>NC_058084.1:427900769-428209243 GCF_014858855.1 Bufo gargarizans
CCTCGATCTTCACAGTACCCCCGATGGTGGGGATAACCAGGAGCGACAGTGGAGGACCGAGGATGAGGCAGTGGCGTAGTCGTACAAGCAATGGGTCAGGGCAGGTGGCACAGATACAGGTCAGGCAATACGATTCAGCAACAGGAGAGTCAAGAAGTTGCAGGCAAGGATCAGACAGGTAGCGGAATCCAGAAGACAAGCACGGGTCAGGAATACAGAAACTCAAGCACACAAATTCACCTTTGCAGGACACAAGGACCTTTGACACTCAGTCACCTGGGAAGCGGGCTGAACAATATAGGTGCAGGATGGCTGGAATTGGTCACATAGGTCACATCTGCAAAACCTTTAAAGAACAGAAAGTGATGCACACCGGCCCTTAACGCAGTGCTTCAAGGAACAGGCTGGAAGGCATACAGAGTGCAGGGCGGGAAGGAAACCATGGAGTGAATTCCAGGAAGGACAATGACTACAAGGACAGAGCCCATGGCTGCGGAGGTGAATGTGAAGACACCGGCAACAGATCACCACAGTGTAATGGAGCCCGGATGCGGACAATGATGGAGGCAGGCAGGAAGGACAGTGCTCACCCAACCATGGAGCCCAGGACCACAGCAGTTAGCAGAGAAACATCGGCGGTCAGCAACCACCATTAAAGTCTGTGAAGATGCCCTTTTCCCCTTATTAGTCACCTGGAATTGTAGTAAATACTGAGAGGACCCTGTCCACTCCTGAGAAACATGCAAATAGTGGACAAGAAATCCCCTGACTTCCAGACAGTTAACCCCCAGCCTTCTTCTCATTCTTCAGAAAAAGACAAAAATATGGGAGCACACCTCGTGGAAAAGATAAAAACTTGTGGAGGATACCTTAGGTAAACAAGATGGGTCAGGAGAAATAACAAGGATATGCCTTGTTCCCAGCTTGACAAAATTCCCATCATGATGACTGAAACCAAGCCTTGGATCTTCCAACCAACTGAAATAAGCTGAGGCAAATTTTAAGATTTCAAGTCCAGATCTTACAAGCTTTTAGGAGGCGAAGACATCTGCTTGAATTCCAGGCCTCCCACATATTGCTTTATGAGAACTACTCTGCAGAGGTGACGAAACAACAAAAAGTTTTCAGCAAAGTTTGTACAAATTTAGTAAAGATGAAAATACGCTTCCCAGGCACCCGCAGGCAATGCGGAATGCAAAGCACAATGCCCCAAATTTCTGCTGAATTTACCTTTTTTCATTACGCAGAAGTAGAACAGGTGCGTCAAAAATATGACGCTCATCCTGAAGAGCAAATTTCTCAATGTATTTACACTAGAAAACTGGCATAAATACACTCCAGCTGCACTTCACATATTACAAAGCTGTTTGCTTGCAGCTACCACTAGGAATTGCTCAGTGCATAGGAGTTCATACAATCCAATGGAAACTATTATAATGTCTTTGCACGGAGCTCTCCCTAGTGGTTGCTGCATAAAAATGCTGTGTTTTCACTTCCAGACCAAAGATGAGAAGATCAGTGTGTAGCAGATGCATGGTCTGCCACTGCTTCATACAATCTTTCATTGAATTGCCTCTCTTTCTCAAACCTTATCACTTTTTTCTTATATACCTTCCTAATCTTCCTTTCTCTTTCCCTTTTTTTAGGAGGCTGCCAAAGATGGAATCGTTACCTCAAGGAACTTAATTGTAGAAAACAGTGTCAAGCAGCTGCTGCCAAGGCCAATAACATTATGGGGTGCAACAAAAGGGGCATAGATGCCCATGATGAGAACATAGTCCTGACCAGTGATGGCTAGTTCGCCATGTTCGCCCGCGAACACATGAGGGCTGCCATCTTAACTCACAAGTCCGACGATGCACAGGTAAGTCCATACCTGTGTCGGGAGCAGGTCTGAAACAAATGCGGTCACCAGGAGCAGGCAGTTCTGAGAACAGCCCGATGAAGGCCCCCGGCGGTTATTTATTAGGACGACTGATGGGATATCTAAAGCTGCATTTTAATAAATTAAAATCAGAGGCGTAGATATAGTGGAAGCAGGGGAAGCAGCTGCTTTTGGGCCTGAACTCAGAAGGCCCCCCCCCCAGTAGGAGGACTAAAATATTTTATTGTCAGGGCCCCCTCAACAGTATTATACAATGACATAATATACAGTGACATGACATACAGAATACTCTTGTAGGAAATGGATGGAGTCATCACTAGCCGCATGAGTGGGGGAAGAGGAAGAGGGAAGAGGATTGGAAAGAAATTGCTCGGGGCGGTGACATTCAAAAGTTTACTGTGGGGCCCAGTAATTTTTTTGTTACACCACTGATTAGGATATCATTGAAAAGTTAATTTATTTCAGTAATTCAATTCAAAAGTAAAACTCATATTCTATAGATCCATTACATACAAAAGTAATCTATTTAACGCGTTTATTTATTTTAATGTGGATGATTATGGCTTACAGCTAATGAAAACCCAAGAGTCAGTATCTCAGAAAACTAGAATATTATAAAAGACCAATTCCCCAAATTTTTTTTTACATTTTTAATCTTCACACTCCGTGAAGATATAAGTGAGGGACATGAACATGTGGAGTCACTATGGGTAGAGATACATGGAGCTAAAAACAATAATAAATTACTTATAGGAGTTTATTATAAACCACCTAATACACCAGAGTCCACAGAAAATCTACTACTAAACGAGATAGACGAGGTGGCAACTCATAATGAGGTGGTTATTATGGGGGACTTCAAATACCCAGATATAGACTGGGAAACTGAAACTTGTATATCTCATAAAGGAAACAGGTTCTTGGCAATAACCAAAGATAATTACCTCTCCCAACTGGTTCAGGACCCGACTAGAGGGACGGCCATACTGGACTTAGTATTACCCAATAGGCCTGACAGAACAACAGATGTGCAGGTTGGGGGACACTTGGGAAATAGTGACCATAAAGTAATAACCTTCCAATTACTATTCAAAGAGCGTTTCTACAGGGAGGAACAAATACACCAAACTTCAAGAAATCTAAATTTAGCCTACTAAGAGAGGCCATAGGCCTAACTAACTGGGACAAAGTCCTCAAAATAAAAAATACAGCCACAAAATGGGATATCTTTAAAAACATCCTAAAATCTCATTGTGAGAGGTACATACCGTATGGGAATAAAAGGTTAAGGAACAAAAATAAACTAATGTGGATAAATAGAACTGCAAAGAAAGCAATAAATGACAAAAAGAAAGCATATAAACCACTAAAACAGGAGGGTGGCACAGAAGCACTGAAAAACTATAAGGAAAAAAATAGAACATGTGAAAAACAAATAAAAGCGGCCAAACTAGAGACTGAGAGATTAAAACTAACCCTAAAATGTTCTTCAATTATATAAATGTTAAAAAGTATAAATCTGAAGGTGTCGGCCCTTTAAAGAGTAATGAGGGGGGAGTCGCAGAGAGCGACGAGGGGAAAGCAAAGCTGTTAAATATTTTTTTCTCCAATGTATTCACTGAGGAAAATAAACTGTCAGATGACATGCAGAATGCAAAAATAAATTCCCCATTAAAAGTGTCCTGTCTGACCCAGGAAGAAGTACATCAGCGACTTAAAAAGATTAAAATAGACAAATCGCCAGGACCGGATGGCATACACCCCCGTATCCTAAAGGAATTAAGTAATGTCATAGCCAGACCCTTATTTCTGATATTTGCGGACTGACAGGGAATGTCCCACAGGATTGGCGCACGGCAAATGTGGTGCCAATATTCAAAAAGGGTCCAAAAACAGAGCCTGGAAACTATAGGCCGGTAAGTTTAACATCTGTTGTGGGTAAACTGTTTGAAGGTTTTCTGAGAGATGCTATGTTAGAGCATCTCAACGGAAATAAGCAAATAACGCCATATCAGCATGGCTTCATGAGAGATCGGTAATGCCAAACTAATTTAATCAGTTTCTATGAGGAGGTAAGTTCTAGACTTGACTGCGGCGAATCAATGGATGTCGTGTATCTGGACTTCTCCAAAGCATTTGACACTGTACCACATAAAAGGTTAGTATATAAAATGAGAATGCTCGGACTGGGAGAAAATGTCTGTATGTGGGTAAGTAACTGAGTGATAGAAAACAGAGGGTGGTTATTAGTGGTACACACTCAGATTGGGTCACTGTCACTAGTGGGGTACCTCAGGGGTCAGTATTGGGCCTATTCTCTTCAATATATTTATTAATGATCTTGTAGAAGGCTTGCCTAGTAAAGTATCAATTTTCGCAGATGACACTAAACTGTGTAAAGTAATTAACACTGAAGAGGACAGTATACTATTACAGAGGGATCTGGACAGATTGGAGGCTTGGGCAGAGAAGTGGCAGATGAGGTTTAACACTGACAAGTTGGTAAGGCTGATTAGTCAGCCTGCATTTGTGGGAGGGGCGGAGGCTCTTCATATACGAGCCACAGCCTCACTCACAGGTGTTTGTTCTCAGGTGCACAGGCTGCATGTTACCTTGTCCGTCCAGGTTCAGCCACGGCTGATACTATATGTTTTTGTCTTGTTACCTGGATCGCTCAGGCCGAGTTAAATGTTGTATGTCATCTGGATCGTCCAGGTTCAGCCACTGCAGATCACGGCTATGTCATTTGTCTTGTTACCTGGATCGCCCAGGCCGAGTTAAATGTTGTATGTCACCTGGATCGTCCAGGCCGCATTAAATGCTGTATGTCACCTGGATCGTCCAGGCCGCGTTAAATGTTGTATGTCACCTGGATCGTCCAGGCCGCGTTAAATGTTGTATGTCACCTGGATCGTCCAGGCCGCCTTAAATGTTGTATGTCACCTGGATCGTCCAGGCCGCGTTAAATGTTGTATGTCACCTGGATCGTCCAGGCCGCGTTAAATGTTGTATGTCACCTGGATCGTCCAGGCCGCTTTAAACGTTGCATGTCACCTGGATCGTCCAGGCCGCGTTAAATGTTGTATGTCACCTGGATCGCCCAGGTTCAGCTACTGCAGATACCGGCTATGTCATTTGTCTTGTTACCTGGATCGCCCAGGACAAGCTAAATGTTGGGTGACAATTGAACCGTCAGGTTCAGCCGCTGCTTATACTACGCTATGTCATGTTTTGTTGTTAGAGTGGGGTATGGCAGAGACTTATTCTATCAGTATATCGGGTTTACTCTACTCGCACCCAGAGCTGCGTTCACACGTCCTATACTACTACAGGTTCTTTCCAGGCCCATTTCAAGAACTGCATTCATGTCGCTGTTACTTCTATGTTATGCTCCGTTCACAACCAGAGCTGCTGTTATACCAAATTTCATGCTCTGCTTATACCCAGAGTTGTGTTCACACTTATACTGCTACACCAGGTCGTATACCCCACTCACCAAAGCCGCTTTCCATGTCTGCTGTCACATCAAGTTAATATTCCGTTCACATCCAAAGCTGCGTCCGCATGTCTGCTTTTACATCTTGTCCTATACTCCACTCACTGCTAGAGCTGCGTTCACGTGTGTGCTTTCGCATCACGTCAATACTCTGCTCACTTTCAAATTGCATTCATACGTCTGCTTATACCATGCTTTTCATGCGCTACCCATACTCGGAGCTGCGCCCATACCATGTTTTTTAGGTACCACTCACATCCAAAGCTACATTCACCCATTTGTTGTTACATCATGTTGTACTCTGCTTCCACTCAAAGCTGCATTCTCCTGTTCATTGCTACGTCATGGTTTTACTCAATAGTCTCACCGGGGCAGTCTGCACCCACCGCTCTGGTTCTTTAATCCTGGTTCATTTTCACTCAGACTGGTCTCCTGTTACTTCTGGTTTGTATTCACTCAGACTGGTCTCCTGCCCCAGTTCACCAAACAGCTCCTCAGCGGAGGTCAGTGGGACAATAGGAGTAAGTTTCCTGCTATGTTTGCACAAGCTGTTCATTTGTTTGTCACGATAAGAGACTTCTCTTAGCGAACTTGCAATGCCTCAGGCTCTTGTTTTTCTCCCATCTCTGTTTCAATTTCATGTTTACGTTTTATGGTTCGCAGTGGTTAGTGTTTTATGTATGAACGTGCTTCGGATTTCTAATGTCTATATTTTCAACGCCTGTTGGCAGTTATGTTCTTTAGGCCACCTTCTAGCCAATCCAATCATTCAAGCCTCTGCATATCCTATCAGGTCCGGCTTACGTTTTAATTACTTATCGTTACCGCAACCTCATCCCTCTGGCTTCGGGGGCCTTATGATTGATCCGGCCTCATGGCTCCGGGGGGCCCCTTGACTGTTTTTCACGTTTTGTTTTGTTTGTTAGGGGTACGACATGGTTGTAGGCTGGTTAGTGTCCCAGGTTTGCTGTTGGAGGGGGTCATGGTTATGCCAGTCCCCAAGGCATTCTGGTACTGCATAAGTGGTTTAAAAAAAACAAAAAAAAACATAAGAGGCTCGCCCGAGTGGCTGTTCGCTTATAGGACCTAGCGATTGGCACCGACACTTGTAGTTCGCACGGCCACCTGATACTTTTTTCCGCCATATGAGTCTCGCACGCATGGCTTCCGCCGTATGAATCTCGCACGCATGGCTTCCGCCGTATGGGTCTCGCACGCATGGCTTCCGCCGTATGGGTCTCGCACGCATGGCTTCCGCCGTATGGGTCTCGCACGCATGGCTTCCGCCGTATGGGTCTCGCACGCATGGCTTCCGCCGTATGGGTCTCGCACGCATGGCTTCCGCCGTATGGGTCTCGCACGCATGGCTTCCGCCGTATGGGTCTCGCACGCATGGCTTCCGCCGTATGGGTCTCGCACGCATGGCTTCCGCCGTATGGGTCTCGCACGCATGGCTTCCGCCGTATGGGTCTCGCACGCATGGCTTCCGCCGTATGGGTCTCGCACGCATGGCTCCCGCCGTATGGGTCTCGCACGCATGGCTCCCGCCGTATGGGTCTCGCACGCATGGCTCCCGCCGTATGGGTCTCGCACGCATGGCTCCCGCCGTATGGGACTCGCACGCATGGCTCCCGCCGTATGGGTCTCGCACGCATGGCTCCCGCCGTATGGGACTCGCACGCATGGCTCCCGCCGTATGGGACTCGCACGCATGGCTCCCGCCGTAAGGGACTCGCACGCATGGCTCCCGCCGTAAGGGACTCGCTGGAGTGACTACAACCACGTTAAATCGGGTTTTGGACAAGGTTCAGCATTTCCTCACGGTAGAAGATTCGGATAGTAGGTCGGTCTTCACGTCTCAAGCGTTAAAACATATCTCAGGGGCACACAGTAGAACAACGCGCGGACCACGGCTAGCAGATAGCTGTTGTCTGGGGAACTATTCAAGGATTCTCTTCCTATGTACATAGTTCTTTTGGCCCTCATTCCTGCATAGTCTAGGCAGTTAGGTTTCGGTCCCACGATCTCCTGAGGCTGGGGCATTGCCAGTACTCGCACTAGAACCAAAACCTTACAAGGTTCAGTTGGTTTTCATGATCCATTTCACAACGTATTCCCGGTCCTCCATTCCACTTTGGGGCAGTATCCGCAATATTGAGCATCATGTCTCTGGCCTTGTCATCCACAAAATGGGTTGTAGGTCTCCTTCTGGCCTTGCCTCATGCACCCCGAATTTTTTGCTCTAGATCCCTGACACCTTGCAGTTGGCATGGGGATTAGTTTGCACATGCCATTACAGTTACTTTTCTACCCCACTTGGCTTTGTTTTTGCCCACTTACAGGCCTACCCACGATCATGGCTTAGGGCACACAAGCCATTTAGTCAGGTCAGCTAAGACACACCTAGCTGGGTTAGGTTGTTCCCGTTGTTTCTCTCCTTAGGGTTCTTCGGCTATCTCTTGGCCGTAGCCATGACCACAAGTTGGTAAGGCTGATTAGTCAGCCTGCATTTGTGGGAGGGGCGGAGGCTCTTCATATACGAGCCACAGCCTCACTCACAGGTGTTTGTTCTCAGGTGCCCCACCCTCCCTCCCTTATCTTCTCATTTCCACAGGGTATGCCCACTTACAGGCCTACCCACGATCATGGCTTAGGGCACACAACAAGCCATTTAGTCAGGTCAGCTAAGACATGCCTAGCTGGGTTAGGTTGTTCCCGTTGTTTCTCTTCTTAGGGTTCTTCTGATATCTCTTGGCCGTAGCCATGACCACAAATGTAAAGTTATGCACATGGGAAGAAATAATGCAAGTCACCCGTACATACTAAATGGTAAAACACTCGGTAACACTGACATGGAAAAGGATCTAGAATTTTAATAAACAGCAAACTAAGCTGTAAAAACCAGTGTCAGGCAGCTGCTGCCAAGGCCAATAAGATAATGGGTTGCATCAAAAGGGGCATAGATTCCCGTGATAAGAACATAGTCCTACCACTTTACAAATTGCTAGTCAGACCACACATGGAGTACTGTGTACAGTTCTGGGCTCCTGTGAACAAGGCAGACACAGCAGAGCTGGTGAGGGTCCAGAGGAGGGCAACTAAAGTAATAACTGGAATGGAGCAACTACAGTACCCTGAAAGATGATCAAAATTAGGGTTATTCACTTTAGAAAAAAGACGACTGAGGGGAGATCTAATTACTATGTATAAATATATCAGGGGTCAGTACAGAGATCTATCCCATCAGCTATTTATCCCAAGGACTGTGACTTTGACAATGGGACATCCTCTGCGTCTGGAGGAAAGAAGGTTTGTACACAAACATAGAAGAGGATTCTTTACGGTAAGAGCAGTGAGACTATGGAACTCTCTGCCTGAGGAGGTGGTGATGGTGAGTACAATAAAGGAATTCAAGAGGGGCCTGGATGTATTTCTGGAGTGTAATAATATTACAGGCTATAGCTGCTAGAGAGGGATCGTTGATCCAGGGAGTTATTCTGTTTGCCTGATTGGAGTCGGGAAGGAATTTTTTTATTCCCCCTAAAGTGGGGAAAATTGGCTTCTACCTCACAGTTTTTTTTTTTGCCTTCCTCTGGATCAACTTGCAGGATGACAGACCAAACTGGATGGACAATTGTCTTTTTTCGGCCTTATGTACTATGTAATACAGAAATGTTGGCCTAAAGTAAAGTATGTACATTACATGCACTCAGTTCTTGGTTGGGGCATTTTTTGTATCACTTCCTGCATCAATGCAGCGTGGCATGGAGATGATCAGCCTGTGGCACTGCTGAGGTGTTATGGAAGCTCAGGTTGCTTTGATGGAGGCCTTCAGCTTGTCTGCATTGGTTGGTCTGGTGTCTCTCATCTTCCTCTTGACAATACCACAAAGATTCTCTATGGGATTTAGGTCAGACGAGTTTGCTGGCCAATCAAGCACAGTTATACTGTGGTTATTAAACCAGATATTGGTACTTTTGGCACTGTGGGCAGGTGCCAAGTCCTGCTGGAAAATGAAATCAGCATCTTCACAAAGCTTGTCAGCAGAGGGAAACATAAAGTGCTCTAAAAATTTCCTGGTAGACGGCTGGGCTGACTTTGGATTTGATATAACACAGTGGACCAACACCAGCAGATGACATGGCTCCCCTAACCATCACCGACTGTGGAAACTTCACACTGGACCTCAAGCAACCTGGATTGTGCACTTGTCCACTCTTCCTCCAGACTCTGGGACCTTGATTTCCAAATGAAATGCAAAATTTACTTTCAACTGAAAACAGGACTTAGGACCATTGAGCAGCAGTCCAGTAATTTTTCTCCTTTGCCTATGTAAGATGTTTTTGATGTTGTCTCTGGGTCATGAGTGGCTTGACACAAGGCATGTGACAGTTGTAGCCCACGTCCTGGATACATCTGTGCGTGGTGGCTTTTAAAGCACTGATTCCAGCCGCAGTCCACTCCTTGTGAATCTCCGCCAATTTCTTGAATGGCTTTTTTTTTACAAACCTCTCAAGGCTGCGGTTATCCCTCTAGCATGTGCACCTCTTACCACACTTTTTCCTTCCACTCAGCTTTATTTTAATATGATTGGATACAGTGCTCTGTGAACAGTTAGCTTCTTTAGCAATGGACTTTATTTGTGATTGTGTAGCCTACTGAACCAGACTGAGGGACCACTTAAAGGCTTAGGAAACCATTGCAGTTTTGTATTGAACTTTTTTATAATATTCTAATTTTTGAGATACTGACTTTTGGGTCTTTATTATCTGTAAGCCATAATCATCAACATTAAAAAAATAAACACCTGAAATAGATCACTTTATGTGTAATGAATTCTTAGAATATATGAGTTTCACTTTTGAATAGAATTCCTGAAATAAATTACATTTTCGATGATATTCAATTTTTTTTAGATGCACCTGTACCAAAAACACAGCAATTACCTTAAGTCATCTCTGCCTTCATATTTCCTTCATGCACCTCCTCCACTGTCTGCCACCTAAATTCATTGACATTGGGGACCCAAAGAGCCGCAGGGTTTATACCACTTTCTATACCACCTTGGAGCTCGTATAGTTTTTGTCCAAAACATGCATCAAATCTAGCACCGCAACAAAACAAGGAGTAAAAAAAGACTAGACAAAAAGCTGGCACAGAATTTGCGTAAAAAACTTGTGTCTAGCATGGTGTAAATGAAGCAACATTGTAGTGCATAGACTTCACATATACAGTGGAGTCATATTATTATGACCTTCAGCTAATATTATGAGTTCTAAAGGTTCATTCACACATCAGTGTTTGGTCAGTGATTTCCATCAGTGGTTGTGAACAAAAACCAGGATTGGAGCCTCCACAGACATTTGATATAAGGGAAAGAACTGCACCTGATCTGTGTTTAGAGCCGCTGGTTTGGGCTCACAATCACTGATGAAAATCACTGACCGAATACTGACGTGTGAATGAGGCATAGGTCTGGTTTCTGTGACTACACGGAAAGGTGAGCTTTTGAGATCTGTTCACATGGGGTGGTACTGCATGGTGTCTGCTGTTGCTGTGATGCTGTGTCTGCGGGTTATTGGGGACCAGTGCCAAGGGGGCTTAGCCTGGTAGTGGGGGGTGTTCTTGGCCTGCTGAGTCTCGCTGCCCGCAGGTGCGGTGTTGTGCTGACCACCATTTGGTGCGGCGCCAAATAAAAGCAGGAACTCACTCAAAAGAGGCCATCTTGATGTGATGAGTGCATTTATGCATATTGATCAAAATGTATTCAAAAGTAGAGCGCAAAACACATTAGAGGTAGATTAATCAAAACTGATGTAAAGTAGAACTGGCTTAGTTGCCCATAGCAACCAATCAGATTCCACCTTTCATTTTTCAGAGCTCCTTTGGAAAATGAAAGGCGGAGCCCAATTGGTTGCTATGGGCAAGTTTTCCTTTACATCAGCTTGATAAATCTCCTCTGATATGCGTTACTACAAGATCATAGTTCTTCATATTCAGATGCCACTTATTTCGTTTTTTTTCTCTACTGCATACAGCAGGAGTTTTTATGAAATAAAAAACATTTTCTTCAAATACTTGCTGATTTTGTACAAATATGAAATATTAAGCAACATCATTTCCTCCGATGTCAAAGTTGCTGAAAAATGAAGCAAAACGCTTAGTGACATTTTGTCTTCCAAATCACAAAAAAAAAAGATCAAAGTTTTGGACAGTCTGGAAATATGCAACTAAAACGACAGTATTTTCCACAAATACCAGAAACGTAATCTACTATAGTAAGGTACTCAAGACATAAATTGACCGCATCATAAAATATTTATTTATACTTGTCACTATATAAACCAGAAAAAGACAGACAAAAAATACATATACTAACCCATAATCGCTCAAAAATGCATCAATATACCCTAATGGCCTCTGTCTTTCACACGGTCAGTATTTTTGCATCAGTATTTGTAAGCCAAAAACAAGAGTGGGTCCAAAACACAAAAGAGGCACAAATATTTCCATTATACCTTTTCTCTGTAGGTTCTCCACTCCTGGTTTTGGTTTACAAATACTGATGCAAAACACTGGCCATATATATTATATTATTATAGTAAAGATCCATCTAAAATGCAAACAAGAGTTCGAAACTCCAAAGTTCAAACTTCTGTGCTCAGCACCAGGGACAACACCTTGAACACATCAAATAGCCATGCATCACAGGGAACGTTCCCGGTTGTTGTTGCAACTTTCTGTGTTGATAACGTTTGAACCGCAAGAGATATTGCAAATAGAATATGTTGCACTGCATATGGAAAATACCTTTCTTTATAGGCTGCACCACTAGAAAATGTAAAACTAAAATAGCAGAACATCTATCTGATATTTGCAAAATGAAAAATAAGACTAGTTTCACACTAGCGCAGCGATATTTGTCTGGCCGATCCTCTGCGTATTTGCTGAGTTGCAGCCAGATACATAACTTTCTGATGAACTCTTTCTGGGAGGGAGATGGGAAAAAACAGCAATACCGGCACTGAGTTTTTACGTTATAAATTTTGTGGCGTTCATTTTTCGGCATAAATAACATAATTTCTTTAATCTCTGGTTCAGTACAAATACAGTGACACAAAATGTATATATATATATATTTTTTTTTATGTTTTACTACTGTTGTGCAATAAAACACCTTTTGTAAAAAAAATAGAAGAACATCTTTTTGCATTGCCGCATCCCAGTAAACATATCTTTTTTATTTTTCTTTCTATGGAGTTGTGTGAGGGCTTGATTTTTGCAGGACAGCTTATAGTTTTCATTGGTATAATTTTGAGGTAAATAACACTTTTTGATCGCTTGTTAAGTTTTTTTTTCAGAGGTGACTAAGAGTAAAATTACCAAGAATAAATTTGCAATTCATTTTTTTTTTTTTTTTTATGGCGTTCACCATAGGGATAATATTTATGTAGTGGTAAAAATTTAGTTTTTGCAATTTTTTTCATAGAAAAGTGTATTTTTAATGAAAAAATTAATATTTTTTATTGGAATTCTTTTATTTAATAAATGTTTTTTTTTTTAACCACTTAATAGTACCATAAAGGGACTATAACAGACAATCTTTTGATTTCTTCTAAAATACTATGTACTATGCCTATAGTGCATTGTATTTTAATGTCAGTGCTATACTGACATTGGCCAGCAGGCTGCGCCAGAGAGGTACAGCCTGCTGGGGAACACTTAAAGGGGTTGTCCGGGTTCATACCTCCATTTTCACACAGACAGCCCCCCTGACTTGAGCATTGGAGCAGTTTATGCTCCGATGCTCTCCTTTGCCCTGCGCTAAATCGCGCTGGGCAAAGGCATTTTCAGGAGTTCCGTTGATGAACCGGGCTCTCCATGGGGCTGCCAGGAAGCCTGGTGATGTCACAGGCACTAATGGGCGGGCTCTATCGCTGCCCTAGCCAGTAAAACGGCTAGGGTAGCGCTAAAACACGCCCATATGAGCCGTGACATCATCGAACACACTACTGGGCGGAAGCCTCTGCCCAGGAGTGTGTTATTGTAAACAAAAGAGCCCAAGCCCTGCAAGATCCAGCGCAGGGCACGGGAGCGCATCGGAGCATGAGATGCTCCGATGCTAATATCAGGGGGGCTGCCTGGGTGAAAATAAGGGTATGTCCGGGTTCAGCTCTGATCCCGGACAACCCCTTTAAAGGGGATCTGTCATCAACTTTATGCTGCCCATACCAAGGGCAGACTAAAGTAGAGACAGGTGAGTTGATTTCAGCGGTCTGTTATTTATAAGTAGTGATGAGCGGGAGGTGCCATATTCGATTTCGCGATATTTCGCGAATATTCGAATGAATATTCGTGTTATATTCGTCGAAATCGAATATTCGTAATTATTCAAATTATCGCGAATAATATACGAATTTATTTTTTCGCGTATTGCGATTATTTATCTTGATAGTATAAGGCAACGTTCCTATGCTAATTGACTATGGCTAGGCTAATATGTGTATTTTACGAAATTTCGTGATTTGCTCTAACTTCGTCTCTTAGAATATTACGAATATTCTAAAAGACGAAGTTAGAGCAATATTACGAAATTTCGTAAAATACACATATAGATTGTAATTTAGCTAATATAGTGCTATAATCCCTTTTTTGCCTCTAAATTTTTTTTGCCTCTTCTGAACTTAAGTTTTGTAAAATATGTACACTATTAAAAAATATTACTATAGCAGTATATTAGCTTAAATACAAGCTATGTGTATTTTACGAAATTTCGTAATATTGCTCTAACTTCGTCTTTTAGAATATTCGTAATATTCTAAAAGACGAAGTTAGAGCAATATTAAGAACATTTGCAAAAGTCGAAATTGCGATGCGAGTAATATAACACGAAATAATCGCATGAAGATTTCAATTTAGCACTGCTATATTCCATATTCTAGCCTAGTATGGAATATAGCTGTGCTAACTTAGCACAGCTATATTCCATATTAGGCTAGAATATGGAATATAGCAGTGCTAAATTGAAATCTTCATGCGATTATTTCGTGTTATATTATTCGCATCGCAATTTGCGAAATTTCGTAAAATACACATATAGATTAGATTGTAATTTAGCTAATATGGAATATAGCAGTAAGTTGAAAACGCCACTGACTGGAGCAGCCAGGAAGCCAGGAATCCAAAGGACAGGTAAGAACAACTTTAGAGAAGTGGGAAAGAAAAATATTTAATAATAAAAAAAAAAAAACGAATATTCGAATTCGCGAATATATAGAACGATATTCTAAATATTCGCGAAATCTCGAAATTGCGATATTCGAGAAAAAAATTCGCAATTCGAATATTCGCGCTCAACACTATTTATAAGTTAAAAGTAAGTGGTTGCCGAGAACCAACATCACAATCATGGCAGCCCAGGCCTGGAATAGAGTCATGGCGACCTGAGAAGAGTCATGGTTATTCATGAATTCCTGCTGTCTCTGCCCACCTGCTGATGACTGACAATCTTCTACCTAGTTTTCTCCCTTTCTCTCTAGGAGAGACCTGACAATCATCTGCAGATGGGCGAGGAGGAGAGCAGGAGATTATGAATAACCAGGACTCTTCTCAGGTAGATTTGACTCTTTTCAAATCTGGCCTGCAATTATTATGATGCCGGTCTTGACAATCACTTACTTTTAGCTCATGAGTGACACACCTCTGAAATCAGCATTTCTGTCACAAATTTATTTTGCCCTTAGTGAGGGCAGCATAAAGTTTATGACAGGTTCGCTTTAAGGCAGGCTTGGGGCCTACACCAGGTCCCAGCCAGCCTATACACACATCAGCACCCCGCAATCACATTTGCAGGGTGCCGATGGGAGACAGAGAGAGTCCGCTGTTTCTGTCACCACTTACATGCGGCGGGCGCCATTGCCCGCAGCATGTAAGGGGTTTTACAGCCAAGATTGGCGCTGCTGCCAGTCCGGGCTGTTAGAGCAGGAGCACGGGTCTCATGTGAAAGCTGACCCCCCGTTCTCTGCTGATATCTGAATGTTTCAATCCAGACATAATACGTGCAATGTTTTGGTCCCCTGGATGACAAACAGCATATAATAGACTGGTTGATGGTTGGTGTATTGCTGAATACAAACAGACATTTTATTATTATAGCCTTCTGATACAGGCTGGAGGGTAAGTGCCCAGCCATTAGTGTCTGCCAGACTTCATAATATCACGATAAGCCACTCACACTGTTCTGACAATTTATCAGTGCTTCCTCAGTGTTTAGGACAATGCTTTGTGATCTCTCCTGTCTCCTGGTACATTTATCTGCCAGCAAATTAACTTTTCAGTCTGCTGTGCTACACTAGATGTCAGGGATTATTTGGTTAGGAAACCATGATAAAAATCTGATTTTATAATGATAGAAGAGAGAGCAGCATTACCACAATCCAATATGTTATCTACTTGCTAAGCAGGTTATGTTCATATTCTATCTATAGTGTAGCTATATCTTTACATTGTATCGATAGTGTAGCTATATGTTTACATTGTATCTATAGTGAAGCTATATGTTTACATTGTATCTATAGTGAAGCTATATGTTCACATTGTATCTATAGTGTAACTATATGTTTACATTGTATCTATAGTGTAGCTATATGTTTATATTTTATCTATTACACAGTTGATTCACATTATTATGACCAACAACTTAGGCTGGGTTTCTTATTACGTTTTTACCATCCGTTTAACGTATACATTAAACCTCAGACTTATGCCATACAGTAGCATCCGTTCACCATAGAGTTGCATTGTAAAAAAAAAATGTATATTTTTATTAACAGGACTGTGCAAGATACAAGGAGGTAGTGTGCTGTGTTTTTGTATCTTTTTTTGTAATGTATACGTCAAACAGAGGCATAAAATGTGATATGAACCCACCCTAACCGCCGTGTGCAGCACGGACAGCAGCTAGACGGGCTGGGAGCGACTCAGTAAAGTTCTGGTAGGTTGTCACAGGTATCTGGAGCCATGCTGGCTGCAGTGCATCCCACAGCTGCTGGAGGGGGATGTGGGGGATGATCCATACAGCGAACATGGTGATCAAGGTGGTCCCACAGATGCTGGTTCAAGTCTGGGGAATTAGGGGACCAGGGTAGTATTTGTCTTAGTCTTAGTCATGCTCTTCCAACCATTGTCTTGCTGGAAGATCCCATCCGCCCCAGGGAAGACAATCAGTATTTATGGGTGTAAGTGATCTGTAAGAATGGATTCATATCCAAATTGGTTGAGAGTGTCTTCCCCATGGATGAGTGGGCTCAGAGAATGCCATAAAAACATCCCCCAGACGACCACCAGCTTGTGGTATTTCAGCAATGGTTGCAGGGTCTTTGCCTGGTGTTTCTCGTCTGATATGCCAACGTCCATCCGTTCAATAAAGCAAAAAACGTTACTTGTTGGAGAAGACACCCCTATGCCAATCAGCAGAGGTCCAATTCTAATACTGCAGCAAAAAAAATTCTGCTGATGAAACTTTGTTAGCAGAGGTGCAGTGACCATCTGTCTGCTTGGGAGCTCCATGTGTAGTAGGGTTCGCCGAACTGTTGTTTTAGACACACTCCTGGTTTATTTTTATGGTGATCTGCTCCACTGTAGCATTGCGTACCTTTATAGTGGACTTTCACGGTACGCAGTTTCCATGTTGCTTATGCGATAATGTCACTTCTCCACTCACCATACACTTTCACCACAGCAGCACATGAACAGTTCACAAACTGCGCAGTTTCAGAAATATTGCTACCCTTGATCCAAAAGCCAAAAATCACCCCTTTTACCCATGACAGCAATGAGGGTGCAAACAATGTGTGCAGACAGCCCATCACACACCTTATATACCCACCAAGCCGGCTCACCACACGTGGCTTCCTTCATGAGCTACGAGCTTAGTAAAGAGCACTATATTAAAATGTTGCCATTTGGACCTGGAATTACAAATGTCCCTAAAGCTACCTGCACCCGGGTGTAAGCTTTCTTGCAGAAATTCCACACAAATTTTTATGCAGATTTCTGTGTGTTTCTGCAGCTAGGCTTTCCTGCAAGAATTCAGATTTACACTAAGTCACTCTTCTAACTCTGCCCAATGCATAAATATACTCTCCCAGTCCCACCTAATAAAATATATCATGGGGTAAACGGCGGTACCAATACACCTTGCAATAAATCAAGAACCAACTGGTTCTACCTCATCCAGGGTGTCGCTGGTGTGTCGGCGTGATGTCCGCTGGAACCAGAACAAGGTCCCTGTGCTGACAGAGCAAAAAGAATAATCAGATAAGGAAGGGATGGTGACTGCCCCTGTTAAATCCCCAGCAGGGGGCGCTGTTCTGGCCCTGTAGGACCTAGCTATCCCTAGTATAACAGGGTAATCTAGGGCATTTCCCCTTAGTGCTACCACACAGTACTAATGCCCACATTGTGCCTCCTTTACAGCATAAATACCCACAATATGACCCCCTCACAGTAGTTATGCCCACACTGTGCCTCCTTTACAGCATAAATGCCCACATTGTGCCCATCACAGTAGTTATGCCCACTTTTGTGCCCCTTCACTGTTATGTCCTCTTTGTGGTCCCACACTGTAGTTATGCCAACCTTCGTGCCCGTCACAGTTGTTATGCCTATCTTTGTGCCCCTTCATAGTAGTTATGGCCACTTTTGTGCCCCTCACAGTATTTATGCCCAGTTTGTTCCCCCTCACAGTACTTATGCCCACTTTTACGACCCTTACTGTAGTTATGCCCAACTATGAGCCCTCTCACAGTATATGGCCAGATATGTGCAACTGGCCCACTATCTGGGGGATCCCTTGCCCCTTAGGAGGTTTCTACGAAATATGTCCCTCTTATAGAGCAAGTAAACGTGACACCAGTTGCAGTTAAGCAACAAGGACATGGAGTCCCCTTTGTAGATGGTAGTGTTGGTACCCAGGGTAGGATTGCCAGAGCAGCGTAGAGTGGCCTACAATGTCTCTGTAGATGTTGTATACACGTGTCACGGTGCTCCTACCTGGATATACCAGACATGAAGTGGTCTGAAGCAGTACAAAAAGGGTAGTTGAACTTGGATGATGAATAAGTAGAATAAATGGAGTCCAGACTTTTAGTAATGTTGAACAAAGCTTTACTTAGCATAAACGGTAATCCAAACAGTTTCCAAACTTTATCTTGGTCATCAGCAGGTATTGGCTTAAATGGCAGGCAAATGCTTCTCTGCAACAATCTCAGCTTTGCTATGCTGTAGCTTTCTCAAATCTAGCTAGAGTAAATAGGAACTTTTCCTCTTCTGTTGGAACTTAGCTTAGCTGTAATCTCTTTATCTTTAGTCCTAGGAACTTCTTGTTCTGGCTTTGAGTACCCCAAGCTCTAGCTTTAGCTTGAATGAAGGCAATGCAAGCCCAGGAGGGGACAAGCAACCATGTAGCACTTCACAGGCAGGGCCTGTGGGCACAGCAGAGCAGGCAGAGCTCTGCTGGCCGACACACAACTTCTCCCTGAGGAGGGTGGGCTAGACTGCTCTTCTACAGACTCGTCCAAGAGGGACGAGAGTCTGTTGCTTCCTCATACAGGGGCTACTCTGAACTGAACTAAACTCCTCCCTCTCTAGAGAGCGCTGGAAGGGAACTAGAAGGTTCCTCTCCAGGGAAACTAACACACTGAAGATTTTGCTGCCACCTGCTGGTGAACCAGGCACATTACATGTTAACATGCCATGACGCCAGCACCGTTAGGTGCAAAGGTTGAGAATAGTAGTAGTAAGAACGAGGAGTCGGTTGTTGTAAACCAGTTGAACATTTACTGAAGATCAATAGTCTCTGGACAGTTGGTACAAGTTATCAATGGAAAGCTTTTTCTATAGCAAAAGTAATAATAATAAGTTCACTTGTAATCCTATTATCAGGTAGTGGCAGTTGTCAATGAAGGAGTTGTCTCTTTTAAAGTAGACACTTTACAGGCAAGGATCCTGGTGGTAATCCCAAGTCCACTCTATAGCACTCTGGTACTAAGTATGCTGATATATCTGGTTACTATGAGCTATCCTTTGAGGGCGATCTCCCTTGTGGCAGGCAAACACATCTTCTTCATTATTTGCAGGATACTCTTCTAAATAGGTTTAGATTTTCCACTATGACCCGGAAGGCTTGTGTAGTGGATAAGGACAACTCTGTGCACTAACTGTCCATTTGTGTCCTGGCATTTGGAAAGTTGATCTCAGGCACTTGTGCTAATGATGTCCATAAGCTAAGTTTAGCTGTTACCCTCGCTAGGCTCTCTGCATCTTTGTACATAGACTCACTGTCTGGTGCTTGGTTGCTGTGGTAGTCTTCTCCAGGCTTGATCAGGGCCCAGAGGAAAGGAAAACAGCTACATGGTGACTTTAGCCTGTTTCTCTCCTCCATGAACTTGCTTCTCCTCCTCTCACACTCCAACTTCAACTAACTCTGACTTGTGTTCGGATCGGCTATCAGAAAGGTGTCCCTAACCTATCTAACCCTATCTTCAACAAGCAGTAGAATTGTGCCGTAACTGCTGCTGTAGGGCAGCCTAAAGGGGGCCACCCCTATATGAAGTGACTGTAAGATGGCGTGGGTGGGTGGGTGAAATCAGCTGACCCGTCGTCAGCCTAGGCCTACAGGAGCCTATAAATAGCCTAGTACCCACCCAGCCTGGCCTCACAGGTGCAAGTAAGTAGCCATGTAATCAGCCTCTCCTCTCACAAATACAGCAAAATACTAGTATTTTACTTACACTTGTGTTCGGATCGGCTATCAGAAAGGTGTCCCTAACCTATTTAACCCTATCTTCAACAAGCAGTAGAATTGTGCCGTAACTGCTGCTGTAGGGCAGCCTAAAGGGGCCAAAAAGGATGGACCTTATTTAGAGTAAATATATACATACCATTACGATGCCCGCTTTGAAAGCCGAAAACTCTGCCCGATGAAGGTGCGGAGTATACCGTACATATCAGCGATTTCTATACACCTTACCTCTCTGTCACGTGCCGTTGTTTTAGGAGGTAGCTAAAGTTGATGTTTTGAAAGAGCGGACGGTAGTCAGAAACAATTTACCCCATGTTGACGATCATATGAACCTATTGCAAGAAGGTCTGAACCCGGGAGCTGCGGACTGAAATAACAATGGTGAATGTGATAGAAGACTTAATGAAGTCCAACCATTCGCTAAGGGCCCTGCTCGGACACCGACTATTGCTGGTAGCAAATACTACACCTATACTTATCCCTCAGGCCACTGCTTAAATTCTTTCTTATTATTAATAAAGGACCCAAAAACTTAGAGGATGGCATAAGCCGCTTAACTCTGATAATGGATCGGGACGTAATCGCGACAGGACTTATTAACCTGTAGTCGTGCCATGATTTCGTGATTGCCTGAAGACGTGACAGGACTTATTAACCTGTAGACGTGACAGGATTTCGTAATCGCCTGTAGTCGTGACAGGACTTATTAACTGCCAGGCGCGAGAGACCCTAATGGCGGGGCCAGGCGTCTGCGAGGGAAGAAATGTAACCTGAAGGAAAGCAGCTATGTTCATTAGGAAAACGGTATCAGAGCTGTGTACTGACTGCCCCCGAAAAAAAATACTGAGTAACCATGATGTAGCAATGAAAAAAAAATGCGGCCTTAAGTGGAAGCCGAAGTGATGTATGAACAGGTGGGAGAATGCAGCTCTGGATGTGAGTAGTGCCTGAAACATGGTATGGGCCCAGCCGTGAGCATGAAAAGCACTGTATAACGCAGCTGTGAATGCAATCTGAGATAACAGGGGATCAATGTTATGCAACAGCAACTCATGAACGCAGCTCTAGTAGTGAACAGAGTAAAAAATTGTAAATGCAGACACATGGACATAGCTATGAAGGTAACACCCCCACATAATGCTTGCAGGCTTTTTTTTTTTTTTTCCGGGATGGTCACCACAGCACCACCAAAAAAGAAAAACAAAAAACAAAACATAAACGTGTATGAACATGAACCTTGAAGCAACGACAATAAGGCAACATATAATGCACCTATACCCCAGCACAGAACCGCTGACACATGCGTGCCCATAACATACAGTTTATAGGTAAACCACTCTTACCTATAGGAGCATCAGAACTCAAATGCGGGCGCTCGACTGATCTGCGTGGGTCCCCACATGCAGACCCCTGGTATACATACCCCAACTCCTTGCATGTTTGGCATTAGCTACGGATGTGCCCCTGCATGTTAAAACACACATTTTTTTTTTTTTAATAGAGGAAACCTGCGACCATACCTACACCAGGCGCCTGCTAGGCCAACAACTATAAGCAATGACCCCCAACAAGCCCCTAGACAGCCGAGCATTCCCTAGACCGTTAGCACCCCGCTCTGCTTTGAACCAGAGTACTGCGCATCGCATGCCGCCCTGTAGGCACCATGCCATCAAATGCAATACCACAGCATTTTTATTTTTTATTTTTTATTTTTTTTTCCTTACCAAAAACACAGCATGCATGACTTGAACCAACTAACAACCCTCATACAACCGTTTAGCGCCCGACTCTGCTACATCTCAGAGCGCTACATGTCGCGGACCGCAGCGTTGGTCCCGTGCAAATCACTCCGATCCTACCGTGAATACCAGCGCCCTGCTAAGACATTCTGCCATCGCCCAGCCGTAAGGAGCCTCCACACCATGCTGCTGTATCCTAGAGCTGACTCACAGGTAGTGAAATCAGCTGACCCGTCGTCAGCCTAGGCCTACAGGAGCCTATAAATAGCCTAGTACCCACCCAGCCTGGCCTCACAGGTGCAAGTAAGTAGCCATGTAATCAGCCTCTCCTCTCACAAATACAGCAAAATACTAGTATTTTACTTACACTAACTTCCTGTCTAGACACTCCCAAGCTATATGTATTATGTGGTGCCAGCACCACCTAGGGGCGAATGGGTGTAAATGACATTGCCAGCCAGATAATAGAAAATACCATACAATAGAAATACATAAATATTCAGATGTTTAAAGTGTCTCATCTACACACATATGTGGGACGCTGCATGTATAATATGTATACTGTATGTGTATATTTTTATGCATACCATACAACAAAATCACAAAGAAAGACAATAGTAGCTTTGCCCGCACATTTTTTAATACTAAGCCATGCCTCTAACTCTACCTAATGCATATCTATACATGCCCAATACCACCCAGTTCCCTTAGTGCCCCCACACAGAAATTATGTCCACATTGTGCCCCTTCACAGTAGTTATGCCTACATTGTGCCCCTTTTACTGTAGATATGCCCACATTGTGCCTCCACAGTAGTTATGCCCCCCTCTTTCAGTAGTGCCACCTACGCTAATAAAATTTACATAAAAAACACTAAATACTCCCCTAGGCCATCCCTCTGATGATTAGAGCACATCCTGCACACATCCTGTGTAGGAGGCACATTGATTCCCAGGCCTATACACTCCTCCTACACAGCCCAGCCACAATATGGGTGACCGCCTTGTTACTGCTGGGGAGTGCCGGCAATTGAGCTAAATGGTGAAGCAGGGAGCAGAGAGCTCACTATTGCCACCAACAGTCTCTACATGCTAAGGACACAGACAATTGACAGTGGAACATATCCCAGCCCTCCAGGACCACTCAACTTTCCCGACAGATCCAGGCGGTATGCTGATAGCTCAAACAGGAACGCTGTTTTGCTGTGCTTTCTTGGTTTTACTTTCAACAGTTTTTTATTAATTTTCAAAGAAATAGGGAGTACAAATAACACAAATAGTAATATGTAATATGTAGGAGACAGTCGCAGCTGTCGGTTATTCAGTGACGATTCAAAGCATCTTGATAAGCATTTTGAAGTTGCATTTTAAATTTATAAAGTAATAAAAATGTAAACAAGAAAACTTCCCTGTAAAGGGAAAGAAACATAACAGTATGCCTCAGTGAATAAAAAACAAAACATAAGTGTATGTCTGTTCAAGAGTTTTATAGTGAATAGTTTTAATAGCTGTTGTGCCATACCAGTGAGAATGACTAAATTATAATTACAGATAGCATTTGTTAAATTGAAGAGAGTTACAGCGGGAGAGAGTTGGTCTGTAATCTTTAAGAATACTAAAGAGTCTCAAATATCAATACAATATGATGAAGAAAACCCTGGTTTCCATCTGATAGAGAATTTAATTATTTTTTGCCTGAACCTCTAGCTAGAATTTTTTTGTAGGAATAGGTAGTATTTAGTTTGGAAATGACTATTTCAATACAGGGAATCTCAGCAGTTTTCCATTTGCTTGCAAGAGTGTTTTTTGCGATAATGCAAATGATACAGAATAATTCCCGATATTGTGGGGGAATATTTTGTATCCCTAGAAAAAGTAAAATTAAGTGAGGTAACCAATTTATAGGGCAGTTTAATGTCGTATAAAGAAGGCTCTTACATTCTACCCAATATGGTTGTATAAGAGGGCAATTCCATAAGATATGGTATAAGGTCCCCTTCTGGCCGCACTTTCCCCAACATTTATTTGAAGAGTTAGGGAAGGCTTTAGCTATCCTATGCGGAGTATAGTACCAACGGGATACTGTCTTAAAGGCGGATTCTATATGTGAAGAGCATTGAAGAGCTTTATGTGAACATTTAAAAGCTAGCTGCCAATCTTGAAGATCTACATTTATTCCTATATAATTTTCCCATTGTTTTATGGGATAAGTTATACTACATTTATCAGATTTAGTGTAAAGAGTATATATTGGTTTTAATGCCTTGATATCAGATGAGAGGTATTTGAGAGTGAAGTTATCTACATGTAGAGAGGAGAGGGTTAAATATTGTACAAGATGTCTAATACATAGATATTTGTAAAAATCCTTATTAGTTAAATTATATGTGCGTCTAATGTTTTCAAATGTCATTAACCCATCAGCATCATATATATTCTTGACATGAGATATACCCCATAAAGACCAGTTAGTTAATTCAAGTCCTGGACTAGAGGCCTGAATTATTGACAACGGTAGTTCCTTTAGGTTGGGCACCGTAGAGGAAGCTAAGGCGGTATGGTATTGCAACCAAACATTATATGAGGCTTTTACCAATGGGTTTGTGAGAGGAGGTTTATGAAGGTTCCAGGCTGGAAGTAGTAAAAGATCTCTAATTTTGTAAGGATATACCGAGGAATTTTCAATGTGGACCGAATGTGAATTAGAAGTATCGCACCACCACTGTTTTAGGAGAGTTATCAAAGTAGATATGTAAGGAGATATGTTGTCACGGCCATGGCTATGACCGTGACTCCTTAACCGCATGCGGTTGTCTGCGGTTTAGTTTGGGTGTTCAACCACAGGTGAGGGCCGCTGGTCTGTGGCCTCACTTGTGGTTGCCGCGGGCAACTAGTTGTGTTGTGTATGTGTCAGCAGAGCAGCCTGAGCGGTGCTCAGCCTGGGTGTGTCTGTGTGGGTGTGGCCACTTAGGCCTATAAAGCCTCTGTGTTTGGCATGGCTCAGTGGGTTGCTTCAGCCATGCTTAGCTGGAGCAGCCTCCTGTGAATACCATCTGCCAGTGAGGGCCACCCTTGTGGTCATAAATGTAAAACTATCTGTGACTCTTAAGTTTATGTCAAGTTTATGTGTGATGTCTATTTGATGCTTTCCTTGTTTTTCTGTGCAGCTATGGATCTGGGTCTCTGTGTGTGGATGTGTTGGGATCTTCAGCTTGCCACCACAGGGATCCAGTCAGCAAGGCTGTGGCAGGTAGGTGGAACTGGTTCAGTTCACCTGCCATTTCCATAGATCTGTTTGTGTTTCCCCTTTTCCCTGCAGCTTTGCCAGTGAGACCCCTGTTCCTCCGTGTCCAGAAGGAACAGGCCGTTTTACCCTGACTCCTAGTCCAGGGACCGGTCGGAGGGTGAGTTACGGATCCGAGGTTCCTGAGCATGGGTCCTTCTACCTTAAAGGTCGGCCCATGCAGCTAGGAGTTAGGGTCAGATTAGGGATGCGATTAGGAGGTGACCTGCACCTTAATTCTGTCATCCTGGCCGAGCAGGGGTTTACATCATCTGGCATCGCACGGCTGAGGATTTTCCCCGTCCTCAGCCGTGACAGTATGACCACAATGACTCCTCACGTGGCCTTCCCTCAAAAGAGGATGAAGCATGTACCGCCATCTGCGGATGGGGTGCATGCGCGTTCTCCAGAGGGAGAGCGTTGTGAGGGTTTCGCCGCTGACGGCGCGGTGACCTGGCTTTTCCCCGCCATCCCTTCACCGTGCTCTGTCTTGGCATCCCCTGATTTTTTTATTGCACCGTGGTGTTTGTTTGGTGTGCAGGTGCACATCTTCGAAAGAGGGTGCAGCATGCAGTGCCATCTGCTTGTGGCCTGCATGCGCGTTCTCCGGAGGGAGAGCGTTAAGGGGGATCACCGTTAACGGCACGGTTGGTGGCTTATTCCCCGCCACCTTACCTTCCGTGTCCGTGTTGGTGATCCCTCGTCCCTCTCCGTGTTCCCATCTCTGGTCGTTTGCTGGCATTCCGTTAGTGGTCCGGCTGCGTGCTGGTTAGGAGTGTCTGCTGGCAGTGACTGGAGTGGGGACGTGAGTGGAGAGTCCCCTCGTCCACCTCTCAGTGGTTCTCTCCCCTGTGTCGGTGTGGCTGGCTGCAAGCCTCGTTGGACTGGCTTAGTGTGTGCTGGGAGAGGATGCAGCTGGCAGCGACTTTCTGGGAACCATTTCTTGAGAGTGGATGTTCCCTTCTCCTATCCCCTTTTATGTGTCTCTCACCAGTTTCCTTTTTTTGGTGGGGGGGCTTTGAGGGTTGGGAGTGTCACGGCCATGGCTATGACCGTGACTCCTTAACCGCATGCGGTTGCCTGCAGTTTAGTTTGGGTGTTCAACCACAGGTGAGGGCCGCTGGTCTGTGGCCTCACTTGTGGTTGCCTCGGGCAACTAGTTGTGTTGTGTATGTGTCACAACCAGACAGCTGAGAAGCTCTGACAGAGGCCTTTCAGAACCTCCTCCTTGAGT
Organism: Bufo gargarizans; assembly: GCF_014858855.1. Taxonomy (NCBI): domain Eukaryota; kingdom Metazoa; phylum Chordata; class Amphibia; order Anura; family Bufonidae; genus Bufo; species Bufo gargarizans. Next base: position 427,927,209 of record NC_058084.1, read on the forward strand.
TCTCTTTGTTGTGCTGTTCAGTTCCTCATCTCGTTAGCCTCTCTCAGCTGTCATGGAGTTGGACTGATTGCTTCCCTTTAAATTCTTCCCCGTGGTGCATTACTGGGCGGCTTATACTTCTTCCTGAAGTGTGTGTGCATGCTGATCTTGTTTTCCAGTCTGCTACAAAGTTAAGTGCTGAACATTTATCTGTTATTTTCTGTTTGCTGGATCCCAGGTGACCCTGACTCCCTTCATGTCTGGTGTAGGGAGCCGGTGTTCGTGTCCCCTCACTATTGTAGGGTGTTCAGGGGTTATACAGGTCCTTCTAAAAAAATTAGCATATTGTGATAAAGTTCATTATTTTCTGTAATGTACTGATAAACATTAGACTTTCATATATTTTAGATTCATTACACACCAACTGAAGTAGTTCAAGCCTTTTATTGTTTTAATATTGATGATTTTGGCATACAGCTCATGAAAACCCCAAATTCCTATCTAAAAAAATTAGCATATCATGAAAAGGTTCTTTAAACGAGCTATTAACCTAATCATCTGAATCAACTAATTAACTCTAAACACCTGCAAAATATTCCTGAGGCTTTTAAAAACTCCCAGCCTGGTCCATTACTCAAAACCGCAATCATGGGTAAGACTGCCGACCTGACTGCTGTCCAGAAGGCCATCATTGACACCCTCAAGCAAGAGGGTAAGACACAGAAAGAAATTTCTGAACAAATAGGCTGTTCCCAGAGTGCTGTATCAAGGCACCTCAGTGGGAAGTCTGTGGGAAGGAAAAAGTGTGTCAGAAAACGCTGCACAACGAGAAGAGGTGACCGGACCCTGAGGAAGATTGTGGAGAAGGACCGATTCCAGACCTTGGGGGACCTGCGGAAGCAGTGGACTGAGTCTGGAGTAGAAACATCCAGAGCCACCGTGTACAGGCGTGTGCAGGAAATGGGCTACAGGTGCCGCATTCCCCAGAAACAGCGGCAGAAGCGCCTGACCTGGGCTACAGAGAAGCAGCACTGGACTGTTGCATGTCATTCGGAAATCAAGGTGCCAGAGTCTGGAGGAAGACTGGGGAGAGGGAAATGCCAAAATGCCTGAAGTCCAGTGTCAAGTACCCACAGTCAGTGATGGTCTGGGGTGCCATGTCAGCTGCTGGTGTTGGTCCACTGTTTTATCAAGGGCAGGGTCAATGCAGCTAGCTATCAGGAGATTTTGGAGCACTTCATGCTTCCATCTGTTGAAAAGCTTTATGGAGATGAAGATTTCATTTTTCAGCACGACCTGGCACCTGCTCACAGTGCCAAAACCACTGGTAAATGGTTTACTGACCATGGTATTACTGTGCTCAATTGGCCTGCCAACTCTCCTGGCCTGAACCCCATAGAGAATCTGTGGGATATTGGGAAGAGAAAGTTGAGAGAGGCAAGACCCAACACTCTGGATGAGCTTAATGCCGCTATTGAAGCATCCTGGGCCTCCATAACACCTCAGCAGTGCCACAGGCTGATTGCCTCCATGCCACGCCGCATTGAAGCAGTCATTTCTGCAAAAGGATTCCCGACCAAGTATTGAGTGCAGAACTGAACATAATTATTTGAAGGTTGACTTTTTTTGTATTAAAAACACTTTTATTTTATTGGTCGGATGAAATATGCTAATTTTTTGAGATAGGAAATTTGGGTTTTCATGAGCTGTATGCCAAAATCATCAATATTAAAACAATAAAAGGCTTGAACTACTTCAGTTGGTGTGTAATGAATCTAAAATATATGAAAGTCTAATGTTTATCAGTACATTACAGAAAATAATGAACTTTATCACAATATGCTAATTTTTTGAGAAGGACCTGTATAGTCGAGGTACGTGGATATGCAACCTTCCACCTTTAGGATCTTTGCATAGGCTGAGCAGCCAGGAAAAGTCTCAGGTCTTGTGCAGGGGTCTCCCTTTTGGTTCCTTAGCTTTGGATCCACTCAGTCATATATGCATGTTGCTTTGTCTTGTTTCCTGTACACCGTCCGTGACATTATAAGCCGCCAAAACCGTCTCAAGCATGGATCCGGTTTCACTTTTGGCTGAACGCTTCCAGGGTCTTTCATTGGAGGTAGCTGATCTCCGTAAGACTTTTTCTCAGCTTCAAGTGACCGGTTCAGCTTGCGTTCATGGAGTTTGTTCTGAGCCTAAGATCTCGCTCCCGGATACGTTCTCCGGGGGTAGTGAGAATTTTGTGCGTTTTAGAGAGGCTTGCAAACTCCATTTTCGCCTTCTTCCCCATTCCTCTGGTGATGAGGAAGGGAGGGTGGGGATCATTATATCGCTGCTCAGGGGTAACGCTCAGTCCTGGGCCTTTTTGCTGCCGGAGGGGGCACGGCCTCTCCGTTCAGTGGATAAATTCTTTTTAGCCCTGGGTCAGATATATGATGATCCGGATTGTATTGCTCTGGCTGAGTCTAGACTATGTCTATTATGCCAAGGTAAACAATCCGCAGAAATATACTGCTCAGAATTTCGGAGATGGGCAGTTGATACTGGTTGGAATGATGCTGCACTCCGAAGTCAATTTTGCCATGGTCTTTCAGAGGGTTTGAAAGATGCATTTGCCTTTCATGAGAGGCCTATTTCTTTGGACTCTGCTATGTCTCAGGCCGCTGGTTTTTTCTTTGTTAAGAAAAAAGATGGTTCTTTAAGACCTTGTCTGGATTTCAGGGAGCTGAACAATATCACTATTCGTGACCCTTATCCGCTTCCTCTGATCCCGGACCTGTTTAACCAGGTTGTTGGGGCTAAAGTCTTTTCCAAATTAGATCTAAGAGGGGCATACAACCTGGTCAGGGTCAGAGAAGGAGACGAATGGAAGACGGCCTTCAATACCCCTGAGGGCCATTTTGAGAATTTGGTTATGTCTTTTGGTTTGATGAATGCCCCAGCCGTTTTTCAGCATTTCGTGAACAGCATTTTTTATCATTTGATGGGAAAATTTGTATTAGTGTATTTGGATGACATTTTGATTTTTTCTCCTGATTTCAAAACTCATAAGGAACATTTACGTCAGGTCTTGCTCATCCTGCGGGAGAATAAATTATATGCGAAACTGGAAAAATGTGTGTTTGCGGTTCCAGAAATTCAATTTCTGGGGTTTCTTCTCTCCGCTTCTGGTTTTCGCATGGACCCCGAGAAGGTCCGCGCTGTGCTTGAGTGGGAGCTTCCTGAGAATCAGAAGGAGCTGATTCAGTTTTTGGGCTTTGCCAATTATTACAGGAAGTTTATTTTGAATTATTCCTCTATTGTTAAACCACTCACTGATATGACCAGAAAGGGGGTAGATTTTTCTTCTTGGTCAGTAGAGGCGCGTAAGGCTTTTTCTAATATCAAGGAGAGTTTTGCTTCCGCTCCCATCTTGGTGCAACCTGATATTTCTTTACCCTTCATAGTTGAGGTTGATGCTTCTGAGGTGGGTGTGGGGGCGGTCTTGTCTCAGGGTTCCTCTCTTGCCAAATGGCGACCGTGTGCCTTTTTCTCGAAAAAACTCTCCTCCGCAGAGAGAAATTACGATGTGGGAGATAGGGAATTGTTGGCCATCAAGTTGGCTTTTGAGGAATGGCGCCATTGGCTAGAGGGAGCCAGACACCCTATTACCGTATTTACTGATCATAAAAATCTGGCCTACTTGGAGTCAGCCAAGCGTCTGAACCCGAGACAGGCCAGATGGTCTTTGTTCTTTTCTAGGTTTAATTTTGTGGTCACGTTCCGCCCTGGAGTTAAGAATGTGAAGGCAGATGCCCTGTCACGTTGTTTTCCGGGAGGCGGGAATTTTGAAGACCCGGGTCCCATTTTGGCTGAAGGTGTGGTGGTCTCTTCTCTTTTTTCTGAATTGGAGGCAGAGGTGCAGGCAGCCCAGTCAGAGGCTCCTGATCTTTGTCCTCCTGGGAGGTTGTTTGTGCCTCTCGCTTTAAGACACAAGATTTTTAAGGAACACCACGATACGGTCCTTGCTGGGCACCCGGGGGCAAGAGCCACACTGGATCTCATCGCTCGGAGATTCTGGTGGCCTGCGCTTCGTAAGTCGGTTGAGGGTTTTGTGGCAGCCTGTGAGACTTGCGCTCGTGCCAAAGTCCCTCATTCACGGCCATCAGGTCCTCTCCTTCCCTTACCCATTCCTTCCCGTCCTTGGACACATCTGTCCATGGACTTTATAACGGACCTGCCTCGTTCCTCGGGGAAGACTGTGATTCTGGTGGTGGTGGACCGTTTTAGCAAAATGGTGCATTTCATCCCTTTTCCTGGTTTGCCCAATGCTAAGACGCTGGAGCAGGCATTTATTGATCACATTGTCAAATTGCACGGTATTCCTTCAGACATAGTCTCTGATAGGGGCACGCAGTTTGTTTCCAGATTCTGGAAGGCTTTCTGTTCTCGCTTGGGGGTTCGGTTGTCAGTCTCTTCTGCTTTCCACCCGCAGTCGAATGGCCAGACAGAGCGCGTCAATCAGAATCTGGAGACATATCTGCGCTGTTTTGTGGCGGAGAATCAAGAGGATTGGTGTTCTTTTTTGTCCCTTGCTGAGTTTGCTTTAAATAACCGTCATCAGGAGTCCTCTGATAAGTCACCATTTTTTGGTGCATATGGGTTTCATCCGTAGTTTGGGACTTTCTCGGGAGAGGGGTCTTCTGGTTTACCTGATGAGGACAGATTCTCCTCGTCTTTGTCATCTATTTGGCAAAAGATTCAGGATAATCTAAAGAGCATGAGTGAGAGATATAAGCGTGTGGCAGATAAGAGACGTGTGCTTGGTCCGGACCTGAATGTTGGTGATCTGGTGTGGTTGTCTACCAAGAATATCAAATTGAAGGTTCCCTCCTGGAAGTTGGGTCCTAGGTTTATTGGGCCTTACAAAATCCTGTCTGTCATCAATCCTGTTGCCTACCGTCTTGATCTTCCTCAGACTTGGAAGATCCATAATGTTTTTCATAAGTCCTTATTGAAACCTTATGTTCAACCCATTGTACCCTCGCCTTTGCCTCCTCCTCCGATTATGGTTGATGGGAATCTTGAATTTCAGGTCTCTAGGATTGTGGATTCTCGTCTTGTCCGCGGTTCTCTTCAGTACCTTGTTCATTGGGAGGGTTATGGTCCTGAGGAGAGGATGTGGGTCCCAGTGACGGACATTAAGGCCTCTCGTCTCATCAGGGCTTTCCATAGGTCCCATCCTGAGAAGGTGGGCTCTGAGTGTCCGGAGTCCACTCGTAGAGGGAGGGGTACTGTCACAACCAGACAGCTGAGAAGCTCTGACAGACGCCTTTCAGAACCTCCTCCTTGAGTTCTCTTTGTTGTGCTGTTCAGTTCCTCATCTCGTTAGCCTCTCTCAGCTGTCATGGAGTTGGACTGATTGCTTCCCTTTAAATTCTTCCCCATGGTGCATTACTGGGCGGCTTATACTTCTTCCTGGAGTGTGTGTGCATGCTGATCTTGTTTTCCAGTCTGCTACAAAGTTAAGTGCTGAACATTTATCTGTTATTTTCTGTTTGGTGGATCCCAGGTGACCCTGACTACCTCCGTGTCTGGTGTAGGGAGCCGGTGGTCGTGTCCCCTCACTTTTGTAGGGTGTTCAGGGGTTATATAGTCGAGGTACGTGGATATGCAACCTTCCACCTTTCGGATCTTTGCATAGACTAAGCAGCCAGGGAAAGTCTCAGGTCTTGTGCAGGGGTCTCCCTTTTGGTTCCTTAGCTTTGGATCCACTCAGTCATATATGCATGTTGCTTTGTCTTGTTTCCTGTACACCATCCGTGACAGTATGTGTCAGCAGAGCAGCCTGAGCGGTGCTAGGCAGCTTGCTGCAGTGGCATGCGGTTACACCTGACTACCTCTATGTTAGGTGTGTGTGTATGGTGTGCACTGTGTTTTATGTTATTGTGTGCACTTCCCCTTTTAGTGGTGTTTTCCCTTCCCTGGTGGTGGAAGGGTTAACTCCCTTTCTGTGTGTGTGAGACACTGGGTGTGTCTGTGTGGGTGTGGCCACTTAGGCCTATAAAGCCTCTGTGTTTGGCATGGCTCAGTGGGTTGCTTCAGCCATGCTTAGCTGGAGCAGCCTCCTGTGAATACCATCTGCCAGTGAGGGCCACCCTTGTGGTCATAAATGTAAAACTATCTGTGACTCTTAAGTTTATGTCAAGTTTATGTGTGATGTCTATTTGATGTTTTCCTTGTTTTTCTGTGCAGCTATGGATCTGGGTCTCTGTGTGTGGATGCATTGGGATCTTCAGCTTGCCACCACAGGGATCCAGTCAGCAAGGCTGTGGCAGGTAGGTGGAACTGGTTCAGTTCACCTGCCATTTCCATAGATCTGTTTGTGTTTCCCCTTTTCCCTGCAGCTTGGCCAGTGAGACCCCTGTTCCTCCGTGTCCAGAAGGAACAGGCCGTCTTATCCTGACTCCTAGTCCGGGGACCGGTCTGAGTTACGGATCCGAGGTTCCTGAGCATGGGTCCTCCTACCTTAAAGGTCGGCCCATGCAGCTAGGAGTTAGGGTCAGATTAGGAATGCGATTAGGAGGTGACCTGCTCCCTAATTCTGTCGTCCTGGCCGAGCAGCGGTTTACATCATCTGGCATCGCACGGCTGAGGATTTTCCCCGTCCTCAGCCGTGACATATGTATGGAGGTGGATACAATCTAAAAAAGTAAGATTTGTTTGTTTAAAATCTTACCCCTCTTTAACCACTTCAACCCCGCTAGCTGAAACCCCCTTCATGACCAGAGCACTTTTTACACTTCGGCACTACACTACTTTCACCGTTTATCGCTCGGTCATGCAACTTACCACCCAAATGAATTTTACCTCCTTTTCTTCTCACTAATAGAGCTTTCATTTGGTGGTATTTCATTGCTGCTGACATTTTTACTTTTTTTGTTATTAATCGAAATGTAACGATTTTTTTGCAAAAAAATGACATTTTTCACTTTCAGCTGTAAAATTTTGCAAAAAAAACGACATCCATATATAAATTTTTCGCTAAATTTATAGTTCTACATGTCTTTGATAAAAAAAAAATGTTTGGGCAAAAAAAAAATGGTTTGGGTAAAAGTTATAGCGTTTACAAACTATGGTACAAAAATGTGAATTTCCGCTTTTTGAAGCAGCTCTGACTTTCTGAGCACCTGTCATGATTCCTGAGGTTCTACAATGCCCAGACAGTAGAAAACCCCCACAAATGACCCCATTTCGGAAAGTAGACACCCTAAGGTATTCGCTGATGGGCATAGTGAGTTCATAGAACTTTTTATTTTTTGTCACAAGTTAGCGGAAAATGATGATGATTTTTTATTTTTATTTTTTTCTTACAAAGTCTCATATTCCACTAACTTGCGACAAAAAATAAAAAATTCTAGGAACTCGCCATGCCCCTCACGGAATACCTTGGGGTGTCTTCTTTCCAAAATGGGGTCACTTGTGGGGTAGTTATACTGCCCTGGCAATTTAGGGGCCCAAATGTGTGAGAAGAACTTTGCAATCGAAATGTGTAAAAAATGACCGGTGAAATCCGAAAGGTGCACTTTGGAATATGTGCCCCTTTGCCCACCTTGGCTGCAAAAAAGTGTCACACATCTGGTATCGCCGTACTCAGGAGAAGTTGGGGAATGTGTTTTGGGGTGTCATTTTACATATACCCATGCTGGGTGAGAGAAATATCTTGGCAAAAGACAACTTTTCCAATTTTTTTATACAAAGTTGGCATTTGACCAAGATATTTTTCTCACCCAGCATGGGTATATGTAAAATGACACCCCAAAACACATTCCCCAACTTCTCCTGAGTACGGCGATACCAGATGTGTGACACTTTTTTGCAGCCAAGGTGGGCAAAGGGGCATATATTCCAAAGTGCACCTTTCGGATTTCGCAGGCCATTTTTTACACATTTTGATTGCAAGGTACTTCTTACACATTTGGGCCCCTAAATTGCCAGGGCAGTATAACTACGCCACAAGTGACCCCATTTTGGAAAGAAGACACCCCAAGGTATTCCGTGAGGGGCACGGCGAGTTCCTAGAATTTTTTATTTTTTGTCGCAAGTTAGTGGAATATGAGACTTTGTAAGGAAAAAAGAAAAAAAAAGAAAAATCATCATTTTCCGCTAACTTGTGACAAAAAATAAAAAATTCTAGGAACTCGCCGTGCCCCTCACGGAATACCTTGGGGTGTCTTCTTTCCAAAATGGGGTCACTTGTGGCGTAGTTATACTGCCCTGGCAATTTAGGGGCCCAAATGTGTAAGAAGTACCTTGCAATCAAAATCTGTAAAAAATGGCCTGCTGAAATCCGAAAGGTGCACTTTGGAATATGTGCCCCTTTGCCCACCTTGGCTGCAAAAAAGTGTCACACATCTGGTATCGCCGTACTCAGGAGAAGTTGGGGAATGTGTTTTGGGGTGCCATTTTACATATAACCATGCTGGGTGAGAGAAATATCTTGGCAAAAGATAACTTTTCCCATTTTTTTATACAAAGTTGGCATTTGACCAAGATATTTTTCTCACCCAGCATGGGTATATGTAAAATGACACCCCAAAACACATTGCCCAACTTCTCCTGAGTACGGCGATACCACATGTGTGACACTTTTTTGCAGCCTAGATGCGCAAAGGGGCCCAAATTCCTTTTAGGAGGGCATTTTTAGACATTTGGATCCCAGACTTCTTCTCACACTTTCGGGCCCCTAAAAAGCCAGGGCAGTATAAATACCCCACATGTGACCCCACTTTGGAAAGAAGACACCCCAAGGTATTCAATGAGGGGCCTGGCGAGTTCCTAGAAATTATTTTTTTTTTGCATAAGTTAGCGGATATTGATTTTTTTTGTTTTTTTCTCACAAAGTCTCACTTTCCGCTAACTTAGGACAAAAATTTCAATCTTTCATGGACTCAATATGCCCCTCACGGAATACCTTGGGGTGTCTTCTTTCCGAAATGGGGTCACATGTGGGGTATTTATACTGCCCTGGCTTTTTAGGGGCCCTAAAGCGTGAGAAGAAGTCTGGAATATAAATGTCTAAAAATGTTTACGCATTTGGATTCCGTGAGGGGTATGGTGAGATTCATGTGAGATTTTATTTTTTGACACAAGTTAGTGGAATATGAGACTTAGTAAGAAAAAAACAAAAACAAACAAAAAATTTCCGCTAACTTGTGCCAAAAAAAATGTCTGAATGGAGCCTTACCAGGGGGGTGATGAATGACAGGGGGGTGATGAATGACAGGGGGGTGATCAATGACAGGGGGGTGATCACCCATATAGACTCCCTGATCACCCCCCTGTCATTGATCACCCCCCTGGTAAGGCTCCATTCAGACGTCCGTATAATTTTTACGGATCCATGGATCGGATCCGCAAAACACATGCGGACGTCTGAATGGAGCCTTACAGGGGGGTGATCAATGACAGGGGGGTGATCAATGACAGGGGGGTGATCACCCATATAGACTCCCTGATCACCCCCCTGTCATTGATCACCCCCCTGTAAGGCTCCATTCAGACGTCCGTATGATTTTTACGGATCCATGGATACATGGATCGGATCCACAAAACACATGCGGACGTCTGAATGGAGCCTTACAGGGGGGTTATCAATGACAGGGGGTGATCAGGGTGATCACCCCCCTGTCACTGATCACCCCCCCTGTAAGGCTCCATTCAGACGTCCGCATGATTTTTACGGATACATGGATACATGGATCGGATCCACAAAACACATGCGGACGTCTGAATGGAGCCTTACAGGGGGGTGATCAATGACAGGGGGTGATCAGGGTGATCACCCCCCTGTCACTGATCACCCCCCCTGTAAGGCTCCATTCAGACGTCCGCATGATTTTTACGGATCCATGGATACATGGATCGGATCCACAAAACACATGCGGACGTCTGAATGGAGCCTTACAGGGGGGTTATCAATGACAGGGGGTGATCAGGGTGATCACCCCCCTGTCACTGATCACCCCCCCTGTAAGGCTCCATTCAGACGTCCGCATGATTTTTACGGATCCATGGATACATGGATCGGATCCACAAAACACATGCGGACGTCTGAATGGAGCCTTACAGGGGGGTTATCAATGACAGGGGGTGATCAGGGTGATCACCCCCCTGTCACTGATCACCCCCCCTGTAAGGCTCCATTCAGACGTCCGCATGATTTTTACGGATCCATGGATACATGGATCGGATCCACAAAACACATGCGGACGTCTGAATGGAGCCTTACAGGGGGGTGATCAATGACAGGGGGTGATCAGGGAGTGTATATGGGTGATCACCCGCCTGTCATTGATCACCCCCCTGTAAGGCTCCATTCAGACGTCCGCATGTGTTTTGCGGATCCGATCCATGTATCCATGGATCCGTAAAAATCATGCGGACGTCTGAATGGAGCCTTACAGGGGGGTGATCAATGACAGGGGGGTGATCAGGGAGTGTATATGGGTGATCACCCGCCTGTCATTGATCACCCCCCTGTAAGGCTCCATTCAGACGTCCGCATGTGTTTTGCGGATCCGATCCATGTATCCGTGGATCCGTAAAAATCATACGGACGTCTGAACGGAGCCTGACAGGGGGGTGATCAATGACAGGGGGTGATCAATGACAGGGGGGTGATCAGGGAGTTTATATGGGGTGATCATGGGTGATCAGGGGTTCATAAAGGGTTAATAAGTGACGGGGGGGGTGTAGTGTAGTGTAGTGTTTGGTGCGACTTTACTGACCTACCTGTGTCCTCTGGTGGTCGATCCTAACAAAAGGGACCACCAGAGGACCAGGTAGGAGGTATATTAGACGCTGTTATCAAAACAGCGTCTAATATACCTGTTAGGGGTTAAAAAATTCGGATCTCCAGCCTGCCAGCGAGCGATCGCCGCTGGCAGGCTGGAGATCCACTCACTTACCTTCCGTTCCTGTGAGCGCGCGCGCCTGTGTGCGCGCGTTCACAGGAAATCCCAGCCCTCGCGAGATGACGCATATATGCGTGACTCTGCGCAGGGCTGCCACCTCCGGACCGCACATCTGCGTTAGGCGGTCCGGAGGTGGTTAAAATGGCAGACTTGGTTCTGTGCAGGAATTGTTGTGCTTTTATTTCAGGTTCCACTCTTCAGAGGTTTGAATGCTGTCTGAACTGTAATGAGGCAGGAAATTGCATTTTTGAAATCTGAGATTTGTAAATTAACTGTTAAACAAACTCAGGCTGGGAATGTTGCAATGCCACTGCCACAGAGGCCCCCTAGAAATGGAAGATGGGTTACTGCAGGTTCTGGTAGACTGAGAGTTGTTGATAGAAGACATGTCCCACAGTCTGTGGCTCTCCATAATTCATTTGCAGCACTTTTAGAGCACAAGAGCAACATGGAGGATGGCTTGGGCACAGTGGGTGAGGAATAATCATCTCCCATGCCTAAAGTATGCAAGACTGTAGCCAAAGACAAAAAGGATAAGGTGAGGACTGATAGAAAGCAGCTGTTGGTGGGCCATTCTATCATAAGAGGTGTGAAGTTTGAGGAAAATGGTTTTGTGAGATGTCTCCCTGGGGCAGTAGACAAAGTATCCTTAATATTGTTAGGCAAGCAAAGCAGGAAAGGGAGGTGGATAATATTGTCCATCTTGGGACAAATGATCTGGCTTGCAATGAGGTTTAAAAGGTGAAGGAAGCTTTTCACACACTTGGAAATAATATACTGGAGGTTGCATCAACTGTTTCATTCTCTGCAGTTTTGCCTGTGCATAACCTTCAGCATGACAGGAAGATGCGCATTAAGGAATTCAATGTATGGCTTGGTGAATGGTGTCTGAACCAAGGGTTTGGCTTTGTGTCTCATGTTAGCTCTCGTTGGAATGGAAAAGAACTGTACAAGAAAGATGGTTTGCATCTTTCTCTCAAGGGAACGTATGTCCTCTGAACAGTTCAAAGTATTTTCTAAGAAGCATTTAAACTAGGAAAGGGGGGCAAAAGAGTGATAATCCAGCAGTCCGACTGCCCCCAAGAACAATGCCAGAAGATGCCAGTAGCACATAGGTTAAGAAATGACAAGCTCAGAGTCTTGTCTACAAATGCTCGCAGTTTAGGGAATAAGATCAATGAACTTGAGTCTATAATGGCATCTGAGAATATAGATTTAGTGGCTGTTACTGAGACATGGTTCAATGGGAGTAATGACTGGTATATAACAATACCAGGGTTCTCTCTATATAGAAAAGACAGAGAAGGCAAGAAAAGGGGAGGGGTGGCCCTGTATGTGAAAGATGGCATAAAAACTAATTTAATACAAGTTAGCGAGACCAATTTAGAGTCAGTTTGGGTTACCTTGCAGCTTGATAATCATAAGGTAACTCGTGTAGGTGTGATATATACTGTAGACCACCTAGCCAAGTCAAAGAATTAGATGATCTACTAGTTGAGGAAATAGCTAAAATTACATTGAAAGGGGAAGTTATCATTATGGGAGACTTTAATCTTCCTGATGTAAACTGGAAAACCAAAATAGCTAGTTCTGCCAGGAGTACAGATATTCTAAATTCCCTACTGGGATTATCTCTACAGCAAGTAGTTGAGGAGCCAACCCGGAAGGAGGCCATTTTAGATTTAGTATTCACAAATGGGAATTTGGTATCTGATATTACTGTAGGGGAAAGCTTGGGGTCTAGTGATCATAAAGGCCCACCACAAGAAGGCGTGGGGAAATATCCTTATTAAAATATAACTTATATAACAATATTTCCCCACGCCTTCTTGTGGTGGGCCTTTACGCACATTGAACCTTGAAATATCAGTGAGGCTTGGTCAACTACTAGCCCCATTCAACTATTGGGTCTAGTGATCACCAGTCAGTATGGTTTACTATAAGTACAGTGACTGAGTCACACCACACAAAAACAAAAGTTTTAGATTTTAGAAAAACTGACTTTTCTAAAATTAGATTAGTGGTATACGAGTCCCTATCAGATTGGAACAGTTTCAATGGAGTCCAGGAGAAATGGGACTACTTAAAAGTGTCACTATTGAAGGCAATAGATAATTGCATTAGGCTTGTCAGTAAAAGCAAAAAAAAAAGGAAGAGACCACTTTGGTACTCAGCAGAAGTGGCCAAACTCATTAAAAACAAAAAAGATAGCATTTAGTAATTATAAAAATAAACGAGGATGACAGGGAAATTTATAAGATTAGGCAGAGAGAGGCAGACTAGTTATAAGAGCTTCTAAAGCAAAGGCAGAAAAATAAATTAGCTCAGTCAGTGAAAAAAGGCGATAAGACATTTTTCAGATACATAAATGAAAAAAAGGAAACTAAAACAAGGAATTACCAAATTAAAAACAAAAGAAGGAAGGTATATGGAAGAAGATAAAGAACTAGCTGACTGCCTCAATCAATACTTTTGTTCAGTTTTTACAAAAGAAAATGAAGGTAAAGGAAGGAAGACTAATGAATCTTTTGATGCTTATGTCTTTACAGAGGAAGAGGTTCTAAGTCAGCTGTCTAAAATTAATACAAATAAGTCACAGGGGCCTGATGGGATACACCCAAAGCTATTAAAAGAGCTCAGCGGTGAACTAGCAAAACCATTAACTGATTTATTTAACCAATCACTGGTAACAGGAGTTGTCCCAGAAAATTGGAAATTAGCAAATATTGTGCCCATTCACAAGAAAGTTAGTAGGGAGGAATCGTGCAACTATAGGCCAGTTAGCCTGACATCAATAGTGGGGAAATTAATGGAAACCATACTTAAGGAGAGGATTGTGGAACATCTAAAATCCCATGGATTGAAAGATGAAAAACAGCATGGGTTTACTTCAGGGACATCATGTCAAACTAATCTTATTGATTTTTTTGATTGGGTGACTAAAATATTAGATGGCGGAGGTGCAGTAGACATCGCTTATCTAGACTTTAGTAAGGCTTTTGATACTGTCCCACATAGAAGGCTTATCAATAAATTGCAGTCTTTGTGCTTGGACTCCCATATTGTTGAATGGATTAGGCAGTGGCTGAGGGACAGACAACAGAGGGTTGTAGTCAATGGAGTATATTTAGACCAAGGTCTTGTTACCAGTGGGGTATCTCAGGGATCTGTTCCGGGACCCATATTGTTTAATATCTTTATCAGCGAAACTGCAGAAGGCCTCAATGGTAAGGTGTGTCTTTTTGCTGATGACACAAAGATTTGTAACAGGGTTGATGTTCCTGGAGGGATACACCAAATGGAAAAGGATTTAGGAAAACTAGAAGAATGGTCAAAAATCTGGCAACTAAAATTAAGATAATGCACCTGGGACGTAGATAATGCACCTGGGACGTAGATAATGCACCTGGGACGTAAAAACCCAAGAGCCGAATATAAAATCAGTGATACAGTACTAACCTCAGTATCTGAGGAAATGGATTTAAGGGTCATTATTTCAGAAGACTTAAAGGTAGGCAGACAATGTCATAGAGCAGCAGGAAATGCTAGCAGAATGCTTGGGTGCAGGGCCAGTGCAAGGATTTTTGCCGCCCTAGGCAAAGATCCATTTTGCCGCCCCCTCATGTCACTCACTCACTGACAGACACACACACTGACAGACAGACACGCACTCAGACACTCACTGAATGACGTACACAGAAACTCACTGACAGACACACACTCACTCACTGACAGACACTCACTGACAGACATACACCTACCCACTGAAACACACACACAGAAACTCACTGACAGACACTCACTCACTGGCAGACAAACACACACATATACTTACTGACAAACATACACATACTCACTGACAAACACACAGACACTGACCGACAGACATCCACACTCACTGACATACACACACAGACACTCAATGAGAGACACACATACATTTACTGTCAGAAAGACAGACATACATACACTCACTCACTGACATAAATACACAGGCAGACACTCACTTAGTTAAACACTCACCTCCCTGGGGTCCAGTGTGGTGCAGCTCCTCAGTCCTCCAGCGAGCCGTTTAGTATGACGGGGCCGGAAAGGCGTCATATTCCGGCATCACAGAGGGCTTGCGAGGGAGGAGTGGGGAGCTGATAGAACAGCCTCCCTTGCCATCCGCCTCCTCTCCTCCGGTAATTTACTGGTAGAGCAGGCACCTGCCATCAGGGTAAGGAGATGCCTGCTCTGCCATATTTAAGAAGGACCTCCACTTCCTGGCCCCCCTGTAACGGCGCTGGGGGCAGCTCAAGAGCCGCTCGCCCTGGGCTGCAGCCCCAGTCAGGGGGGGCCCACCAGGGCGCCCGCAGCAGGCCGGCGCCCTAGGCGAACTTCTAGTTCGCTTATATGGTTGCACCGGCCCAGGGTGTATAGGGAGAGGCATAACCAGTAGAAAGAGGGAGGTGCTCATGTCGCTCTACAGAGCACTAGTGAGACCTCATTTGGAGTATTGTGCGCAGTACTGGAGACCATATCTCCAGAAGGATATTGATACTTTAGAGAGAGTTCAGAGAAGAGCTACTAAACGAGTACATGGATTGCAGGATAAAACTTACCAGGAAAGATTAAAGGACCTTAACATGTATAGCTTGGAAGAAAGACGAGACAGAGGGGATATGATAGAAACTTTTAAATACATAAAGGGAATCAACAAGGTAAAAGAGGAGATAATATTTAAAAGAAGAAAAACTGCTACAAGAGGACATAGTTTTAAATTAGAGGGGCAAAGGTTTAAAAGTAATATCAGGAAGTATTACTTTACTGAGAGAGTAGTGGATGCATGGAATAGCCTTCCTGCAGAAGTGGCAGCTGCAAATACAGTGAAGGAGTTTAAGCATGCATGGGATAGGCATAAGGCTATCCTTCATATAAGATAGGGCCAGGGGCTCTCCATAGTATTCAGTATATTAGGCAGACTAGATGGGCCAAATGGTTCTTATCTGCCGACACATTCTATGTTTCTAATAACCTTTAATATTAGGCATCCCAATCCCTCCGGCAAGTTTTGATTTAGTGGTAATGGTAGCGGATAATCTTGGTTTCTTCCCAGCCCATATAAAACGTGACAGTATTCTATTTATTTTAATGAAGAAGGATTCAGGAAGGTGTATGGGCAGTGTCCTGAATAAATTAAGAATTTTTGGTAATATAAACATTTTTAATGTAGCTATTCTGTGCTTTCTTGGTTTTATTCACATATCTAATCCACAATAAAGGAACTCAATGATGCCTCTGAAGTGAGCAGCATCAATTTACAGCTGCTCAGGAAACAGTCTCTACAGTACTGCTAGATGTGCAAAGCTGGTAGAGACATACCCCAAAAGACCTGCAGCTGTAATTGCAGAGAAAGGTGATCCTACAAAGTATTGACTCAGGGAGGCTCAATACAAATGCACGCCACACTATTTAGATTTGTATTTATTAAAATCTTTGAAAACCATGTATCATTTTCTTTTCATTTCACACATACTTGCTACTTTGTGTTGGTCTATCACAGAAAGTCTTGTATGTTTAGAAGGGGGATTGTCATTTTATTTATCCTTTACGCTGTGTACATGGTCATGACCATAAACCATGGTAGTATTTCTACTCTTCTGCTTGGCAGCCTTTTTGCGCAGAATTACACCTGTCAGAAAACGTTGCATGAACATGCCCCTTATTGTATAATTTGGCCACCATAGTGCTGCCCACACCACTAGTGTCAGAGTTTCCTCCACACCCCACTAGTGGCAGCCCCCTTTATTTTCAGATGCTCACCTCATAATCTCAGCCAGTTTCCTTCTCCTCCCATGATCACAATAAGACCAAAACAAATGTCAGCAAAACAGTGACTAAATGCAATCACTCACTGGAAGGAATTTAGCAAGCTTGTATGTCAGTTTTATGGCCTACAAGTTGTAAATTTTGCAGTGGTTTGCAAAAATGTGCAACACTTTTCATTTTTATGTTGCTCTTCTCACTTTTAGAAATAGTAGTCTAGTTTTAACCAAAGAGGTGTGCACACCTCCCAACTTTTGAAAAGGACAGTCCATAATCTTGTTTGAGGGAGGAGCTTTGACACTGGGATCTCCTCCCCTCACTGGTCTGTAAGTTGTTGTACAAGTTCATCAGCCCTGCTGGTTGGTGTTGGTGTGAACCCACTGTGCCATGTGTCCTACCTCCTCTAAGGGCGTTGTCTAAGTGAACTCCTCGATTCTTCACAGTACCCCTGATGGTGGGGATAGACTTTCCCGAGGGGAACACCAGGTTGCTACCTCTTGAGGAGGATAGGCACATGAGACAGCTGGTCCAGGCAGACCAGGAGGTACCAGAAATACAGGCGTAGTCAGGCAGACGGAGTCGTTACCAGGAGCAACAGTGCAGGACCGAAGGATGAGGCAGTGGCGTAGTCAGACAGGCAAAAGGTCAAGGCAGGTGACACAGGTCAGGCAATCCAGTTTGGCAACAGGAGAGTCAAGGCTAGCAGGCAGGGATCAGACAGGTAGCAGAATCCAATAGCACAAATACAAGTCAGGAACACAAGTGGTTATCAGGATCCTTAGCAGAGCACAAGGACCTTGACCCTGAGGCATCAGGGAAGGGGGCTGACCCACTTATATATGCACAGGAAGGCTAGGATAGGTCAGCGAGGTCACATGACCTAAGCCACAAAGCCCAGGAAGTGACGCGCGCCGGACCTTAAGGAAATGCAGCAGGAACAAACAGCAAGCATGCTGTGACCAGGGCTGAGAGCAAACTGTGGAGCGGATCCAGAACAACAGCACCCACACAGACAGAGCCCAGGAGTGCAGCGGTGAAATGGGAAGCACCGGCTGCAAATCACAGCTGAACAGGGGAACAGCAGCGCACACCAGCCGCTGTTACAACTGCAAGAACCCTTGGGCAGACAATTAACTTTGATGTCCAACTCTAGACAACAGTAGTGCGAACAGCATTTATTTTTTAACATGGCAGACCAGTGGTTAAAGTTGATTCTTGTTGGGTGGCAGGCAAGCCACCTTAAGCTTTCTATGTTAACACACTTGGCCATTAACTTGGATAGCTCCTGGACACTGGTAAGGTTGTCAGTCCTTGCTCTACTAAACAGCTGATACAGCCTGCACTTAGGAAAGATGGAAGATGGTATTGGAGACAGTCCATCTTGAACAGTTCCACTTTATTATGGTAGAGGCAGGTGGCTCAGTGGTTTATACTGGTGCCTTGCAGTGCTGGGGTCCTAGGTTTGAATCCGACCAAAGATAACATCTGCATGGAGTTTGTATGTTCTCCCTGTGTTTGTGTGGGTTTACTTTGGGTACTGCGGTTTCCTCCCACACTCCAAAGACATGCTGATAGGGAACTTAGATTGTGAGCCCCATTGGGGACAGTTGGATGCTAATGGCTGCAGAATATAGTAGCGCTATATAAGTGCATAAAGTAAATAAAAAAATTAAAATGTAATTCAATTTCAAAATAAATTTGTTTCAGAAAGCTCAGTCCATAGGATTACTCAGTCTATTTCTAGCTTTGCTGATAGGGTGGATTAGATTTTAAAGCTTAAAGGCTATGTACAGTACACCTTTGGAGGCAATTTTTTTTTATGACTTTATTTTACTCATTTTTGGCTAAAAATCATTTTTTCAATTGGCCTTTAAAAAAAATATTGAGCCATTCTGTCACAAAGGGTTAACTGTTTTTCTAACTGTGTGACTGGTACTTTCATTTTGTGCTGGTCATCCAATAACCCTTATCTCTGAATTACTAAGAGGCTATAAACACTTATTTAAGCCACATTCATATCTGTAAGATAAGGATTGAGCTTTGATGAGTGTTGATAAGGTTAGAGAGCAGAGATGAGGAGTCTGTCTGCTCCCCAGATGACGGAAAAGGCAGAAAATCCACAGGCAGCTACTACAGCTTCTCAGCTCTGTACACAAAAAAAGATTCCATATTGTTAATAAAGTCCAATTGAAAAAAAAAAATTTGAGCTGAAAATAAGTACAATGCAACAATAAAAAAAATTGCCCCAAAGGTGTACATAGCATTTACTTCTCAGAACCCCTGTATCAGATCCTATTCCTAGTCTAATTGTCTCTATATTAAAATCAATATTTGACTCAAAAAAATATACACCATAGTGGTCTTCATCTTTACTCTACAGCACATTAGATAGCAAACAGTAGTAAATATTTTACAATGGTCTTCAATGGCCTTTGTCACAAGATAACACTGTAACATGACATGTATCACAATTCCTTTGATTTCTGTTTCATTTGCATATTCATTTATAGTACTTTGTAGTGTGAAACCAAAAAACACACATTTGTTATAATATGTCTTCATTCATTGTTGTCTTCTTCAATGTAAACTGTTTAACCAATAATACTAGTTTAATAATATACCTTGTCAACAATAAAACTGAAAACCATGAACCCCTTAGTGACCAGCCTGTTTTGGGCCTTACTGACCAAGCGTTTTTCTTCCTTTTTTCATTGTCACGTTCCAAGAGCTATAACTTTTGTTGTTGTTCGTCTACATAGCTTTCTGCGGTACAAGTTATAGTTTTTAATGGTGCCATTTTAGGGTACACATAACTTTCTGATAAACTTTTATTACCGTATTTTTCGCCCTATAAGACGCACCGGCCCATAAGACGCACCTAGGTTTTTGGGGAGGAAAATAAGAAAAAAAATATTTTTAACCAAAAGGTGTGCTGTGTGTTTGGTGGGTTTGGAACTAATGGTGGTCTGTGGATGGCACTATTACTGGGGATCTGTGGATGACTGACACTGTTATGGGGGGGATCTGTGGATGACAGACACTGTTATGGGGGGGATCTGTGGATGACGGACACTGTTATGGGGGGGATCTGTGGATGACAGACACTGTTATGGGGGGATCTGTGGATGACGGACACTGTTATGGGGGGGATCTGTGGATGACGGACACTGTTATGGGGGGGATCTGTGGATGACGGACACTGTTATGGGGGGGATCTGTGGATGACGGACACTGTTATGGGGGGGATCTGTGGATGACGGACACTGTTATGGGGGGATCTGTGGATGACGGACACTGTTATGGAGGGGATCTGTGAATGACGGACACTGTTATGGGGGGATCTGTGGATGACTGACACTGTTATGGTGGGATCTGTGGATGACGGACACTGTTATGGGGGGATCTGTGGATGACGGACACTGTTATGGGGGGGATCTGTGGATGACGGACACTGTTATGGGGGGGATCTGTGGATGACTGACACTGTTATGGGGGGATCTGTGGATGACGGACACTGTTATGGGGGGGATCTGTGGATGACGGACACTGTTATGGAGGGGATCTGTGGATGACGGACACTGTTATGGGGGGATCTGTGGATGACGGACACTGTTATGGGGGGGATCTGTGGATGACGGACACTGTTATGGGGGGATCTGTGGATGACGGACACTGTTATGGGGGGATCTGTGGATGACGGACACTGTTATGGGGGGATCTTTAGCTTGCACTGTTACAGGGGGAGGATCTGTGGATGGCACTGTTACAGGGGGGGGATCTGTGGATGGCACTGTTACAGGGGGGGGGATCTGTGGATGGCACTGTTACAGGGGGGGGATCTGTGGATGGCACTGTTACAGGGGGGGGATCTGTGGATGGCACTGTTACAGGGGGGGGGGGGGATCTGTGGATGGCACTGTTATATATGTACCTTCCACAGACCCCCCAGCCCATAACAGTGCCATCCACAGACCCCCCCCCAGCCCATAACTGTGCCATCCACAGACCCCCCTAGCCCATAACTGTGCCATCCACAGATCGCCGCCGCCAGTATACTAAAATAAGATGTCATATTCAAGTAATACTTATTAAACATGCCCCCTCAGTCCTATTACTACCTTACATCCTAATCGCTGCTGTAGAATTCAGGCAGGCAGGCAGGCCGGGCGTCCGGCGCGTCTCTCACTGACGTCACTTGCCTGCGCCGCCTGCTTCATTCATAAAGTAGGCGGCGCAGGCACGTGACAAGAGTTACGCTGCCGCCCGCCCGGCCTGAATTCTACAGCTGCGATTAGGATGTAAGGTAGTAATAGGACTGAGGGGGCATGTTTAATAAGTATTACTTGGATATGACATCTTATATTAGTATACCGGAGCGGCGGGGATACTACAGTGACTGCACCACCCCGCCGCTATTGCCAGCCCCCAGATCCTCCTCCCAGTCCCTCCCCGAGTCCCCGCTCGCTCGTACATCGCAGCTTGCGATGTAAAACTGCAAGCATTCGCCCCATAAGACGCAGGGGCATTTCTCCCCCATTTTCGGGGAAGAAAAAGTGCGTCTTATGGGGCGAAAAATACGGTAACTCTTTCTGGGAGTTAATAAAACCCCTTTTTTTTTTTAAGAAAGAAAATGTGTTTGCATTGCAGCTTCCAAAGACCCATAACTTTTTAATTTTTCTTTCAACGGAGTTGTGTGAGAGCTTGAATTTTGCAGGACGACTTGTATTTTTCATTGGTATCAATTTGGAGTAAATAACGCTTTTTGATCGCTTGTTATTATGTCTTTTCTGTGGCAGCTTTTTGATTGATTTTAAAATGCAATTCACTATCCCTATAGTACATTGCCTTTTAATGTCATTGCTATTCTGACATTGACCAGCAGGCTAAGACGCCTTAGTGACCCAATGTTGTATTTTTATTTACCCTGCACTTCATACTCTTTGGTATTTTGCTTTGAAGATATACCCAGCTTTTCTTGATGTTAAAGGGAACCTGTCATCAATTTTATGCTGCCCATACTAAAGGCAGCATAAAGTAGAGACAGGTGAGTTGATTTCAGAGGTCTTTTATTTAAAAGTTAAAAGTAAGTGGTTGCCGAGAACCAACATCACAACCATTGCAGCCCAGGCCTGGAAAAGAGTCCCGGCCACCTGAGAAGAGTCATGGTTATTCATGAATTCCTGCTCTCCTGCCCACCGGCTGATGTCTGACCGTCTTCTACCTAGTTTTCTCCCTTTCTGTCTAGGAGAGAACTGCCAACCATCAGCAGATGGATGAGGTGCAGGAGATTATGAATAACCAGGACTCTTCTCAGGTAGATTTGACTCTTTCAAGGCCTGGGCTGCAATGATTATGATTCTGGTTCTCGGCAACAACTTACTATTAGCTGATGAGGGACACACCGCTGACATCAGCATTTCTGTCACTAATTTATACTGCCCTCTGTGAGGTTAGCATAAAGTTCATGACAGGTTCCCTTTAAAATGAATGGTCTTTTTCCATGAAGGCATACACTAGAAACACATAAAGACCAATTTTTATGCTCAATAAACTCACAAAGGACTTCTCTTTTTTTTCTTTCATGGGGGTGTCTTCTAATTAAAGGATGAGAAAAAGGGCCTATTTTGTGTCTGTAACGTGCACCCTTTTCTCCTCCCTCCCCTCTAGGTCATCTAAGTCCACTCCTTCCGTTGGACAGTGAGATCCTCCTTCGTCTACCCTTAACCAGTCATGAAGACAGATCTCTGGTGTTAGTATAACAGTCAACATATAATAATACACAAATAGAAACAAACAAATCTGACATTACAGACATTAACACATGAACACACGCTGTGAAACCCGAGATTTGTCACACACAGCTTAACATAGAAACATAGAATGTGTCGGCAGATAAGAACCATTTGGCCCATCTAGTCTGCCCAATATACTGAATACTATGGATAGCCCCTGGCCCTATCTTATATGAAGGATGGCCTTATGCCTATCCCATGCATGCTTAAACGCCTCCACTGTATTTGCAGCTACCACTTCTGCAGGAAGGCTATTCCATGCATCCACTACTCTCTCAGTAAAGTAAGACTTCCTGATATTACTTTTAAACCTTTGCCCCTCTAATTTAAAACTATGTCCTCTTGTAGCAGTTTTTCTTCTTTTAAATATTCTTTCCTCTTTTACCTTGTTGATTCCCTTTATGTATTTAAAAGTTTCTATCATATCCCCTCTGTCTCTTCTTTCTTCCAAGCTATACATGTTAAGGTCCTTTAATCTTTCCTGGTAAGTTTTATCCTGCAATCCATGTACCAGTTTAGTAGCTCTTCTCTGAACAAAGTATCAATATCCTTCTGGAGATATGGTCTCCAGTACTGAGCACAATACTCCAAATGAGGTCTCACTAGTGCTCTGTAGAGCGGCATGGGCACCTCCCTCTTTCTACTGGTAATGCCTCTCCCTATACACCCAAGCATTCTGCTAGCATTTCCTGCTGCTCTGTGACATTGTCTGCCTACCTTTAAGTCTTCTGAAATAATGATCCCTAAATCCCTTTCCTCAGATACTGAGGTTAGGACTGTATCACTGATTTTATATTCTGCTCTTGGGTTTTTACGTCACAGGTGCATTATCTCACACTTATCAACATTAAATTTTAGTTGCCAGATTTTTGACCATTCCTATAGTTTTCCTAAGTCCTTTTCCATTTGGTGTATCCCTCCAGGAACATCAACCCTGTTACAAATCTTTGTGTCATCAGCAAAAAGACACACCTTACCATTGAGGCCTTCGGCAATTTCGCTGATAAAGATATTAAACAATATGGGTCCCAGAACAGATCTCTGAGGTACCCCACTGGTAACAAGACCTTGGTCTGAATATACTCCATTGACTACAACCCTCTGTTGCCTGTCCCTCAGCCACTGCCTAATCCATTCAACAATATGGGAGTCCAAGCCCAAAGACTGCACTTTATTGATAAGCCTTCTATGTGGGACAGTATCAAAAGACTTACTAAAGTCTAGATAAGCGATGTCTACTGCACCTCCTCCAGCTTAATGAAGGGCACCAAATTTGGGCCCGAAACGTTGCTATAATATGTACCACTGATGTTGAAAAATCAATAAAAGTATCAACCTTCTGAAGATCATCTGGTATGCTGTCTCAAACTAAATATTGAGTACTTGTAGAGATTTCTCGGGTGGAATAAATCATCCTGGGAGGTGCACCCATGTAAGCCTTCTGGATGAGTGCTCTGTCTACATGAACACATGAAGGGCCCATAGGAAATCTTGCCATCACATTTTTTTCTTTGAATTCAAAAAACAGTTTTGGCGTCAATAAAGAAAACCAAATATCCCCCAAGAAAGATTAAAATCCCCATTTAAAAAAAAATAATCAAACATTCATATTTCCATTCCTTGCTACAGCATCATATAGTCATACATTTACACAAAGCTCATAGCTACATTTATTATTGGAGTACAGATTTCACACACAACTTTTCTGAACATACAGTGCCTTGAAAAAGTATTCAAATCCATTCAATTTTTCCATGCTTTTTCATGTTACACCCACAAACTTAAATGCATTTTATTGGGATTTAATGCGATGGACCAACACAAACATGGTTTTCCAAAATGTTTATAAATACAAATCTGAAAAGTGTGGCGTGCATTTGTATTCAGCCCCTTGTACTCTGATACCCCTAAATAAAATCCAGTGTGACCAATTGTCTTTAGAAGTCACCTAATTATTAAATAGAGTCCACCTGTATGTAATTTATTCTCGGTATAACTACAGCAGGTCTGTGAAGAACTCAGAGGTTTGTTAGAGAGCATTAGTGATCAAACAGTATCATGAAAACCAAGGATCACACCAGACAGGTCAGGGATAAAGTAGTGGAGTAGTGGACTGTTCAATCCATCATCTGAAAATAGAAGGAGTATGGTACAACTGCAAACCTACAAAAACATAGCCATCCACTTAAACTGACAGCCTAGGCAAGGAGGGCACTAATTCGAGGTAGCCAAGAAGCCAATGGTCACTCTGGAGGAGCTACAGAGATCCACAGCTCAGATGGGAGAATCTGTCTACAGGGCAACTATAAGTTGTGTACTCCACAAATTCGGACTTTATGGAAGGAAGCCATTTTTTAAAGGGGTTGTCCCATCTCAGACAATGGGGGATATGCCCCCATTGTCTGATAAGTGTGGGTTCCACCGCTGAGACCTGCACCTATATTGAGAACGGGGCCCCACAAGTGGACGGCGCACTGGCATGCGCAGCCGCCCTCCATTCATTTCTATGGGGCCGCCGAAAATAGCTGAGCGCTGACTCGGCTATTTCCGTCAGCCCCCATAAAAATTAATGGGAGCCTGGGCCGCGCATGCGTGGTACGCTCTCATTTACTTCTATGGAAGCAGCGCTTGGTGGTGGACGGACCCCGGGAAATCTGGAGTCCCCCGGGAAATCTGGAGTCCCCCAGTCACAGCCCTCCCCGCTCCATTGCTGCTGGGACCCGCACCGATCAGACAATGGGGGAATATCCTAGTGATATGCCCCCATTGTCAGAGATGGGAATACCCCTTTAAGCAAGCCATAAGAAGTTCCATTTGCATTTTGCCAGAGATCATACAGGGGACACAGCAAACATGTGGAAGAAGGTGCTCTGGTCAGATGAAACCAAAGTTTTACTTTTTGGTCTAAAAGTAAAACACTATTGGGGTCATTTATTAATACCGTTTTAGATGCTGGTTTTAATAACCCTGCTCTGGCTCTTGATGTGCCTATGGTATGCAGAGGCGCCGGCCTCTACATAACCTAGGTACATCCACCACTGGCCTAAATCTACACCATCTCCCTCACTGACATATATTTAAATAATTTTCTACACCTAAAACAAGCATAGAAATTGATAAATCAGACTGGCCAGGTGGTCCGCCCCCTTCCCCGCCCACGCCAAGCCCCCTTTTTTAGAGCTGGCGTACATGGCGCGGATGGGGAAGAAGTCGTGGCGCAGATGGGGATATGGCGTGGATGGGGAAGGGGGCGGACTACCTGGCCAGTCTGATTTATAAATTTATATGCAAATCCCCTTTGCGACTGAATCTGCAACTGATATACGCCAATATCTATTCATAAATGACCCCCTATGTGTGGTGGAAAATGAACACTATACAGATTTAGGGAAACGACTGACCAGGTCATGTCTAAGTGTGGATGGTGTCTTAGCAGTATTCCACTCACAGCAGTAATGTCTATTGCTTTTGATAGCAGCGTACCTTACTGACTGTTACAGATACTGGAATTTACTCTCTCTCAAGGAGTATTTCAATGTATAGATCGTTCTCTTTTGGTAGATCATGCAGAGGTGGTTACTTTGGGAGTGGAGCACATTCTCCCCTTCCCTGCTAACAGCAGGGGGGGTTGGGGGGCTAACAGTCCAAACCTCAGCTACCCTAGGGGTCGTGCCAGAGTTGGTTACCTCCGTCACTCCCACACATTACCATATTTATGATGCAAAGCATAAAATGACAAAACATAAATGAACAATTTGCAAGTAGCCCCTAATTTGGGGTACTGCACCATCACCCAAAAATTCAAAGACTCTGAAGCTATAAGCCCATATTCTATAAGTAAGCAGTATTTCTAAAACTGGACCATTGAAAACGGCAGGCTTAGAGAGCGCTATTTTCTGATATATCTGAAACCCTGTCTAAAGCAGCCTAATTGCCCGCTGGATTTGGCCAAGCCATTTACAGCCTTGAAATATAGTCTGCTTGACATCTGTTTTAGCCACTGGAATTTGTTACCCTGATTCATAGCTTCCATTGTGATGCAAACACACACAGATCTATTCATAAGTGCAGCTGGAGGAACAGATGCTTGCAGACAATCTGCTGAATATACTGGTTCTGATCTTATACTTCATACACTGGGATGGTATCACTAGCTAACAGTAGACATGATAGCGTCAAAACATCATCATATCAGAAAGAAAGTTATTTAGAAGACAATTGCAATGATTGTGAATAAGAAGAATACTGCTGTCTGTAATGACAACTCCACTCATTTTCCTTTGCACTACTTATTATAAATCTTCCCTACAGAATTATGTGAAGTCCATGTGTGTTCTGTACTACAGATATGTTGTTTCAGTGAGACGTTCCCTTTAAGGAGGACCTGGCATTTCAGTAAATAACTGTATTCTGCATAAAAAAATGACCATTCTTATGACTCTGGGTTGTGTCATCTTCTATTACTCCGAATAGAGGTTTATGAATGAATTGGCAACTGGGTGTTACCAGTTGGGGTGTGTCTCGCCAAAGCAGCACCGACTGGACAGTGTCACACTGGGCAGGGACACCCCTCAACTGGTAACACGCAGTTGACAGTTTATTCATAAACGTCGAACAGGAATAATAGAGGAATGGAACAACTCATGCACACTACTGTATGTTCGCTCCGCATACAATCTGCATTTTCTTACGGTTCCGATGTTAACCCATACATTTCAGTGAGTGCTGCATCCACAAGTCTGTTCTGTGGCTACGCACATAAAGATAGAACCTGTCCTATTCTTTTCCATTTTGCAAACAAGGATAGGACATATCTAGAGGGGTTTGTAAAAAATGGTGGCATGAACACGGCGGGGATCCTTGTTTTCCGGATCAGCGATTTGCGGACCGCAAAGTGGATACGGTCATGTGCATGAAGCTCTATAAGAATCCAGAGATGTTATTACATTAGGGAATGCAGGTAGTGACTACAGTAGACATGTAAATCACTGCAGAATATGTCAGTGCTATATAAGTGAATAAAATAAATCAAAAGAAATAGTAACATAGTTTATAAGGATGAAAAAAGCCCTCTGTCCATTCAGTTCGGCCTGTCATCCTGCAAGTTGATCCAGAGGAAGGCAAAAAAAAAACAAAAAAACTGTGAGGTAGAAGCCAATTTTCCCCACCTAAGGGGAAAATAATTTCTTGCTGACTCCAATCAGGCAATCAGAATAACTCCCTGGATCAACGACCCCTCTCTAGTAGCTATAGCCTGTAATATTATTACGCTCCAGAAATACATCCAGGCCCCTCTTGAATTCCTTTATTGTACTCACCATCACCACCTCCTCAGGCAGAGAGCTCCATAGACTCACTGCTCTTAAAGAATCCTCTTCTATGTTTGTGTACAAACCTACTTTCCTCCAGACGCAGAGGATGTCCCCTCGTCACAGTCACAGTCCTGGGGATAAACAGATGATGGGAGTGATCTCTGTACTGACCCTTCTGAAATGTTTGCATTATATACAAAAATTTAATTCCTAAAGTTTTTTAATGCAGACAGTAGCCTTTGTGTAAGTGTAACACACACGTTCCTTGATCTAAAACCAGGAAATAATGACATCACCCGTGATGTTAAGGGAATACATGCTGCAGTGTTAAACTCCCTGGGCTGGTCTTGGTAACCAGAATGATATCATTTGCAGCATTCCATGGCATGGGGAAAAGTTTGCAGTCTACACATGAAAAAAAGCTGCTCCGAGAGTATGCTGATCCAAAAACATACCAAGTATACAGTGAACGAATAAAGTCTGATAAAAAAATAATGATACCAATAGTGCAGAATTGGAGTTGTAGTACATCTAATGGTATCAAAACACAGTTCCAAAAATTCACATTGCAACTCTCCCCGATAGCAATAATAATAATCGTTATTTATATAGCGCCAACATATTCCACAGTGCTTGACAATTGAGGGGATGTATGGATTGGATGTAACAATGTATGGATTTGAGTAAGGAAGACACTTACAGTGCTTTTTCCTCTCTGTCTTCTCAAAGTCTCTCCCTCTGTGCACAGTCTATGGCTGGCAACATTACTCTTCAATGCTGGCTGTAATTTCCAACTGAAGGATACAGGGTTAGGGTACAACTGACCAGGTTGTGTACCAGTGTGAAGGGTGTCTAAAGCAAAGTCCCTCTCACAGCAGTTAAGTCTATCAGCTTTGATCAGCAAATTACCTTACTGGATGACTCCAATGCTCAGCCATGCAGACTCTAGACCAGGGATGCCCAAACTGCGGCCCTCCAGCCAGGGCGGCGCGGGCAGTGCGGCACACAGAGAGGTGATGGAGGCTGCAGCGCAGGGGGCAGGTACGGCGGCACAAGTAACTCACAGACACACACAGGGCAGCCAGGCAGGGATGACGCTGATGATCACATGGCATGCACGCTGCCTTCAGGCTCCACCTCTGCCTGTCGTATGTCTGGACCCCGGCCAGCTTCTTGCCTGCGCGTGCCTGCTACTCCTGGGCGGCGGCTGACAGAGCAAAGAGCCTGGAGATCTCAGAAGATTAGAAGAGAGAGAGAAGAAAGAAAAATAAGTAGTTTGAGAGAGAGAGAGACTCTGGAGCACTAGTGTAAGTAAAAGTAATAGTTAAAAAAGAAAATCAAGAAGATTCAAATCAAGAAGACTCAATGCCCGGACCCCTTATATGGATTATACTTACCTGCTCTCCAGCACCTGCGTAGCTATAGATCCCTGCATGTCTGCCGCTGCATTTCCCTGTTGCTTGGATCAAAACATCCCGCGACAGGGGGTGCAGCCAATAGCAGACCGCGACGGTGACCAGCTTCAAGTGGTGCCGGGGAGCAAGTAAGTAGTATTGATCACAAATATTCTAATTTGCGAATTTTTATTGTGACTATCGGCACTTTGAGAATTCGCGAATATTTAGAATATAGTAATATATTCATAAAAGATTTTTTTTTTTAACAGTACACATGATCCCGCCCTGCTTCTGGCGTGTGGGCCAATGAGAAGGCTGCAATATCTTTGACTTTAGGAGTAGTGTTGATTGCAAATTTTCGTAATGCGAATTTTTGTAATGAGAATTTTCGTAATGCGAATTTTGGTAATATAATAATTCGCTATATTGTTATATATTCTTGTTTTAGAATATTACGAATATTCTAAAAATCGAATATATAGCAGTATATCGAATATTCGTAAAAAAAAAACAAATATAGAGCAATTTAGCTAATATAGTGCTATAATCTTCTTTGTCTAATAGTTG
Organism: Bufo gargarizans; assembly: GCF_014858855.1. NCBI lineage: Eukaryota > Metazoa > Chordata > Amphibia > Anura > Bufonidae > Bufo > Bufo gargarizans. The sequence continues at coordinate 427,957,019 of NC_058084.1, forward strand.
TAATTTTTTTCTCATCTGAAGTTCAGATTGGAAAAAAATTACAACTATAAAAAAAGATTATAGCACTATATTAGCTAAATTGTTCTACATTTTTTTTTATATTCGCTATATTGCTATATATTCTTGTTTTAGAATATTATGAATTTTCGAAAAAACTAATATATTTGTTTTTTAGAATATTAGTCTTTTTTTTTTTTTAATCTGTACAGTTGTTCCACTTTGGCATACTCCTCCCCGACAAGCGTCCCCGTCACCATGGGAACGCCTGGGGGTTAGAATATACCATTGGATCTGAGTTTTCACAATCTCGTTGATTCTCATTACGAAAATTCTCATTACAAAAATTCACATTATTAAATTTGCAATCAACACTACTCCTAACGAATATTCGAATTTGCAAATATTTTACGATTATTCTACGAAATATTCGCAAAATTGAATATGACCCTGCCGCTCATCACTACAGGTATACAAGCGACCTGTGCATTGTGGGGGGGGGGGGGAGATTTTAGATATTGGATAACCCCTTCAAAAAGGTGCAAACTTACTCCACTAAGGGGAAAGTAAACAAATGGAGTAGCAATTGGTGCAATTTAATCTGGCACAAATTATGTCAGTGCAGACTGTCTTGAGGAATTCCACCCATTACTTTCTGCTAAGATCATCACCCACACATCTAAACTAGTAAAACATTACAAAGGATTGACTGGTACTCACCTCCATGGTATACAGGTCCTTCTAAAAAAAATTGCATATTGTGATAAAGTTCATTATTTTCTGTAATGTACTGATAAACATTAGACTTTCATATATTTTAGATTCATTACACACCAACTGAAGTAGTTCAAGCCTTTTATTGTTTTAATATTGATGATTTCGGCATACAGCTCATGAAAACCCCAAATTTCCTATCTCAAAAAATTAGCATATTTCATCCGACCAATAAAAGAAAAGTGTTTTTAATACAAAAAAAAGTCAACCTTCAAATAATTATGTTCAGTTATGCACTCAATACTTGGTCGGGAATCCTTTTGCAGAAATGACTGCTTCAATGCGGCGTGGCATGGAGGCAATCAGCCTGTGGCACTGCTGAGGTGTTATGGAGGCCCAGGATGCTTCGATAGCGGCCTTAAGCTCATCCAGAGTGTTGGGTCTTGCGTCTCTCAACTTTCTCTTCCCAATATCCCACAGATTCAGGTCAGGAGAGTTGGCAGGCCAATTGAGCACAGTAATACCATGGTCAGTAAACCATTTACCAGTGGTTTTGGCACTGTGAGCAGGTGCCAGGTCGTGCTGAAAAATGAAATCTTCATCTCCATAAAGCTTTTCAGCAGATGGAAGCATGAAGTGCTCCAAAATCTCCTGATAGCTAGCTGCATTGACCCTGCCTTTGATAAAACACAGTGGACCAACACCAGCAGCTGGCATGGCACCCCAGACCATCACTGACTGTGGGTACTTGACACTGGACTTCACGCATTTTGGCATTTCCCTCTCCCCAGTCTTCCTCCAGACTCTGGCACCTTGATTTCCGAATGACATGCAAAATTTGCTTTCATCCGAAAAAAGTACTTTGGACCACTGTCACTACCAGAGCTTTGAGACGTTCTCACAGCTCTGTTTCTCCACCCCTGTGATGATGTCACTACTAGAGCTTGGAGGAGTTCCCTCTGCCCTGTTTCTCCGCCCCTGTGATGAGGTCTTTACTTTCTGTTTCCTTCCTCCCAGCTGTCCCTCCTTTGTTTGATTTCACTGCCTTTAAATCACCCATCATCCTTTGTAGAGGTGCGGATTATACTTTTCATTTGAGCTGTATCTCTCGCTTGAGTATCTTCACCTGTGTGATATCTTTCCACTGGATCTGTGTTCTGCTGAAGCAAGTACTTTGGATATTGTCTGATGACTTTGGATCTGTTTTCACTGCAGCTGCAGCTCCTTCAGTTAAGTGTCCAGACATTGTGTGTTTCTGTTTCTTTGCTTACTTGATCCGAGGCGACCCCGGTTCCGTCCATATACTGAGCAGGGCACCGGTGGCCGTGCCCCTTCCACTATTGTAGGGGTTTCAGTGGTCATCAGCCTTAGGTACGCAGGCATGTCTCGATCCACCATCTGGATCTGGACATGTGCTTAGCAGCTTAGGGAGAGCTTTTAGGGTCTGACAGGGGTCACCCTTTATCCTCCCTAGTTTGGGTCCGGTCAGTTGCTATTCACTGTGTAGGCTCTTGTTGCTCACTTACAGCCGTGACAACCACTGAGCAACGGTCCAGTGCTGCTTCTCTGTAGCCCAGGTCAGGCGCTTCTGCCGCTGTTTCTGGTTCAAAAGTGGCTTGACCTGGGGAATGCGGCACCTGTAGCCCATTTCCTGCACACGCCTGTACACGGTGGCTCTGGATGTTTCTACCCCAGACTCAGTCCACTGCTTCCGCAGGTCCCCCAAGGTCTGGAATCGGTCCTTCTCCACAATCTTCCTCAGGGTCCGGTCACCTCTTCTCGTTGTGCAGCGTTTTTTCTGCCACACTTTTTCCTTCCCACAGACTTCCCACTGAGGTGCCTTGATACAGCACTCTGGGAACAGCCTATTCGTTCAGACATTTCTTTCTGTGTCTTACCCTCTTGCTTGAGGGTGTCAATGATGGCCTTCTGGACAGCAGTCAGGTCGGCAGTCTTACCCATGATTGCGGTTTTGAGTAATGAACCAGGCTGGGAGTTTTTAAAAGCCTCAGGAATCTTTTGCAGGTGTTTAGAGTTAATTAGTTGATTCAGATGATTAGGTTAATAGCTCGTTTAGAGAACCTTTTCATGATATGCTAATTTTTTTAGATAGGAATTTGGGGTTTTCATGAGCTGTATGCCAAAATCATCAATATTAAAACAATAAAAGGCTTGAACTACTTCAGTTGGTGTGTAATGAATCTAAAATATATGAAAGTCTTATGTTTATCAGTACATTACAGAAAATAATGAACTTTATCACAATATGCTAATTTTTTTAGAAGGACCTGTATTTATCATACTTACCAACATTTAAAAATCAAATCTCAGGACATTTGAAGTCTCTACTTTTCTTCCTTGGAACACCCCGGAATTACACAGAAATGCCACATTTCAAGCAAATTAGCTTGGTCGCCATGGGAGTGTGTGGATCCATTAGTAGGGTGATATAAACTCTGACACTCTCTTAGCACCTTGACTATTGAAATCAATGGTTTATCATGTAATACAGTGCAGAACTGGTCCTCCAGAACCTGGTCAAGAGATGAAGAGCCTGAAAATAGAATCTCCCTCTATTAGGGTACTTTCACACTTGCGTTTTTCTTTTCCGGCATAGAATTCCGTCACAGGGGCTCTATACCGGAAAATAACTAATCAAGCATATCCCCATGCATTCTGAATGGAGAGTAATCCGTTTAGTTTGCATCAGGATGTCTTCAGTTCAGTTGTTTTGACTGATCAGGCAAAAGATAAAACTGTAGCATGCTACGGTTTTCTCTCCGGCGAAAAAAACTGAAGACTTGCCTGAATGCCGAATCCGGCATTTTTTCCCATAGGAATGTATTAGTGCCGTTACTAATGCCATCAGTTAGCATACATTTTACCTGATCCGGCAGGCAGTTCCGGCGATGGAACTGCTTGCCATATCTCTCTGCCGCAAGTACCCTTAGCTGAGAATTATTTCATAGGATATATAAAAAGGGATTTTCAACTCCTTTAATATATATCCTCCAATGTATGTCAGCAAATAGTAGGAGACAGATAGGAAGGAGCAAGAGTGGACTACAGTCTGTCAGCATGGAGACACCGGTCTGCACGGGAGCCGTATACTCAGCAGCTGTAGTATATTGTTAACCAATGCCATGTGCAAAGTTGCTTCATTTTGGATCCACCGAAAAAATTCGGAATCGCTTTTGGAGCTGGACATAACTTTTAAAGATGTACTTTTTGCAAAAGCCTTTACAAAATCCCTACACGGCTTCTATAGTGTAACGCATGGCCTCCTACAATAGATACACTCTCCATCAGTAATACACCACATTAAAATAAGATCCATCTGGCGTTTTTTAATTATTTATGCTTCTAACTTGTTATGTCAGGACTTCAGAGATCATTCCGTGCTTTGGCTTTAAAATCAAATCAATAATTTTATAAATGGACGGGTTCTTTCCTTTAAAAAAAAAATAATCTGCAGGAATGACTATGCAGTCTCCATACCTAATATACAGCTTATAGGCCTGCAAAATACTAGTTTATTTTTTTAAATCCTCATCTAGAGATACATTTCGGTACGGCATAACAATAATAATAGGTGTTACAAAAAGCAGATATGGATCCACTTTGTACACTGAACAGATTTGACTTAGGCCTCTTTCACACGGGCGTCAGTTTTTTTGCCCGGATAAGAGGCAGGTGCGTTGCGGGAAAATGCGCGATTTTTCCGCGTGAGTGCAAAACATTGTCATGCGTTGCATTCGCGTGATAAAAATCACGCATTTTTGGTACCCAAACCCGAACTTCTTCACAGAAGTTCGGGCTTGGGATTGATGTTCTGAAGATTGTATTATTTTCCCTTATAACATGGTTATAAGGGAAAATAATAGCATTCTGAATACAGAATGCATAGTAAAACAGGGCTGGAGGGGTTAAAAAAAAAAAAAAGCCGGCATATCCTTGTGTCTCCTCTGCTGAACAGGACCTGGGGTGAGCTGCTGCATTAAATAGAGGTTAAGGACCTTTGATGACGTCACTCCGGTCATCACATGGTACGTTACATGATCTTTTACCATGGTGATTCATCATGGTAAAAGACCATGTGATGACCGGCGTGACGTCATCAAAGGTCCTTAACCTCTATTTAATGCAGCAGCTCACCCCAGGTCCTGTTCACTGTTCAGCAGAGGAGACACAAGGAGATGCCGGCTTCGCGATCAAGTGGACTAAGGTGAGTTAAATTTTATTTTATTTTTTTAAACCCCTCTAGCGCTGTTTTACTTTGCATTCTGTATTCAGAATGCTATTATTTTCCCTTATAACCATGTTATAAGGGAAAATAATAATGATCGGGTCTCCATCCCGATCGTCTCCTAGCAACCGTGCGTGAAAATCGCACCGCATCCGTACTTGCTTGCGGATGCTATGCGATTTTCACGCTTTCCATTCACTTCTATGGGGCCTGCGTCGCGTGAAAATCGGACAATATAGAGCATGCTGCGATTTTCACTCAACGCACAAGTGATGCGTGAAAATCACCGCTCATGTGCACAGCCCCATAGAAATGAATGGGTCAGGATTCAGTGCGGGTGCAATACGTTCACCGCACGCACCGCACCCGCACGGAAAACTCGCCCGTGTGAAAGGGGCCTTAGGGCTGTACGTGGATCTGGACTCTGCTGCAGGTGAACCGTCAGGCCACTACCTCTTGGAGTAATCTCTGTTCAGAAGAGAGGGGCTGGGGGTGAGGGGGGGGACCGTATACGGAACACAAAAAACGGCCTGCAAAACGGAAATAAATAACGGTAGTGTGAAAGAGGCTTTAGAGGCAAAAAATGCATACATCGCTGCAGTGGGCTCTATAGATTTTTATGAGTGCTGTATTATGGCTTTGTACAATTTGGAGATGTCATACGGTGATCTTGACTTTTAACCTATTATACTATCATCTACAGCAGGGCAACCATACCCATGAATGTGGCTAAATATTATGGAGAGCCAGACGCCCGGGGCTGACTGACAAGACTGCAGCATGTGTGCTCGGCATAAGGCATTACAAGATGAATAGCATTCTTTAAAAATGGCAGCAACGTGCAGATAGATCAGAGGTCTTTTTTAGCTTGAAGGACACTTTATAAGATAACCGGCGGATATGAGCCACATTACAGAAATATGTATGACCACAATCCAATGGAGGTTACATTTATTAACCGTGAACCATCAGTTAACCCCTTCAGAACCAAGCAAATTTAGGCAACAATCTTTTCTTTTTTCCTCCCTGCATTCCAAAAGTCATAACTTTTTTTCTTTTTCCGTTCCCACAGCCGAACCACTTAACTCCGTATAATGCACTGTACCACTGTCAAAAATATTTTCTAAGGCTACTTTTACACTAGCGTTTACATTTTCCGGTATTGACATCCGGCAGAGGATCTCAATAACGGAGAAAAACGCTTCCATTTTGTCCCCATTCATTGTCAATGGGGAAAAAAACTGAACTGAACAAAACGGAGTGCACCAGAATGCGTTCCGTTCCGTTTGGTTGTGTTTCCATACCGGAGAGCAAGCTGCGATTTTCTTTCTGTCGTGGGATGCGGAGCAAAACGGATCAGACGCAATAGAAAACAGATCCCTTCCCCATTGACTTTCAAAGGTATTCATGGCGGGTCCGATATTGCTATGTTAAAGATAATACAACCGGATCCGTTCATAACGGATGCAGATGGTTGTATTATCAGTAACGTAATCGTTTTTGCTGATCCCTGCCGGATCAGGCAAAAACGCAAGTGTGAAAGTAGCCTAAGAGGTAATAGAAAAAAAAGCAAAACTGCGTCATCTATGAAGTAAAATTTACATTATAACCTTACTCTGCAGGGCAGTTTAATTCTCGCAATACCAAATTTTTGAAAATAATTATTGTTATGTTTTACTACTTTTAAAAAAATTTAAAACGCTGAAAAGTTTGCTTTCTGTCACCAGATTTTGACACCCATATTTATGTATTTTTCCATTGATGTAGCTATCTGAGATTGTTTTTTTGGGCAGGGTCAGCTACTGTAGTTTTTATTGGTGCCAATTTTAATTTTTTCATTATTTTATACTCAATTTATTATTAAAGGGAACCTGTCACCCAAAAATCGCCTATTAAGCTGTTTACAGTACCTTATAGTGCTGTATACTCGTTTCTTGATGCACTTTTTGTTCGTTTTCCCGCATGTCTGCTCATTCAGAAATCGATGTTATATTCAGCTGCTGCCCCGTGCTTCAAGTCAGGCTTGAAGTCACGGGGGCAGCGGCCTCGGCGTCTTACATGGCCCTCTCCCCGCCCCCTGCCTCTGTTACTGACAGCCGAACTCCGAATCCGGGACCGCTCTCAACGGCCGCATGCGCAGTAAAGGGCGGCAGGAGCGCGGTCCCGGCTGCCGCGCGTACTACGCGCCGTCTTACTTTCGCCGCACTGCGCATGCGCCCGACATCCTGTATCAAACGCGCCCGCACCCGGCATCTGGGCGCGGGCGCGTTTGATACAGGATGTCGGGCGCATGCGCAGTGCGGCGAAAGTAAGACGGCGCGTAGTACGCGCGGCAGCCGGGACCACGCTCCTGCCGCCCTTTACTGCGCATGCGGCCGTTGAGCGCGGTCCCGGATTCGGAGTTCGGCTGTCAGTAACAGAGGCAGGGGGCGGGGAGAGGGCCATGTAAGACGCCGAGGCCGCTGCCCCCGTGACTTCAAGCCTGACTTGAAGCACGGGGCAGCAGCTGAATATAACATCGATTTCTGAATGAGCAGACATGCGGGAAAACGAACAAAAAGTGCATCAAGAAACGAGTATACAGCACTATAAGGTACTGTAAACAGCTTAATAGGCGATTTTTGGGTGACAGGTTCCCTTTAATATTTATACTATAGTTTTTTAGAAGGTGATTATTTTTTACATCATTTACCATGCAAGATAAATATTGTGATATTTTAGTATTTTGGATCATTAACAGATTTAACAGTGATCATTAAGATGGGAATACCCCTTTAAGGAAAGATGTCCTTTCTTGGCACGGTCATCTAAGGTAAACCATAATTGCATGAATAGCAGTGTGGTCTACCATTGACAATAATGAGAGGCAATTACCATTTGGCTAGCCCATGTTTTTGGGCCCAGAGACAGCGCCAAATTATGGAGATGAAAACTCTATGAAAGTTCCCTTGGGCTAGTGTCACACATCATTTTTTTGTGTTTTTGAGAGATTTTATGGTTTTTGATGCATTTTTATGCTGCCAATTTTAGGCTACCTGGGTGAGCGCACATAAGATCCACACAAATTATCATATGGATATATGTGTGTTTCTGCAGCGTATCCGCACCAATATCTGCAATGTCTAAGGCCCCGTGCACACGGCCGTGTGCGGGCCGTGGAACCGCGGCCTGGATCCCTCCTGAGAGCAGGAGCGCACGGCGTCACTGGTTGCTATGACGCCGTGCGCTCCCTGCTGCCGCCGCAATACAGTAATACACTGGTATGATCTATACCAGTGTATTACTGTACTGTGCCGGCAGCAGGGAGCGCATGGCGTCATAGCAACCAGTGACGCCGTGCGCTCCTGCTCTCAGGAGGGATCCAGGCCGCGGTTCCACGGCCCGCACACGGCCGTGTGCATGGGGCCTTACAGTGGTTTTGGGTGCCGCTTTGATGTGGTTTTGCCTCAGGGCTCACTCACTCATTGGAAAAGAGTGAAATCCGCAGCTAAAACTGCAAAATTAATTGACAGGCTATTTCATTTAAAAACCGCAATGGAACCGCAAAGGAAAAAATCTGCAAAGTGTTCATGAGATTAATGTAATACATATACTTTGCTGATACTGTATTACACTGCGTTTTTTCCATTGGGGAATCCGCGTGGAAGAACCGCACATATTCCACAATGTGTGCAGCTGGTCTTTAGGCAAAAATGTCTATGGGAAATATTAGGCCTCTTTCACACGAGCGAGTTTTCCGCGCGGGTGTCATGCGTGATGTGAACGCATAGCACCCGCACTGAATCCTGACCCATTTATTTCATCAGTTCTGAGTTGCGTGAAAATCGCAGCATGTTCTATATTCAGTGTTTTTCACGCAGCCCTGGCCTCATAGAAGTGAATGGGGCTTCAGTGAAAAACTCATTGCATCCGGAAGCAAGTGCGGATGCAATGCGTTTTTCACTAATGGTAGTTAAGAGATGTTGTGGTTTTTATTACACGTGTGAAAAACACATCAAAATGCATTGCACCCGCGCGGAAAAAACTAAACTGAACGCAATCGCAGACAAAACTGACTGAACTTGCTTGCAAAATGGTGCGAGTTTCACTGAACGCACCCTGAACGCATCCGGAGCCAATCTGCCACGCTTGTGTGAAAGGGGTATTCCCATCTTGGACATTGGGGGATTATCGCTAGGATATGCTCCTAATGTCTGATAGGGTCGGACCTGCACAGATACTTAGACCACAGCCCGCAACGTGCGCCGCTGCCCTCCATTCTTTACTATCTGAGCACCGAAAATAGTCAAGCACTGGCTCGGCTATTTCCAACTGCCCCATAGAAGTGAAGGGAGCGGTGACTGCGCTTGTGCGGTGCACTTCCCATTTATTTCAATGGGACTTACGAAATTGGCACTCCCATAGTAATGAATGGAGGGAGGCCGTGCATGTGCCCTCTCGCACTTTGCAGGGTCCGTTCTCTGGGACCAGCACCTATCAGACACTGGGGGCATATCCTAGTGATATGCCCCCCAATGTCCAAGATGGGAATATATAATCTGGGATTATAATATTGATGGCCTATCCTTGGGGCAGGTTGTCAACATCTGAAAGGTGGGGATCCGTCTCCTGGCTACCCCGCTGATCAGCTGTTTTAAGAGACCGCGGTGCTTCGATGAGTGCTGTGGCCTCCTCACAGTTCATCAAGCACACTGCCATAGATTGGCAAATTTATTTGTCAAATAGCAGCGTTTTTAGGGCCTGATGTTTTCCCCCCATTGTTTGGTTAGCCCATAGACCTCCATTATTTTTAAGTGATGGTATAAGGGGGTACCTACTTTTCTACAGAAAAACGCAAGGCATATAAAAATGCCAAGTGGTAAAACACATTATATGGCCAAAAACACCTAAAAAAACCTGAGCAAATCCAGCTTTTTTTTTTACGTCAATTACCCCCTCCCCCCTAAAAAAAACCCTAAAAACTGTATTCCGCAGCACCCCAACAAAAAAAAAACAGAACTGTATCCCCTACATATAAATGTCACATAACCTCTGTATACAGTCAATAGAAGAACACTAGCACTCTCTGACACTGTTTATGGGGAATCCTGCAGTTAGTGCTTTTATTATATGTACCCAAAATGGTGCATTAAAAACTATAACTTGTCCTGCAAAAAATAAGGCCCCATAAAGGTATATTGATGAAAAAACCAAAAAGATATAGCTCTTGGAATGCAATTTTGAAAAGAGAAAAAATGGGTGTGGTCACTAAGGGGTTAATAATGACATCATAAAAGTAAGGGCTCAAAACTTCCATTCAAACTCTTCTCCCTTCATATCATAGTTTAGCCTTTTTTCCGTCTTGTCCCCATCACAAGAGACATGTTCTCGTAGACTGATATATTACAGTCAATGACACTGTTCTCCATCAAAATGGCGCCTGCCGCACATACATAGCAGAGGATCGCGGGGACGTAGTTTCACACCGTAACATTTTTACCTCTAGCGCGGACAGACTCTAGTCACGCTCCCTGTCTAGGCAGGGCAGACGTATGCCTTTGACGCGTGCGCAGTAAAACCTAGGGCGATTCCTGTGTGGGCGAACATGACGTTATCGCCAGTCAACCGCCGGCAGGAGAGGAGGAGCAGGGGAGCGTCACCGCCGGCCTCCGCCATGGCTGCCATATTGGATGGGAAGTGAGCCTCATTCCTCCGCCCACTGAGCTTGGTGGCGCACGGACCGGGCCTGGAGAGTGGCGGCCGCGGCGGTTGGAGCTAGTTCACGGTGTTCTGCGCCTCACCCGCTCCTCTCCCGACTATTTTTCTTTGCCTGACACACGCCCCGGCCGTGAGGCGGAGGAGAAAGCGGACAAGATGGCGGACCCGGCAGAGTGCAGCATCAAAGTAATGTGCCGCTTCAGGCCTCTGAACGACTCTGAGGTGGTAAGGGGCGACAAGTACGTGGCCAAGTTCCAGGGGGAGGACACGGTGGTCATCGCGGTGAGTGTGGGCGACCCCCCGGGCAATGACAGGGGGTGGGGGTGTTCTCCTGGCATCTGCCGCTCCTCACTGGGGGCGCTGTTCTGTCACTGTATGTTTTCACACTGGCACCCATCTAGGTTCTGCCACCCAGGACCAGTGCCACCTCTCTCCACTGGTGATTGCCCAGTTACCCTTGATGCTTAGGTCCTGCCCCCAGAGGCTGGTGTTTCCATGGGCGGGTGACCTCCCTGCAGTGCCCGCTGTCTTATTTCCAAGCTGGAGGCTGTCAGTGTGGGTTGTGCTGCCCATGACTGGCGTCAGTGATTTTTAACTGGTTGCTCTGCCCATGACTGGCGCTGGTGCATTTGACTTGGTTGCGCTGCCCATGACTGGCGTCACAGTGGGCATGTCCTGGTGATGGTGGCTTCCATGGCCGCTCTGGGTTATTTGTTGCCGTTCCTGTCACTGATGACTGGTGTCGCTTGTTTTTTGTACCTGGTTTTGCTCCAAGTTCTGCCACCTATGAGCAGTGTCCCTGTGCCACCACAACACCCTGGTGGAGGCGCTCCTGCCCGGTGGCTTGTGTCGGGGGACGTTTGGGCAGTTCCTATCTTGGCGGACGGCCATGATGAAGTATTTCCACTGTCTGTGTTCTTGCAGCCTCTCCAGGTGCCCGTTTCTAAAAAGTCTATATTGAATGGGGCCCTGATCAGATGGAAGACGCATGCCTGGTACTTGTAGTGCCACACTAAGTGACTGAACATCACTGTGTAGACATAACCTGTCCTAGTTCTCCGGGCTAGCAGGCATGTCGCTCAGGAGCATAGGAAAGCTGAGTGTTGATCCCTAAAATGAGTGTTAGCTCTTGCGATTATTTTTCTATTAATATCCTTGTGCTTTAGATTCTTTCCAGTAACTGCAGGCTTTGGTTTTGCTGCTTGGTGACTTGTGTGGTTGTTAGTCGCATCCTCTCCACCTACCTACGATTCCAGCCCGGCTGTACATACTCCTTTTTCTATCATTTCTCGGACTTGCGTTGAACTCCTTCTACGTCTGTCGGCCGCGCTGCCGTATATCTGACAGATCTGCCTTTCCCTGAATGTCCACGACCATTTACTTCTGGATGTGCGGCTGATAGTAGGAGCTCGTCTTATATGCTGCTCTTTTACATTTTAGGTTAGTTTTATTTTTTTTTAAGGCAAATTTCGCTTTAGGTTTTTCAGCCAAAGCCAGATGTGGATTCGAAAGGAACCAAAAATATAAAGGAAGGACGTCCCTGCTGGATCCACTCCTGGGTTTGGCTGAAAAAACCTCAGGGGAGCCTGCCCCACGTCTGTGGGATCCTCCCTTACTGGCCCTCTTAGTGAAAAACTTCAGCAAAGTAAATGAGATTAGACAAATCTCAAGTAAACTTAGATAATTTATTTTCTGTGTGGATATTGACCTGTCCTGCTGATTTTGAAATCCCCAGCGGTTTCCCCATAGACGTCAAACAAAACAGAATATCTGCACCAAAACCGCAGTAGGTTGTGCCGATTTATGTGCTTTTTTTTAATGCAGTTTTTCTGCAGACAAATCCATAGTTACTCTTAAGGTCCCCTGCACACGTTGCAGATTACGTGCGTTTTTTCCGCCTGGATTCCTGTGCAGTACGGTTTTGATCGCTTATGAAAATTAGAATATCCCTTTAAATGCCCGGGGATATTTAGTCTTGTGTTTTAAATATTCAGTTTCAAAGTAAGGCCTCATGCACACGACTGTTCTGTTTTTTTTTTTTTTTTTTTTTTTTTTTTTTTTTTTTTTTTGTGGTCTGCAAATCGTGGATCCGCAAAAAACTGAAGCCGGCCGTGTAGAAATGCCTGTTGTCTGCAAAACGGACAAGAATAGGACATGCTATATTTTTTTTTTGTGGGGCCACGGAACGGTGCAACGGATGCGGACAACACACGGAGTGCTGTCCGCATGTTTAGCGGCCCTTTTGAAGTGAATGGGTCCACATCTGATCCGCAAAAACTGTGTGTGCATGAGGCCTAAATCGGAAGAATTTCTGCAGTTTGTCCTCTGTAGCTGGTAAATGAATGGCTACGGACAGTGGAGGAGATGTATCACGAGGAGAATTCTTACATGTCCATGTTTGGGGGGGGGCGGGGGGCGGGTCTTCTGGCCGATCCTTCCAACCAGACCCTCCAACACCCCCGTACCTCTGGGGACCTGAGAGGGGAAGCGCACGTGCCTGCTGCCCTCTTTTGGGTACCGCCACTGAGGCGCTCCGGTCCCATGCATCAGCGTTCAGTTTGATAGGGCTGCAGCAGTGGTGATGTATCCGGCATGCGTTACATCAATCAGTCACGCGATGCATGGGGAATCTATCTATCGATCTCAATTTTTTTTTTTTTTCATTTTGTAATGGAAAAAAATAAAATGTAACATTTTTCCAGACTTTGCTTACGACCCGAGTCTCGGTGATGTAAAAGATACATATGCCAATAATATTGGATAATATTTAGAGGCTGCACACTTTTGTAAAAGTAGGCAAAAAATATGATTTTTCAATGTTAATTACTTTTATTGGGAAAACTAGAAATCACAAATGTAAAATAAAACTAGACACTAAGATTAATAGGTAGTATGATAGGCAAAACGTGTTATAATCCGCTTTGAACGATGCAATCCCTTCTTTTGCTTGGTGACGACTTTTCTGTGATGCTCGACTGCCCTCAACAAGAATAGTTTTCGTTGTTCGCCCCTGACCGGTTCATTAAACTTTTATCAGAGCAATTCCTCTTTCTGCGGTATCGCTGACCACCTCGAAAGCGTTCACAGGGCTTCTTAGAGAATCGCTGCAGTATTCTGTCACGTCGTCGGTCCCAAACAGTTTGAAGAACGTCTTTGTTTTATTAGTAACGAAATGGCTCAGGTCTTTTCCTTTAAACTAGGTTTTTACCCTCTAATCATTTAATTTACTTTTTCTTTTGCAGGTTTGGTTTCAAAATTTTTAGTTGTTTTTTCCTTAACAGCCTGAGTTATACGTTCATCCAAAAAAGCCAATCCTTCGTTTTTGTTTCTGACAGATACCAAAGGGGTCTCTTAGCGACTGTGAGAGCACTTTTTTTGACTTCTGCATCTGGGTAAGTGCTCAGAAGCTGGAGCATATCCAAATCATTCTTTGGAGCCCATCAACCTACAGTTGCCTCGTGCAAAAAGTGAACATGTATGAGGCTAACAAAATGTGCAACCCGTTTCATTCCTTTCAATTCTCGTTGAGGAATATTCAACTGTTCAGTGAAGAGGACAATTTTAAGTGCATATAAATATTGCCTTTGCCTTCCACCTTGCTTGATGCAGAGCCCCTGGGGTCCTGAAACTGAAGTCGTTTTTAGACCAACCTCCTAGGTACAGGAGTGAGAGTAGTAATAGGTGATCAATGTGTGCAACCCCTAAATATTATTCAATCTTCTTGAAATTTGGCATATATATATATTTTCCACGGGTGGAAGCAAAGTCATATGAAAATCACATCTTTGGAAAAAAATTTAACACCCTAATTAATATATTAATATATTTTGCCCTTGATCCATTTTTAAGATGGCGGCCATGTTCCGGGCATAGTCTAAAAGATAGGCCCCCTCGCCCATTAGGCTACATTCACACTAGCGTTTTGGCTTTCAGTTTGTGAGATCCATTCAGGGCTCTCACAAGCGGTCTGAAACGGATCAGTTTTGCCCTAATGCCTTCTGAATGGAAAAGGATCCGTTCAGAATGAATCAGTTTGCCTGCGTTCCTTCTCCTTTCCGCTTTGGAGGCGTGTTTTCGTGTCCGTCTGAAGAAACTGATCCAAACGGTGTAAGTCAATGGGGACTGATCCGTTTTCTCTGGCACAATAGAAAACGGATCCGTCCTCCATTGACTTTCAATGGTGTTCAAGATGGATCCGACATGGCTATAGAAGACCTAATACAACCGGATCTGTTCTGAACGGATGCGTTTGTGCAGATCCATGACGGATCCGCACTAAACGCGACTGTGAAAGTAGCCGTTCTTGCTGGGATATTCAGATATTTAATTTTCATTCATTTCTGAAATCAAAGGGTGTCCTGATGATACACACACGGCAGTGCACTTGGCAGCATTCTGTCCTAATGGTCGGCGTACTGCTCCTGTGTGGAGATGACGCACAATAGGCTCTTCCCTGCACGCAGCAGACAACATGCAGATTTGGGTAAATTCTTGATCTTGCTTTGGTTTTCTTCCATGAAAGATTGTCTGCTGTTAGGGAGAACAGATTGTGGCTGATCTGGCAGAGAGCGGGTGGCTGAGCCCAGATGTTCACTGCTTCTCTCCATAATGAAAATCTGCAGCTTGTAGATGATCTGACGATGGGGCGTAATGTCTGGCCTGTGACGTGCAATTATCTGCTCCTAGCGAGCTTCCCTCCTTACCTATGTAATCCTTCTACTGTATCCGTATAAACTATCTGCCGCTGACAAGCCTTCTAATCGGACGTGTCTGCTGGATGACTTCATCCTTGTTGTTGGAGGCTGTGCGGTCACCTGTGGGATTTCTGATCCCTCCTGTATTCTCAACCTGGAGTTGTGGCAGCAGCTGTCTCAGCTGTAATACCTGGGTGTGCTCCTCTTTATTAGTCATCTCTCTCATCACGCTCATTATTGTAGTCACAGTGATCTCCTGATGGCTTTACTGGCGTTGTCCAGTCTTGTAGAAATTAAGTTTTGTTTCTTTATTTTTGGGTTTTGCGGTGGGTCTGAGAGCTGAGACCCCCAGTGATTGCTGGAATGACGTGAAAGAAGTTCTGGCCCGGAGCACTCTATATAAGGCTTCTTTCCCACAAACGTATTCTCTTTTCATGTCCTTTCCGAAAAAAATAAAAAAATATAATAAGTATGTGTATATATATATATATATATATATATATATATATATATATAATATTCTTATTATATTTTTTTGCTGACCGTATGCGGAACAATTCAATTCAGTGGGTCCACAAAAAACTAGTTACTCCGTTTCCGTATTTCTGTTCCGCAAAAATATAGAACATGTCCTATTATTGTCCGCATTACGGACAAGGATAGTACTGTTCTATTAGGGTCCTTTACACCTGGGGGTTACAGACCCAATACTTCTCACAGCTGAAGGTTTGATGCATTTGTTTCCAGTCTGGACAATTATCTCTGGCGGTGCAGAATGTCTGTGAGCTGGTCCATCATGGGACAAATACCCCAGATTCTGCTAGAGATATATATAGATAGAGATAGAGATAGAGATAGAGATAGAGATAGAGATAGAGATAGAGATAGAGATAGAGATAGAGATAGAGATAGAGATAGAGATAGAGATAGAGATAGAGATAGAGATAGAGATAGAGATAGAGATAGAGATAGAGATAGAGATAGAGATAGAGATAGAGATAGAGATAGAGATAGAGATAGAGAGAGATACATATAGAGATAGAGAGAGATACATATATAGATAGAGAGAGATACATATATAGATAGAGAGAGATACATATATAGATAGAGAGAGATACATATATAGATAGAGAGATACATATATAGATAGAGAGATACATATATAGATAGAGAGATACATATATAGATAGAGAGATACATATATAGATAGATAGATACATATATAGATAGAGAGATACATATATAGATAGATAGATATAGATATTTTTAGCTTTCTAGTTGTTAAATGGGATCTCCATGTAGCCTAATAGGCATATGGAAGGGGATCACTTAGATGAGAGGTCCTATAAACAGTTCCCATCACATTATATGAAATTTTAAAGGGGTTTTGCGGAAGACATGTTTGCCTAAGTAATTTCCAGAGCACCTATTCTTATGACTCTGTGATGTACAATTACTTTATTATTCCTGCTAGAATTCATTCATAACTTCTAGCAGGAATAATAAAGGAATGGTACAACATAGGGCCATAATAATATGGCTCTATGCTCCAGAATTGTTATTACAGCTATTACTAATGCAGCCATGTCAGGAGAGGTGACAGGTCTTCTTTGATTATTGATGACCTACTAGGGGTGGGCGATATGGCCTAAAATCTATATTGCGATATAATTTTAAGCATGTGCGATATGCGATATATATTGCGATATATTGTTTTCTATATTGGGGGGGGGGGGTGTTTAAATTTTTTTTTTTTTTTACTTTTTATTTATTAACTATTTGCCTCATTAAGGGCTAGAACCCTTGTCATATTCACCCTAATAGAGCTCTATTAGGGTGAATAGGACTTTACACTCTCCCTGCTGCCCTGTGCATAGTACACACAACAGCAGGGAGCTGACCATGGCGCCAGCCTCTCATGTGCTCCCCCAGCCTCTGATCTGCCCCCCTTCCCCAGCCTCTGATCTGCCCCCCTTCCCCAGCCTCTGATCTGCCCCCTCTGGTAACTCAACGCAACGTATTAATCATTGGTGGCAGTGGCCACAGGGTCCCCCTCCTCCCCCCATTATTGGTGGCAGTTTGCCGTTCCGATCGGAGCCCCAGCAGTGTAATGCTGGGGCTCCGATCGGTTACCATGGCAGCCAGGAGTCACGCTACTGAAGTCCTGGCTGCCATGGTATGTTAGTGAGCAGAGAGCAGCGCATTATACTCACGTGCGCTGTGGCCGCCGGTCGCTCCTTCTCATAGGTCTGTGCGGCGCATTGCTAATGCTGTAAGCATTAGCAATCCGCCGCACAGACAGAAGAAGCAGCGACCGGCGGCCACAGCGCACGTGAGTATAATGCGCTGCTCTCTGCTCACTAACATACCATGGCAGCCAGGACTTCAGTAGCGTGACTCCTGGCTGCCATGGTAACCGATCGGAGCCCCAGCATTACACTGCTGGGGCTCCGATCGGAACGGCAAACTGCCACCAATGATGGGGGGGAGGAGGGGGACCCTGTGGGATATGGCCGGCACATTCATTGGTAGCACAGTGGCCACAGTCCCTCCCCTCCTCCTCCTACTCTGTCCTCATTGGTTTTCAGCGGCAGCCGCGCACAGTGGGGAGGGAGGGACTCCCTCCTCCTCCTCCCTCCGCTGTGCCGGCTCAGGAGAAAATGATCATATCGCGGTCCGGCGATATGGCGAAAATCCATATCGTGGCCCAAATTCATATCGCATATCGCCTATATCGCCCACCCCTATGACCTACCCCAAGGAGAAGTCTTCCAGTATTGGATTCTTGGGGAGGGGTCCAGCTCCTGGGATTAAAGGGAGTCTTTCACCTAATCTGAGCGTTTTAGACCGCTCAGATCAGGTTATAGACTCTTTAACCCTCATTACGATCATACCTTTCTCTTATGTGTCCCTCGCCCAGATAATGAAAATAACACTTTTTAAACGTATGCAAATTACCTTCTGAAGGTGCCCAGGGGCGGCGTTACTGGGCGATGGGCTGATCGTGACGTCCGCCGGCTGGAGGTGTGTTTTTCTGGGCACATCGCCCAGTAAAGCCGCCCCTGGGCACCTTCAGAAGGTAATTTGCATACGTTTAAAAAGTGTTATTTTCATTATCTGGGCGAGGGACAGATAAGAGACAGGTATGATCGTAATGAGGGTTAAAGAGTCTATAACCTGATCTGAGCGGTATAAAACGCTCAGATTAGGTGAAAGACTCCCTTTAAGTTGAAATACTAAGTGCAGCCGCTATGCAATGTACAGTGCTTTGCTTGATATACCATGAAGAGACTGCAGCGCTGGTCCGAGTCCTGCTTCGCATTCAAACAGCTGATCGATAGGGGTGTCGGGGGTTAGACTCCCACCAGTCAGCTGCTGATAACCTATCCTGAGTCTGCAAGGGTGGAAACTGCTGGCACAGGGTACTTACCTGCTGACCTCTTCGCCTTAGGGGTCCATTCACAAGTCCATATTTCTTGCTATGCATCCGTTCCGCAATATTGCGCAACTGGTGCAGATCCATTCATTTCAATGGGGCTGCAAAAGATGCGGACAGCACGCAGTCTTTTCTAACATAGTGCTGGCCATGTGCTGTCTACAAAATGCACACGGCTGGTAGCCGTGTTTTGTAGAGCCTCAATTTGCGTACAGCAAAACACTTAGACGTGTGAATGGACCCTATTAAGATGTATTCACAAATAGTGGTGATTTAGCTTGCAAAAAGTCATCCCCACTGCTGCAGATGAGTTAATAGGTGTGTGTACCCCGCAGTAACCTCATGTCTGCTGGCAGCGATCACGCCTCTCAATGGGAAGTGCGCAGTGATTTGTCCCATGCTGTGCCTGTATAAAGTCCACTGCCTGCAGTCATTGTGGCTGAGCCGGCAGCCGAAACTAACTTGTACCCTGGATGTACCTTTTACTGCAGTGTCTGCCAGGCTTCATCCATAACTCTCATCATCTATAAGTTATTTCTTCTCTTGCAAAAACATTGATCATTTGAGGATTGCACGGCTAGATTAAAAAAAAAAAAAGTCTTAATTTACTCATCATTAAGGTCTCCCATGTACTTGACTGAGGTCAATTGAACCCGCTGAATATTGGTGGGCTGGCTGACATTTCCTATGTTGACAGGGGCCTACTGACTGCAAATGGCAATGGAAAAGAGGGATTGGGCATGTTGAATTTCAGCACTTGATTCTTTTAATTGTAAGCGCTATAACTGCCACCACCATAGGTGTTTGGCAGCAGCTTAAAGGGGTAATCCGGTTGTTTCAAGGTATCCCCTGTCCACAGGATCCTACCGCTGGGACCCCCACCAACCACAAAAATAGAGGCCCCGTAGCCCCTGCCGAATCCCCGAAATTAACGGAGTGTGCAGCAGTTTGATTAATTTCTATGGGAATTCCAGAGATAGCTGAGCCGGAACTCCCATAGAAATTAATAGAAAGGCCATGCGCAGGGGGTACAGGACCCCCTATTCTCCTGATCAGTGGGGATTCCAGCAGTAGGACCTCCACCAATCTAATAGTTATCACCTATCCTGTACAACCTTTCAGGATAGAGAGATATATATATATATATATATATATATATATATATATATATATATATATATTTTTTCGATCTATTTTATTTTTCACATTTTACTCATTTTGGGCTGACAATTCAACGAAAGCAGAAACTGGCAGTCTGCAAACAGACTAATTTTGTATCTTTGCTGAACATTTTTAATAATGACTTTCTGAAATATAAATATTTAGCCCAATATGAATAAAATGCGGTTAATAATATATAAATTGCCCAGGTGTCCTTAGTCTTTAATCCGGCCATACACATCCAGTGTGTCTCCCCACTGCCTCCAAACTCCCCCCACGTTCAGCTGATGTCAGTAGGGAATAAGGCGAAAGATGCTTCTGGAGTGACTTACTGGACTCTAAGGATTCTTCTGTCCCCGGATGTCATCGGTCATGTGAGAATTGGGAGCTCCCCATACACAGTAGACAGTCGGCTGATCCCACTGTTCTCAAATGGTTTGGCCATCAGTGCACTGTTTATATGGAGGTTTTTACACCCCTCTTCCATCTGAACAGAGTGTGTGTTTGGGGGAGGAGTCAGGAGGAATAGGTGTTAAAGAACTAGTAAGGTATATGGTCGCCTTTATCTCCTAGAAAAAAATGACGGATAAAACCGTAGCATCCTGCGCTGTTATCTCCATCCTGATCAGTCAAAAAGACTCAACTGAAGGCATCCTGAACGGATTTCTCTCCATTCAGAATGCATGGGGATAAAACTGATCAGTTCTTTTCCGGTATAGAGCCCCTAGGATGGAACTCGGTACCGGAAAAGAAAAACTCAGGTGTGAAAGTACCCTTAGGCCCCTTTCACACGGGCGAGTTTTCCACGCGGGTGGAATGCGTGAGGTGAACGCATTGCACCCGCACTGAATCCGGACCCATTCATTTCTATGGGGCTGTGCACATGAGCGGTGATTTTCACGTAACGCAGGCCCCATAAAAATGAATGGGGCTGCGTGAAAATCGCAAGTGCGGATGCGGTGCGATTTATTATTTATTTATTTATTTTTTTCCTTTCATGCATGGTTGCTAGGAGACGATCGGGATGGGGACCCGATCATTATTTTCCCTTATAACGTGGTTATAAGGGAAAATAGCATTCGGAATACAGAATGCATAGTACAATAGGGCTGGAGGGGTTAATTTTTTATTTTTTTATTTAACTCTCCTTAATCCACTTGTTCGCACAGCCGGCATCTCTTCTGTCATCATCTGTGAGGTAAAGGACCTGTGGTGATGTCACTGCGCTCATCACATGATCCATGAAGCCGGGCTGTGCGAACAAGTGGATTAAGGTGAGTTAAATTATTTTTTTAACCCCTCCAGCCCTATTGTACTTGGCAATCTGTATTCAGAATGTATTATTTTCCCTTATAACCATGTTATAAGGGGAAATAATACAATCTACACAACTTTGAACCCAAACCTGAACTTCTGTGAAGAAGTTCGGGTCTGGGTACCACATTCAGTTTTTTAATCACGCGCGTGCAAAACACATTGCACCCGCGAGATAAAAACTGAACGCAATTGGGTACCTACTCGCGCGGGTTTGCCGCATTGCACCCGGGAAAGAGGCCTTAGTTGTAGCCTTCTGGACATTTGAAACATGTCAACCTGTGGTAGTGGGAGGTGATGTCCACAAGATGTAACCTGTGATACGAAATGAAAAATAAAAACGATGCAAGTGCAACGGTAAATTTATCAAATGCTGGAATTTATCCTTTCACACTTATGTGCTGAGAGCCTGCTTTGGTTCATGCCGTACACGGAGAACATTTGGAATTTCTTCAATACTTCCAGTTGAGAAGGAGTACGTTGTAGTGCAGAAAGCCTGTTTCTTTCATAGATTGCTGACACGTCACTAAAAACACGCTCACTAGGTACAGAGGAGGGTGGAGAGCAAAGATATCTTCTGGCATCAGAAGCAAGGCTTTTAAAGTGCGCCTCATTTTCTTTCCACAACTCAAGTGGATTGTCCTTTCTATTGATCACTGGTTCTTTCAAATAAAGATGAAGCTCATCAAGGCTGACTTTTGGTAAAGTCAGAGAATCCTCTACATGGGGCCCCAATAAAAGGCTTAACATGGCATCAATTATTTTTTTTCCCATGTGTTTCCTATTTGGGAATTTGTATGTTTCTGTTGCATCATCATCCTGCTCTTCCAGGCTCTTCCGCACTAGTAGCATCAGGGCTCTTCCGCACTGGTAGCATCAGGGCTCTTCCGCACTGGTAGCATCAGGGCTCTTCCGCACTGGTAGCATCAGGGCTCTTCCGCACTGGTAGCATCAGGGCTCTTCCGCACTGGTAGCATCAGGGCTCTTCCGCACTGGTAGCATCAGGGCTCTTCCGCACTGGTAGCATCAGGGCTCTTCCGCACTGGTAGCATCAGGGCTCTTCCGCACTGGTAGCATCAGGGCTCTTCCGCACTGGTAGCATCAGGGCTCTTCCGCACTGGTAGCATCAGGGCTCTTCCGCACTGGTAGCATCAGGGCTCTTCCGCACTGGTAGCATCAGGGCTCTTCCGCACTGGTAGCATCAGGGCTCTTCCGCACTGGTAGCATCAGGGCTCTTCCGCACTGGTAGCATCAGGGCTCTTCCGCACTGGTAGCATCAGGGCTCTTCCGCACTGGTAGCATCAGGGCTCTTCCGCACTGGTAGCATCAGGGCTCTTCCGCACTGGTAGCATCAGGGCTCTTCCGCACTGGTAGCATCAGGGCTCTTCCGCACTGGTAGCATCAGGGCTCTTCCGCACTGGTAGCATCAGGGCTCTTCCGCACTGGTAGCATCAGGCTCTTCCGCACTGGTAGCATCAGGGCTCTTCCGCACTGGTAGCATCAGGGCTCTTCCGCACTGGTAGCATCAGGGCTCTTCCGCACTGGTAGCATCAGGGCTCTTCCGCACTGGTAGCATCAGGGCTCTTCCGCACTGTAGCATCAGGGCTCTTCCGCACTGGTAGCATCAGGGCTCTTCCGCACTGGTAGCATCAGGCTCTTCCGCACTGGTAGCATCAGGGCTCTTCCGCACTGGTAGCATCAGGGCTCTTCCGCACTGGTAGCATCAGGGCTCTTCCGCACTGGTACATCAGGGCTCTTCCGCTCTTCCGCACTGGTAGCATCAGGGCTCTTTCCGCACTGGTAGCATCAGGGGCTCTTCCGCACTGGTAGCATCAGGGCTCTTCCGCACTGGTAGCATCAGGGCCTCTTCCGCACTGGTAGCATCAGGGCTCTTCCGCACTGGTAGCATCAGGGATCTTCCGCACTGGTAGCATCAGGGCTCTTCCGCACTGGTAGCATCAGGGCTCTTCCGCACTGGTAGCATCAGGGCTCTTCCGCACTGGTAGCATCAGGGCTCTTCCGCACTGGTAGCATCAGGGCTCTTCGCACTGGTAGCAATCAGGGCTCTTCCGCACTGGTTAGCATCAGGGCTCTTCCGCACTGGTAGCATCAGGGCTCTTCCGCACTGGTAGCATCAGGGCTCTTCCGCAACTGGTAGTTCCGCACTGGTAGCATCAGGGCTCTTCCGCACTGGTAGCATCAGGGCTCTTCCGCACTGGTAGCATCAGGGCTCTTCCGCACTGGTAGCATCAGGGCTCTTCCGCACTGGTAGCATCAGGGCTCTTCCGCACTGGTAGCATCAGGGCTCTTCCGCACTGGTAGCATCAGGGCTCTTCCGCACTGGTAGCATCAGGGCTCTTCCGCACTGGTAGCATCAGGGCTCTTCCGCACTGGTAGCATCAGGGCTCTTCCGCACTGGTAGCATCAGGGCTCTTCCGCACTGGTAGCATCAGGGCTCTTCCGCACTGGTAGCATCAGGGCTCTTCCGCACTGGTAGCATCAGGGCTCTTCCGCACTGGTAGCATCAGGGCTCTTCCGCACTGGTAGCATCAGGGCTCTTCCGCACTGGTAGCATCAGGGCTCTTCCGCACTGGTAGCATCAGGGCTCTTCCGCACTGGTAGCATCAGGGCTCTTCCCCTGGTAGATCCTGGCTCTGCGCACTGGTAGCATCAGGGCTCTTCCGCACTGGTAGCATCAGGGCTCTTCCGCACTGGTAGCATCAGGGCTCTTCCGCACTGGTAGCATCAGGGCTCTTCCGCACTGGTAGCATCAGGGCTCTTCCGCACTGGTAGCATCAGGGCTCTTCCGCACTGGTAGCATCAGGGCTCTTCCGCACTGGTAGCATCAGGGCTCTTCCGCACTGGTAGCATCAGGGCTCTTCCGCACGTGGTAGCATCAGGGCTCTTCCGCACTGGTAGCATCAGGGCTCTTCCGCACTGGTAGCATCAGGGCTCTTCCGCACTGGTAGCATCAGGGCTCTTCCGCACTGGTAGCATCAGGGCTCTTCCGCACTGGTAGCATCAGGGCTCTTCCGCACTGGTAGCATCAGGGCTCTTCCGCACTGGTAGCATCAGGGCTCTTCCGCACTGGTAGCATCAGGGCTCTTCCGCACTGGTAGCATCAGGGCTCTTCCGCACTGGTAGCATCAGGGCTCTTCCGCACTGGTAGCATCAGGGCTCTTCCGCACTGGTAGCATCAGGGCTCTTCCGCACTGGTAGCATCAGGGCTCTTCCGCACTGGTAGCATCAGGGCTCTTCCGCACTGGTAGCATCAGGGCTCTTCCGCACTGGTAGCATCAGGGCTCTTCCGCACTGGTAGCATCAGGGCTCTTCCGCACTGGTAGCATCAGGGCTCTTCCGCACTGGTAGCATCAGGGCTCTTCCGCACTGGTAGCATCAGGGCTCTTCCGCACTGGTAGCATCAGGGCTCTTCCGCACTGGTAGCATCAGGGCTCTTCCGCACTGGTAGCATCAGGGCTCTTCCGCACTGGTAGCATCAGGGCTCTTCCGCACTGGTAGCATCAGGGCTCTTCCGCACTGGTAGCATCAGGGCTCTTCCGCACTGGTAGCATCAGGGCTCTTCCGCACTGGTAGCATCAGGGCTCTTCCGCACTGGTAGCATCTGGGCTCTTCCGCACTGGTAGCATCTGGCCTGTTCCGCACTGGTAGCATCTGGCCTGTTCCGCACTGGTAGCATCTGGCCTGTTCCGCACTGGTAGCATCTGGCCTGTTCCGCACTGGTAGCATCTGGCCTGTTCCGCACTGGTAGCATCTGGCCTGTTCCGCACTGGTAGCATCTGGCCTGTTCCGCACTGGTAGCATCTGGCCTGTTCCGCACTGGTAGCATCTGGCCTGTTCCGCACTGGTAGCATCTGGCCTGTTCCGCACTGGTAGCATCTGGCCTGTTCCGCACTGGTAGCATCTGGCCTGTTCCGCACTGGTAGCATCTGGCCTGTTCCGCACTGGTAGCATCTGGCCTGTTCCGCACTGGTAGCATCTGGCCTGTTCCGCACTGGTAGCATCTGGCCTGTTCCGCACTGGTAGCATCTGGCCTGTTCCGCACTGGTAGCATCTGGCCTGTTCCGCACTGGTAGCATCTGGCCTGTTCCGCACTGGTAGCATCTGGCCTGTTCCGCACTGGTAGCATCTGGCCTGTTCCGCACTGGTAGCATCTGGCCTGTTCCGCACTGGTAGCATCTGGCCTGTTCCGCACTGGTAGCATCTGGCCTGTTCCGCACTGGTAGCATCTGGCCTGTTCCGCACTGGTAGCATCTGGCCTGTTCCGCACTGGTAGCATCTGGCCTGTTCCGCACTGGTAGCATCTGGCCTGTTCCGCACTGGTAGCATCTGGCCTGTTCCGCACTGGTAGCATCTGGCCTGTTCCGCACTGGTAGCATCTGGCCTGTTCCGCACTGGTAGCATCTGGCCTGTTCCGCACTGGTAGCATCAGGCCTGTTCCGCACTGGTAGCATCAGGCCTGTTCCGCACTGGTAGCATCAGGCCTGTTCCGCACTGGTAGCATCAGGCCTGTTCCGCACGTGACCTTTCTAGAACCTGCACCTCCTTTTGCCTATCTTCTGTCAGCCGTTCTTTTGCCTTGCTCAATACATTATCAGAAGAGAAAGCATGATGTTTGAATCAAGGATCTAAAAGACATGCCAACACTGTTTATATTCTCTTCATACTTCAAAAAACATTTGAGGTTTTCCTTCATGACCTCCTTGAGTGTTTTAATGCCTCGTGTAGTGGGCCCTTCATTCTCTTGAAGGATCATCTTCAGCACTCTTACACATGGAATGACAGATGACACACGAGTCGTTATGGCTAACCTCTAGGGTCACTTCCTCTATTGGGAGGAGGGTCTGAATCAGATTTGCTACAATCTCCTACTGATCCTCCATGTTCACCAGCATAGATGCTAACAGCTCGCTTCTGTTCCAGCATTCTTTGTGGAGTGGGGAGTTCCACCATGTTGGAACAGCCTGAATCAGGCTGTTTTGGGGCAGGCCAAGGTCTGACTGAATGCACCTCAGTTGGTGCTTGGCAACGAATGAATGGTGGAAATGACTTGCGCACTTCTTTAGCATGGCAGTTATGTCGCTCACAGCTCTCTGGGCTTGACAGACCATCGTTTACTACGTTGCAGGGTGTGTGTCATTCAGCTGAGATCTGACACTTCAGCAAGCTTCATTCCTTTCACCATGCAGGGCTCCAGATGGCGACCAAAATGGTCGCCAATGCGACTTAGAATTTACAAATGGCGACATGACTTTTTAGTCTTGTCGCAATTTGCGACTAGACCCGTTGCCGCAGCTCTTCAGTTGAATACAGCGGCGGGCACAGGAGCTGATAGTTCTCTGCCCCGCTGCCAATGTTCTTCTCAGCAGCGCAGTGGAGAAGGAGTTTCTCCCTGCCCCCCCTGTGCTGTTGCTGCCCCCAATAAGAAGAGAGACAGGAGGAGGGGGGGAGCAGCTGTGGCCACTGCGCCACCAATGAAGATAACTGACCTGTTATTACAAATACAGGAGACCGGTGCTGGAATCAAATAGCCGGCACCCGACCTCTGCGATCCGCTGCAGTTAACCCCTCAGGTGCCGCATCTGTTTAAATTTGGATGTCTATAGCCATTGCTTGGGTATCTTCAGTGTGTGAACTTACCCTTATGTATTAGCGTCATTGCTCATACACACTGTTACGGATCTATGTTGGATGAATGTGTAATACTGAACCCGTTGTCTGCCTTACTGCATTGTCATTCTGCGTCATGGATTCCGTAAAGAAATGGTGGCATGCTCTATTACTAAAGCAAGATAGGTCTAAGCCCCGACTGTAGGGAAACGGCAAATGAGCTGGCGATTTCCTGTTTTAACAGCTTTCATGCAGTGTGGCACATCACCCCAAGGCCTCTTGCATGCGACCGTATGCCCTCCGAGATATACGGTCCCGGAGCGTCATGAATCGTGTGCACAGGAGCGCACAGCATCATAGGTTACAATATGATCATAAGAGTGCAGGACAATATCCCCGCTGGGCGGCCCGATGTGCACAGCATCATTGTAATCTATGATATTGTGTGCACGATCAATGCCGCTCCGGGACACAGTCAGGTCCATAAATATTGGGACATCGACGCAATTCTAAAATTTTTGGCTCTATACACCACCACAATAGATTCGAAATGAAACAAACAAGATGTGCTTTAACTGCAGACTGTCAGCTTTAATTTGAGGGTATTTACATCCAAATCAGGTGAACGGTGTAGGAATTACAACAGTTTGCATAGGTGCCTCCCACGTGTTAAGGGACCAAAAGTAATGGGACATTACTTTTGGTCCCTTATTTATGGACCTGACTGTATATCTCGGAGGGCACACGGTCGTGTGCAAGAGGCCTAATTCTGTTTCCTAGCTCAAACATATTGCTGTGCTACGCTGTTTCCATCGCTCCCATGCATTGCAATGGAAGCTGCTGAAACAATGGAGCTGGCTCCCTCCATCCCAAACACCTAGTGGTCAGCGCCTGTCCCATCTTGCCTTAATAATGATGAAATGGGACATCCCTTTTAAGCTGCCCATATGCAATAGACCGTACAATTTTGTCAGGGTTGGCTGACCTTCTAATATGTATTTGGCCAGCCTCCAGACTATCCGCTGATGGCCCATGCCTGGGGAGATAAGGATCAGGCATGTTGAATTTAACTTCCCGATCCTGTTGTTCATGCTGTACGTGCAAGGAGGATCGGGAGAGAGAGCAGTTGGCTGACTATTATCTTAGGGGTATACCTACCTTTAGATAAATGGAGTCTCTACACTTAAAGGACCACTACAAAAAAAATAAGCAATTACTTGGTATTTATATATGTTTTCTATCTTACTTTTTTCAGGCTTTCTACTGGTTTTTATTTTCTGTCACCCCATATTTCCCACTTCGCAGGATCTAGTGGCTGTTATCTCCATGCCTCCAGTCGGCTGTATAGAGATTACCTCTCAGCTAAGCCCCTCCCACAGAGGTGAGACTGGTAGTTACAGATAATGCGTCATGGAGTCCGAGAGACATAAACCTGAGCTACCGGTAATTTTACATCTTAATGGGGTTGTGCCACTTAATTTTTAGGTTATCGTCTATCCACACGATGGGGGACGACTAGCTCAGTGTTTCCCAACCAGTGTGCCTCCAGCTGTTGCAAAACTACAACTCCCAACATGCCCGCACAACCAAAGACTGTCCGGGCATGCTGGGAGTTGTAGTTTTGCAACAGCTGGAGGCACACTGGTTGGGAAACACTGGACTAGCTGATCACTGGGGATCCAAATGCTGTGACCACCATTAAGGGTCCATTCACATGTCCGTTGTTTCTTTCCTGTTCTGTTCAGTTTTTTGCGGAACAGACCAGGACCAGTTCTGGACCCATTCATTTTCAATGGGTCCTGGAAAAAATCGGACAACACAATGTGTGCTGTCCGTTTCCGTTGTTCCGTTCCGCATGTCCGATTAAATATAAAACTTGTCCTATTCTTTTCCGCAAAAATCGGATCCTGGTACAATACAAAGTCACTTATTCACATTTTTTTTTCAAATTATTTTTTTCAAAGAAATCCGAACAACTTTATTTGCTTTGTGAAATTTATACATGTTTCCGTTTTTTGCGGATCCGCAAAAAACGTATGACATACGGAAACATTTTCAGGAACAACGGATCCGCAAAAAACGGAGCGAAATTCGGGATATAGAAAAATACTGATATGTGAATGTAGCCTAATAATGAGAATCGTGGTCCCGCCCCCATTCTGATAGAGCAACAAGTTGTGCGTTCACATTGCTGCTCCATTTATCCTCTGTGAGAGCGCTAGAGATAACGGATTACAGTGCAAGGCAATCTGTTTCTCCCATAGAGAATGAATAGAGCGACAGGACGCGTGCTCAACCTGCTACTCCTTCAGGATGGGGGAACGGGACAACAGTTCTTAAGCTTAGTGAAAGTCTTAGGCCCCTTGCAGATGAGTGTGTTCGGATGTGTTGCAGAGCTTTCATTGAAAATTTCGCAAAGAGAGCCATTCAGTTTTTTGTTTGCAATCGCGATCAGTTTTTATCGCACGGGTGCAATGTGATTTACTGCGTTTTTCACGCGCGTGATAAATGCCATTGTATCCTGCACGTGTGGTCCCCATAGTAATATTATGTGATGCCGTGTATCTGAAATGTCTGAGCACTGCTCTAGGATGGCAGCACAGGCTTCAACTGCGGCCTAGTAGGGGGCAGCAGGGGGATCTCTGCAATGGAAACATTCAGGCACTGAACCTTTTAGGCTGGGTTCAGACCTGAGCGTTCGGGACGGAGCGCTCTTTATGCGCGATTGTATGCGCGTTTACAATCAAGGCTCCGGAACAAGCGAACGCCCATTGTCGCGCGTTCCCGGAAGTCTATGTACGGGAACGCGCGACAAGACGCCCCAAAGAAGCTCTTGTACTTCTTGGGGCGTCGGGTGTTTTACAGCGCGATCGTACGCGCTGTAAAACGCTCAGGTGAGAACCATTCCCATAGGGAATCGTTGGCTCTTGCCTGTTGAGCGTTTTAAAACGCTCAGGTCTCAACCGGCTGTTAGGAGCATGTATAGCCAATGTCAATTAGTTATACATGGAGAAAATAAATGCCAGAAGTAGTAGGAAAATAAAGTATTCTCTACTCCATATCTGCAGTACTACTTAGGCTACTTTCACACTCGCGTTTTGTGCGGAGCAGTCACTGACTGTACTGTTCAGATAATACAACCGCATGCATCCGTTCAGAAAGGATCTGTTTGTATTATCTTTTAACATAGCCAAGACGGATCCATCTTGAACACCATTGAAAGTCAATGGAGGACGGATCCGGTTTCTATTGTGTCATAGAAAACAGATCCATCTCCTTTGATTTACATTGTGTGTCAGGATGGATCCGTTTTGGCTCAGTTTCGTCACACGGACACCAAAACGCTGCAAGCAGCCCCCAGAGCAGAATGGTGGCTGATCTGATGAATTCTGAGCAGATCCTTTTCCATTCAGAATGCATTAGGGCAAAACTGATCACTGCTTGTGAGAGCCCATGACGGATCTCGCAGACGGAAAGCCAAAACGCGGGTGTGAAAGTAGCCTTATGTAGTATCGCACACATGTGAGGTTCGAAATGGGAAGGAAAATCTGTATGGATATTGGGGAATGCTGCTGTGCAAGGGTTTATATACTTTCAGCCAAGGCTAATCACGGTGTACATATTCTAGAGTATGGGTGTCGGCTGTCTCGCTGTTCAGGTACATCTTGAGCATCTCGGTGTGGACGTGTCCGTCTCATCGCTGGTGGGGGGGTGGGTGGTCTGTATGTATGCAATAACATACACTACTGATATCGGAGTATTTTTTGGTACCATGTACTTTTATTGTCGTATTCTTAATGTGATCTGCAACACAGTCTCAAACATGCTGCACATAGTCAATGGAATGAGTGTACCCACTAATATATCATGTGTCTGGATTGGATGTTTTTTTCTTTTCCTGTAAAATGTTACAAAATTTCAATAAAAATTATCTGATTAAAAAATATATATCTGCAGTACTTCTTATGGTCCAAAATCGGGGTGGCAGGTTTTCTTAAACGGCCGACATGCCCCTTACTTTGCATGTTTAGCGAAGCGAGCCCGCATACTAAATGGGGAGAGGGAGTAAGCCGCTGCCGGATAAGGCTTTGTTCACACAGTCAGTGTTCGGTCAGTGATTTCCATCAGTGATTCTGAGCCAAAACCAGGTGCGGCTCTAAACACAGGACAGATGCAGATCTTTCCCTTATACTTTATATCTGCGGAGGCTCCAATCCTGATTTTGGCATCACAAACACTGATGGAAAACACTGACCGAACACTGATGTGTGAATGAGGCTTAAGTCTGGTTGTAGTTTATGTCCACCGAGAACAGAAGGCTTGGGCATGTCCAAATCAATCATCCTGATCTTGGGCAGCTGCTGCCTTCTAATGCCTAGGTTGTCAATCTGTGGTACTTTGGTGTATACCCATGTCTTTTGGGGATAGCCCACTGCACTCGAGCTGTTTTTAACAGGGGCAGCACAGTCATGTATTATCATAAACTTGGGGGTACCTTTTGATGTTGCTGGTACTTAGAGGACCTTTCATCTGTCTAACCCTAGTCTAATTAGGGTCTTATCTTATAGGGCGGCCTCCACTGATGTCCTTAAGAACATAGTTCTTTGAAACTCTGTTTGGCAAACACGGATGTAAGATTTTTTTTCAAAGACCTTCTGAAATCCTCTCTGACCTGATAAGATATGCGCAGACCGGTCATACTGCTGTAAAAGCGCTGCAGGCTCTATTCACAACAGCTGTATATGGGACAGAAGAAAGGAAGTATGCAAGTTCTTCATGGATCCAGTCCTGGCCTTGGCTGAAAAAACCTGCGTCAGAAACTGTGCACTCATTACAGCGACTAGCTTGTGCCAGGAGGCTGGGCATTGTGTCATGGGGGTTGTGGACCTAACCAGTCAGCGCCTCTAATCTTAGCTGTGTGTAGTCGCGGTCTTTGTGTTGTTTTCTAGTAACATCTCTCCTGCTGAGAGCTCCATGAATAGCTTGCCCTCAGTTTCCCGTCACCATGTCTGTGTGCTAATGCTTCCTCCATCAGATACTTATCGGCTCCTGCATTTAGGATTTCTTTTGGTGGGTAGATTGTCCTCCCGCACTGTGCTAACGTGGAAGGTCAAGGTTGTCAGTCTACCCTTGTTAATCATAGCATTTCTCTTAAGGTAAGGGAGTGTCCTGCCATCGTGTCAAAACCCTGACTAAGCAAGTCTGTGTGTGAAACGACTGACACCAGGTTTGGACTTGGATGGATTTTGTGACAGTCACCTAATTCTTGTTCCTTGTAATTAGTAATGGCGTGAAGCTCTTTTCTGCAAAGTATGGTGTTTCTGTGCATCCGAAAGTTGGATTCTGTAAGGTGAATTTGCAGGAGAGCACCTACTGCCATCATGCATTGTGCAGAGACCAACACCAGGTGCCATGGTGTGGGGGGTGCTATTAGCTGCCATGGCTGTTACTGCCTTGTATTTGAGGAGGGAACACTGACCAGCCTTGGGTATATCCAAGACATTGTGGAACCAGTCCTACTGCCTTTTTCACTCGCAAGACAAGGT
The DNA here is from genome assembly GCF_014858855.1 of Bufo gargarizans. Lineage (NCBI taxonomy): Eukaryota > Metazoa > Chordata > Amphibia > Anura > Bufonidae > Bufo > Bufo gargarizans. The sequence goes on from NC_058084.1 coordinate 427,989,452, forward strand.
GATCCAACAAGGTCGCACCCATCCACTTATTGCCTGCACTACACAAGGTGCCCTTCGGGTTATCCAGTGGCTCCCCTGGCCAACTCGATCACCAGATCTTTGCCCCATCGAGATTGACTTGGACTGGATGGGACGATGGATATCCCATGCACAGCAGCCAACAATCGCCTTGGCTGAAAGAGCTTGGAATGACAAACCTCAGGAGGACATCCAGGATCTGTATGACCATTACTAGGGACGAGCGAATCTACTTTGGATGTTTCATCCTAAGTCGATTCGCATAATACTTAGTTTGAATACTGTACGGAGCGAGCGCTCGGTACAGTATTAGAATGTATTGGCTCCTATGAGCCGAAGTTATTACTTTGTGAAGTCTCCCAAGACTTCTCATAATTTCATAAATCGATTTACTAGTTTAAAAAAACTATTTGCCGAACTCTGATTCGATACCAAGGTACCACTTGGAACCAAACCAAAGTGCGGGAAATGTGTTTTTCTACTGTAAAAAAATAAAATAAAAAATTTATAAAGGTATTATGTAAATCAACTTCGAATGTTTCATCCGAAGTCGATTCGTTCATCCCTAACCATGCCAGAGTGACATCCTGTATCTCAGCAAGGGGAGATACCACCCAGTATTAATGTGCCCCTGCATCCACATATCCAATGCTGAAGAACCCAAAATTATGGAGCACCACCTTGGTTGTATGATCATTGACCAAGCACCCACTAGCAGTTTATACTTTGTCATAAGTCTTGGCTCAATCGCATTGTTTTATGTGAACAGAGCCTAATGTACATTTCCGATTCATACTTGCTTGGAATATTAGTCTTTAAAGGGGATATCAAGTAATATATATAATGGTGACCTATACTCGGGATAGGTCATCATTATCAGATTGGCGCAGGTCTAAGTCCGACACCGCTGATGGATGGTGAACGCAGCAGGCTCCAGGCATCTCTCCCAAGCACAGCGCTGTACTTAGTATAGTGGCTGTACTTGGTATTGCAGCTCACCCCTATTTGCTTCAATGGGGCTGACCAGCGCCTAGGCCAGTAATGGTGAACCTTTTAGAGACAGAGTGCCCAAATTGCAGCCCAAAGCCCACTTATTTATTGCAAAGTGCCAACACTGCAATTTACCCTGAATACTACAGCCCAATATGGTATATCTTCCATGTACTTTATCACTTAGCTATAACAGCCTGCCTGCATTCAGTGCGCTGCCTGTGCTGTTCATAGTGCGCCCTGCGCTGATGAATGGCAGGAAAAGTCTAAGGCATATGGGTACACCATAGACTTTTTCCAGGGTGCGGGTGCCCACAGAGAGGGCTCTGAGTGACCCCTCTGGCACCTGTGCCATAGGTTCGCCACAACTGGCCTAGGCGCCAGCCTTTTCTAACAGCTGATATTGGGGCTAGGTCATCAATATTTAATACTAGACAACCCCTGTAATTTTAGTATGACTGTACTGGATTGTTTGGATGGAGTTATTGGTTGAAAATCAAGTGACACCTTGTCACAACTGTTCTTACATACATATAAATGTAGTTCAGTCTGCTAAATGAAACCCGGCTTTGTTATACTGCTCAGCGAGGCTTCATATCCTGGGTGTCTTGCCATACAACATGGGTGCACCCGGAAGGCATATTTTTCTCATCATAGCACAAAGGCTTCTCTATATATATTGACTGACTTCATTGAGGGAGAGCAGTTAGCATTCCACGTTATATAACTCTGTCCTGTTGGTTATATTCAGGTTATTGTGGTTACTTGTATAAGAAGCAAAGAGTTTGATATCTTGCAGAGTCCACCAGGTCAAAGCATCGCGTGTGTCTACAATTCCCAGCATTCTCTATTCGTTTCTATGGGAGTTCTGAGAAGAGCAAGTATGCATGCTGGGAGTTGTAGTTTCACTCCCAAAAAAAACATGCATCACACATCCCCATGGTATGCATTGATCTATTATTGGTACAATTCATATAGCCTTTCAGCATAAATAATACAAACCGGATTCCAAAAAAGTTGGGACACTAAACAAATTGTGAATAAAAACTGAATGCAATGATGTGGAGATGGCAAATGTCAATATTTTATTTGTAATAGAACGTAGATGACAGATCAAACGTTTAATCCGAGTAAATGTATCGTTTTAAAGAAAAAATACGTTGATTCAAATTTTCACGGTGTCAACAAATCCCCAAAAAGTTGGGACAAGTAGCAATAAGAGGCTGGAAAAAGTAAATTTGGGCATAACGAAGAGCTGGAAGACCAATTAACACTAATTAGGTCAATTGGCAACATGATTTGGTTTAAAAAGAGCTTCTCAGAGTGGCAGTGTCTCTCAGAAGCCAAGACGGGTAGAGGATCACCAATTCCCACAATGTTGCACAGAAAGATAGTGGAGCAATATCAGAAAGGTGTTACCCAGCGCAAAATTGCAAAGACTTTGCATCTATCATCATCAACTGTGCATAACATCATCTGAAGATTCAGAGAATCTGGAACAATCTCTGTGCGTAAGGGTCAAGGCCGTAAAACCATACTGGATGCCCGTGATCTCTGGGCCCTTAAACGACACTGCACCACAAACAGGAATGCTACTTTAAAGGAAATCACAGAATGGGCTCAGGAATACTTCCAGAAACCATTGTCAGTGAACACAATCCGCCGTTGCCAGCTGAAACTCTACAGTGCAAAGAAGAAGCCATTTCTAAGCAAGATCCACAAGCTCAGGCGTTTTCACTGGGCCAGGGATCATTTAAAATGGAGTGTGGCAAAATGGAAGATTGTTCTGTAGTCAGACGAGTCACGATTCGAAGTTCTTTTTGGAAATCTGGGACTGCATGTCATCTGGACCAGGACAAGGACAACCCAAGTTGTTATCAACGCTCAGTTCAGTAGCCTGCATCTCTGATGGTATGGGGTTGCATGAGTGCGTGTGGCATGGGCAGCTTGCATGTCTGGAAAGGCAGAAAAATATATTCAGGTTCTAGAACAACATATGCTCCCATCCAGACGTCATCTCTTTCAGGGAAGACCCTGCCTTTTTCAACAAGATAATGCCAGACCACATTCTGCATCAATCACAACATCATGGCTGCGTAGGAGAAGGATCCGGGTACTGAAATGGCCAGTCTGCAGTCCAGATCTTTCACCTATAGAGAACATTTGGCGCATCATAAAGAGGAACGTGCAACAAAGAAGGCCCAAGACGATTGAACAGTTAGAGGCCTGTATTAGACAAGAATGGGAGTCCATTCCTATTTCTTAACTTGAGAAACTGGTCTCCTCGGTCCCCAGACGTCTGAGTGTTGTAAGAAGGGGAGATGCCACACAGTGGTGAAAATGGCCTCGTCCCAACTTCTGCTGCTGTTGTGGCTGCGGTGCTGTGCCTGTGGCTACCTTTTGATATGGCCAGGCAGTGTGCAGGGACTTGAGGGAGCTCACCATTAGAACCTAATCGGCTTGCACCGCCTGTTGGACTAACATTGGGACATGCCGTCTACATGCATGTCACTGTTGTTTGGCGGATCCGTTATGAATCTGCAAAAACGCTTCAGTTACATATATATTACAGCAGTCTGCATCCTTCATGAACGGATCCGGTTGTATTATGTCTTCTATAGCAATGACGGATCCGTCATGAACACCATTTCAATGGTGTTCAAGACGGATCCGTTTTGTATTGTAACAAAGAATAAATGGGGCGGCTCACCCTGCCTTAGGACTTCTATGGTGCTCCAACTGCAATTAATGCACCCAGATCAAGAGGTAAAGGTTATATTTGTATTGTCAGGGAAAACTGATCCATCCCCATTGACTTACATTGTGTGCCAGGACGGATCAGTATCGCTCCACATCCCTGGGTGGACAGAAAACCGCTGCATGCAACGTTTTGGAGGCAGAACGGAGGCAAACTGATGCATTCTGAGCGGATCCTTATCCATTCAAAATGCATTAAGGGCAAAACTATTCCGTTTAGGTGCCCTGGACGGATCTCTCAAACGTAAACCAAAACGTGAGTGTGAAAGTAGCCTTACAAATAATAATAATAATTTAAAAAAAAACTCCAGTACTTCTCCAGTACTTTGTAGCCGTAATGTGGAAAAAAAGTATCAATATGGCCAAATCATTTTTTTTTGGTAACATGGGATCAAAAAGTCATTCTTGGCCCAAAATGGTATAAATAAGGCTACTTTCACACTAGCGTTCGGGGCTCCGCTTGTGAGTTCCGTTTGAAGGCTCTCACAAGCGGCCCCGAACGGATCCGTCCAGCCCTAATGCATTCTGAGTGGATCCGCTCAGAATGCATCAGTCTGGCACCGTTTGTCCTCCGCTCAGCAGGCGGACACCTGAACTTACAATCTAAGTCAATGGGGACCTATCCGTTTGAATTTGACACACTATGGCTCAATTTTCAAACGGATCTGTCCCCCATTGACTTTCAATGCAAGTCAAAACGGATCAGTTTGCATTATCATGAACAAACCCCCCCCCCCCCCCCCCCCCCCAATTTATTATTTTTTTTTTGTTTTGTTTTGTTTATGGTAATGCAAACGGATCCGTTCTGAACGGATCTAAGCGTTTGCATTATAGGTGCGGATCCGTCTGTGCAGATACCAGACGGATCCACACCTAAACGCAGGTGTGAAAGTAGCCTTAAACGTACAAAAAAATAAATTTAAAAAAAGCCCTCTAATTCCACTCCATAGATTTATTTATATTTTTTCCAGCTTCCCAAATGGATGATAAATGGTTCTGTTAGAAAGTACAAAAGACAAGCTCTCAAAATAGAAAGCTTGTGGCTTTTAGAATGCAGGGAAAATACAAAACCGGAGGCTGGCTGGTTCGTGAATGGCTAATATTAAGTGCTGTTGATGTCATTTTCAGCTCTTTGTTTTTGTCTTTGGTCCCCGCAGTCTCACTTATTTTAGGCCTGTTTCAGACAAGCGTATCCTGTGCAGAAATCGCACTCCATGTGTGAGCGTGATAACCTGTTATGGATAGGCATGAGAGAACTTGTGTTTTCGAGTTCGGCGTGCAAGGTTCAAGTTTTCTAAGAATTTCATTACAGATTCCGCTAACACGGACCATAAGTTATGGTCTGTGGTAGCGGAACCCATAACAGATTTCTTAGATAACCCGAACCTTGTACGGAACTCTGTGCCGGAAAAGAAAAACACCAGTGTCTAGTTAGACTAGCCTTAGAGTATAAATGTTAAGCATCTGTCACATGCCTATGCTTTGTGTAATGACTGGATGGATAATTATAGTTTACCATTTGTCTATGGTGAAAATGACTTTGCAATCTTTTTTTTCAAGAATAACCTGCCAAGTACCTTCCCTTTTTTTTTTTTTTTCTCTTCCTTTTTAGCACATAAAGGGTTAAAATGGTTATCTGGAAATTTTACAGAAGCCCCACCAATCAGCTGTTTGAAGAGGCCGCAGTGAGTGCCTAAGCCAGTGACATCTCCATACATCTGCAGCTCGGCTCCATGCAAGTGAATGGATCTTAGCTACTAAAACAAGCACAGCCGCTTTACAATGTATGGCGCTGTACTTGGTGAGCTATGAGGAAGCCATGGCGCTCACCATGGCTATGGTGAGCGATGCGGCTTTCTCAAACAGTTTACTGGCAGGGATGGCGGGACTCCAACTCCCACCAATCTCATATAATGAGGATGGGGCATCTGTATGCAACTCCTAAATAACCCCTTTAATTATCGTGTAGCTCTGTATTCCTTCTCAATGAATGTAGCACATTGGTTAAGGCAGCGTAGGCTTGCCTAATCAATATGGACTGCCATACATATCCTATGAGATATGATGAACCAGTATGAAGGCACTGGTCCTCTACTGGACCAGTTATCGGTATAATGACTTGCCTGTGCAAAAGGTGCCGCTGATCCCCCTAATGATTGAGCAAATTCTCCTTCATTGGGTGAGCCTGTCATTCGGCCGTCGCCAGAAATCATTGTTTCGGTGCAGGAGATCGTGCTGCCTAAACAGGGATCTGCTGCCCAAGATGAAGGATTATACGTTATGACATGCTATCACTGTAGAAATCGCTTGTCCCCATACAGCAGTGGAGATTGCTCCTATAGAGAATGAATGGAGCTGCAGGGAATGTGCTCGACCAGCTAGGGATCCCCTATACCAGTGACGGTGAACCTTTTAGGCCCCTTTCACACGGGCGAGTATTCTGCGCGGATGCGATGCGTGAGTTGAACTCATTGCACCCGCACTGAATCCCGACCCATTCATTTCTATGGGGCTGTTCACATGAGCGGTGATTTTCACGCATCACTTATGCGTTGCGTGAAAATCGCAGCATGCTCTATTTTGTGCGTTTTCACGTAACGCAGGCCCCATATAAATGAATGGGGTTGCGTGAAAATCGCAAGCAAGTGCGGATGCGGTGCGATTTTCACGCACGGTTGCTAGGAGACTATCGGGATGGAGACCCGATCATTATTATTTTACCTTATAACATGGTTATAAGGGAAAATAATAGCAATCTACAAAACACCGATCCCAAGCCAGTTCGGGTTTGGGTACCAAACATGCGCTATTTTTCTCACGTGAGTGCAAAACGCATTGCAATGTTTTGCACTTGCGTGGAAAAATCGCGCATGTTCCTGCAACGCCCGTGTGAAAGAGGCCTTAGAGACCGAGTGCCCAAACTGCAACCCAAAACCCACTTATCGCAAAGTGCCAACATGGCAATCTAACCTAAATACTACAGCCCAATATAGTATATCTTCTATGTACTTTATGATTTAGCTATAATAGCCTGCCTGCGTGGTTCATAGTGCGCCCTGTGCTGATGAATGGTTGGAAAAGTCTACAGCATATTGCTACACCATACTTTTTCCAGGGTGCGGCTGCCCACAGTGGGCTCCGAGTGCCGCCACTGGCACCCATGCCACATAGGTTCGCCACCACTGTCCCATTAGGTGATATCTTAAAAACATGGTACAACCCCTTTAAGAACTGTAAGGATATGGCCACGTGTGTATATTTAGTGCAGATTTGTATGCGGAAACCTGGGGACAGGCCATCTGTTTTAAAATCTGGGCATACCCCTGTAACTGCATTATCTGGGACCAACAACCCCTTTTTGTATGGGCTAGGCAGGGTGTGGGTGTTAATAATAATAAAAAAAAAAAAAAACTCTGGCCGATGACCACACTCTGGTTCCAGCACTGAGCTCCCTTCTCTGCTTTCTGTCCCCACTGTACCTTAAGTATGAGGTGCTGTCTAGACACGTCGCCTCTGCCGGGCATTCGGTAACCTCAGCAGTGACGTCTGCAGGCACAGCAATGGACCGCTGCTGAGGCTGTTGATTTGGAGGTCAGAACAATGTTATCATAAAGTGTGATTACTTTATATGATGGAGAATGACACCAAATAGAGTAAACTCTTTGGGGGTCATTTACTATCCAAAGATATGCCAAAAATTTTAGGCAAATTGTGGTGTTAAGGTTATTTACGCTGCAATCTGTGACTTTTCCCAGCTCACCACACTAAAACAGTGGGCGATTTTAGGGAGTGGACCGGCAGGCCCGTCTCATTCATCATTTTCTACACCTGTTTTAGGCATAGAGAATAGTCTAAATGTAAGATGGCAAGGGAGCAGTCTTACATTTAGAAGCACCAGCTATAGGGGTTATAGACACCGGTCTTAATAAATGACCCCTTTGTGCTCACCTTATTGATGCCCTTGTTTTGACGGAACCGGTCATCACCTTTATGCTGCCCATACTAACGGCAGAATAAAGTAGAGACAGGCGAGTTGATTTCAGCGGTCTGTCATTTGAAAGTTAAAAGTGGTTGCTGAGAACCAACATCAAAATCCTTGCAGCCCAGGCCTGGAAACCTGGAGTCACCGCCACCTGAGAAGAGTCATGTCTATTATAATCTCCTGCTCTCTCTGCCCACCTGCTGATGACGGACAGTCTAATACCTAGTTTTCTCCCTAGCAGAGAACAGTGCCAACCATCAGCAGATGGGCGAGGAGAGCAGGAGATTATGAATAACCATGACTCTTCTCAGGTAGGTTTGACTCTTTTCAAGGCCTGGGTTGCAGTGATTAGGATGCTGGTTCTCGGCAACCACTTACTTTTAGCTGATGAGTGACCCACCGCTGACATCAGCATTTCTGTCACTACTTTATGCTGCCCTCGGTGAGTTCAGCATAAGGGCTCATGCACACGACAGTATTTTGCGTTCAGTATACTGGACGTTTTTTGAGCTCAGTATACGGAACATATACTGAACCATTCATTTCAATGGTTCAGCAAAAAATACTGAAGTGTCCTCAGTGTGCATTCCGTTTCAGTATTTCAGTATTTCCGTGCCGTGAAAAGATAGAACATGTCCTATACTTGTCCGCAAATCACGGTGCTTGGCTCCATTCAAGTCAATGGGTCCGCAAAAAAAACGGAACACATACGGAAATGCATCCGTATGTCTTCCGTTTCCGTTCCGTTTTTTCCTGAACCATCTATTGAAAATGTTATGCCCAGCCCAATTTTTTCTATGTAATTACTGTATACTGTATATGGCATACGGAAAAACGGAACGGAAAAACGGAAAGGAAACGGAAACACAACGGAAACAAAAAACGGAACAACGGATCCGTAAAAAACGGACCGCAAAACACTGAAAAAGCAATACTGTCGTGTGCATGAGGCCTTAAGCTGATGACTGTTTCCCTTTAAGCTGATCCTACACTAATGTTTGCTGCCAATTTCTGACAGAATGGCTGAATGTCTAAGGCTACTTTCACACTGGCGTTTTGTCTTTCTATTTGTGAGATCCGTTTAGGGCTCTCACAAGCGGTCCAAAACGGATCAGTTTTGCCCTAATGCATTCTAAATGGGGACGGATCTGTTTTCACTGACACAATGACACAATAGAAAATGGATCAGTCTTGGGTATGTTAAAGAGAATACAAATGGATCTGTTCTGAACGGATGCTGACTGTTGTATTATCTAAACTGATGTTTGTGCAGATCCATGACGGATCCACACCAAACGCGAGTGTGAAAGTAGCCTATTATGTAGCCTTCCAACTCTCTCCCAGTGGCAAATATTAGGATAGATGAGGGTTTGGCCTTAGAATTTCACTTGCCCAGTCCTTTCTTCTCGGGGACAGAAACCTCTGACAGATGCTTTCTCCCTTCTCACCATTCAGTACACATGCATGCTTGGCCGAACCACACTAGGAAGACCTGGTCTTTCTATCTCATGTTCTCTCTTTTTATAGAAATATTTCCCATGTACTACAGATGATACATTTCTGGGCTACGAGTTGTGAATGCTTAAGTCGGTTACCTTGTGTAAATTTTGGTATTGATATTTCTCAGGCTGGCCAGGTTAAGTTTAATTTTAAGAAGTTAAGGATGCATTCACAGGACCACATGTATTTTGGATGAAGTCTATGTTGCATCCGTGGTGTTTTTTTTTTTTTTTTTTTTTTTTTTGGCAGACCCATGAGTGGGGCCTAATCCTGCAAATCAACCACCTATAAGATCTGGATGTCCCATAAAACATTGTGGCCTGTTGGGTACAATACGGATTGTGTCGGGGTTAGGGATGAGTGAACTTTACAGGTCTGGCGTTCGGGCAGTGGAGGAATCCCGTTATGGATTCTATCATAATGGAATTCTTTAAAGGGAGTCTGTCACCAACCTGACCGGTTTTAAACCGATCATAGTTCAGTGGGACACAAAGAAATGACACAGATGGTATCTTTGTTTCATTTTTCAGATCATCCAAATCGCCCAAAAAGTAGTTTTTATGACATGTTAATGAGCCGTGCCTAGGGGCGGAGTTTGCTGAAAGTGCCCACGTTCCCCTGCCTCACTCGCGCTGACTCCACCCCTTAGTAAACTCCGGCCAGCCCTGTGGCATCATATTTCCCTATAGGCTGTTTGTGCATCGCTGCCGGCCTTGGGCATGCACAGTGTTCTGCCCACTGTGGGCAGAGGCACAGATATGCAGTGCGCATGTGCTGACTTCATGCCAGTTACTGTCATAATAGAAGTCTATGGCCAAGCATAGAGGATCCGTCTGGTTTCTGTTAATGCAGGATGAAAACCAAAGTCCTGCAAAATGGAAACCAGCCGGATCCGTTATGCTTGCCCATAGACTTCTATTATGATGGATCAAAACGGATTGTCTCCTAATAAAGGCTTCCATTTTGCATTCAGACATAGGATTCCTTTATAACGGAATCCATAGGGGGATTTCTCTGCTGTCCGCACCCCGAACCTGTAAAGTTCGGGTTCGCTCATACCTAGTCAGTGTCTGTTCAGTGGAAAACTGATGTTTTTAGATGCAAGTTCAATCAGTTTTGTCTGTGATTACATCCAGTGTTTGATTTTTCTGTGCAGATGCAATCAGTTTTTTATGCATTTTTTTGTGCACTTGAAGAAAATCTGAAAAAAATAACAATCTGTATCTCCCAGCAACCAAGTAAAAAAAAAAAAAAAAAACATTGTATCCGGATGCCTTTCGTTTTTTGCACAAGCCCCTTTCATTTCTATGGAGCCAGAGCTGTGTGAAAAATGCAGAATATAGAACCTGCTGTGATTTTTCCCTAAATGTAAAGGTGGTCAGGATTCAGTCTGGATGCTATGTGATCACCACATGCATCACGTCCGGGTGGAAAACAGACCTTACTGTAGTCGTATATATACTACGTGGCCGCTAGGGTAGGTGAGCAGAAATCCTGATCTCCACATACTGACGTCCGTCCAGTCCCGTCCAGCAGGGAACAGCGTACCGGAGTTCTCTGGGTCCGGCATTGCCAGATGGTACCTGGTGGAGACAGGTGAAACCGCTTTGCACCTGACACTTTATGGCTGATTATTATCTGCGCTCCGCAGTACATTTACACAATTAGAAGAATTAAACAATCACTGAGAGTAACAGAGCTCATCCTTCGGTGGAACCTAATTTCTCTGCCCTCTGTAACCAGGCTGCTGTATTGATCGTTTGCGTGGTTTCCATCCTCTAATGCTTTCTATGGCTCCTTTTAATTACAGCTATAACTTGTACACAGAGGGGCATGCAGATGAAAGCTAGGAGCTAATATTTCCCTGTACAGCACAGCTGTAATCTCCTGGATATCTGTGTACTCTACATGTTTTCTCCCACTATTATACAGATTAACGGGTACCTGTCACAGGGTTTGGTGCCACTGAACCACCAGAATGATGTTACCAGCTGAGGTTTGAGTCTGAAATCTGTCCATATTAACTTGGTCTTTATTTTTGTCTAATAGAAACATAGAATGCGTTGGCAGATAAGAACAATTTGGCCCATCTAGCCTGCCCAATATACTGAATACTATGGATAGCCACTGGCCCTATCTTATATGAAGGATGGCCTTATGCCTATCCCATGCATGCTTAAACTCCTCCACTGTATTTGCAGCTACCACTTCTGCAGGAAGGCTATTCCATGCATCCACTACTCTCTAAAAACTGTCCTCTTGTAGCAGTTTTTCTTATTTTAAAAATCTCCTTTTACCTTGTTGATTCCCTTTTATGTATTTAAAAGTTTCAGTGCCAGTCATCTAATAAATCTCTCTTAATTACTAAAAGATTCATAAACTCTTTATTTAAGCCCTATTCTTATCAGTAAGATGACAATTGAGCAGTAATGAGTGTTTAGGAGGTCAGAGATTAGGAGCTGCCTGATGGAACAGACTAAGGCCTCGTGCACACGACAGTATTTTTTCACGGTCCGCAAAACGGGGTTCCGTGTCCGTTTTTTCTTTCATGCGTCTTCCTTGATTTTTGGAGGATCACAGACATGAAGGGAAGTAAAAAAAAGTCGTTTTATTATCCACCTGGCCGTGCGAGCCAAACGGATCCGTCCTGACTTACAATGCAAGTCAATGGGGACGGATCTGTTTGACGTTGACACCATATGGTGCAATTGCAAACGCATCCGTCCCCCATTGACTTTCAATGTAAAGTCAGGAGTCCGTATCGGAGTTTTCTGCAATCCGATGGTATATTTTAACTTAAAGCGTCCCCATCACCATAGGAACGCCTCTGTTAGAATATACCATCGGATTTGAGTTAGATTGTGAAAACTCAGAACTGACAGTATATTCTAACACAGAGCCGTTCCCATAGTGATGGGGACGCTTCAAGTTAGAATATACTAAGAACTGTGTACATGACTGTCCCCTGCTGCCTGGCAGCATCCGATCTCTTACAGGGGGCTGTGATCCGCACAATTAACCCCTCAGCTGCTGCACCTGCGGGGTTAATTGTGCGGATCACAGCCCCCTGTGGGAGATCTGGTGCTGCCAGGCTGCAGGGGGGAGAGCCCCCCTCCCTCCCCAGTTTTAAATTCATTGGTGGCCAGTGCGGCCTCCCTCCCTCCCCAGTATTAAATTCTGGGCCACCAATGAATTTAATACAGGGGAGGGGGGGGGGGCAGCACTGGCCACCAATGAATTTAATACAGGGGAGGGAGGGGGGGCAGCACTGGCCACCAATGAATTTAATACAGGGGAGGGAGGGGGGGGGGGGGCAGCACTGGCCACCAATGAATTTAATACAGGGGAGGGGGGGGGGGCAGCACTGGCCACCAATGAATTTAATACAGGGGAGGGGGGGGGGGGCAGCACTGGCCACCAATGAATTTAATACAGGGGAGGGAGGGGGGGGGGGCAGCACTGGCCACCAATGAATTTAATACAGGGGAGGGGGGGGGGCAGCATTGGCCACCAATGAATTTAATACAGGGGGGGCATCACTGGCCACCAATGAATTTAATACAGGGGAGGGAGGGAGGGGGGGCAGCACTGGCCGCCAATGAATTTAATACAGGGGGGGCATCACTGGCCACCAATGAATTTAAAACTGGGGGGGAGGGAGGGGGGTCTGCCCCCTGGCAGCACCTGTTCTCTTACAGGGGGCTATGATACGCACTATTAACCCCTCAGGTGCCGCACTATTGTGCGTTAATTGTGCGGATTACAGCCCCCTGTAAGAGATCGGGTGCTGCCAGGCAGCAGGGGGCAGTTATGTCCACAGTTCTTAGTATATTCTAACTTGAAGCGTCCCCATCACCATGGGAATGCCTCTGTGTTAGAATATACTGTCGGATCTAAGTTTTCACGATGTGAAAACTCAGATCTGAAAAGCTGTTATGCAGACGGATCTGCGGATCTGACTGTGCGAAAGTAGCCTACGGATCACTGACGCGGATGAGAAGCTTGTGTGCCTCCGTGTTTTTTCACTGACCCATTGACTTGAATGGGTCCGCGAACCGTTGTCCGTCAAAAAAATAGGACAGGTCATATTTTTTGGACGAACAGAAAACACGGATCACGGACGCATTTGACAAACGGTGCATTTTCCGATTTTTCAGCGGACCCATTGAAAGTCAATGGGTCCGCAGAAAATCATGGAAAACGGAACAACGGACACGGATGCACACAAGTCGTGTGCATGAGGCCTAAAAGTACAGAGCCTTCTAATAAAGAATCTCAAGGCTGTACAGAGAAAGGGGTTACATATTTTTTTTTTATAAATACAAATTGAAAAAAATATTTTTAGCTCAAAATGAGTACAATTCAATAAGAAACATTGCCCCAAAGTTGTACATAGCCTTTAAAGAGGACCTGTCACCGCTGCCTGTTTTAATAGCTTCATACATTCCCTATTTATTAACAATTCTGGAGCATCTATTCTTAGGTCTGTATGTTGTGCCGTTCCTTAATAATTTTTACTAGAAGTTATGAATGAATTGCTAGCAGTCTGCAGTAAGGATACAGAGGGGAGGTAACCAGTTAGGTTTGTGTCGTTAAACACTCTCACTCTATTTGTTCAGTGCTGCAATTGTCAGACTTAGGCCTCATGCACACGACAGTATTTTTTAATGGTCCGCAAAATGGGGATCTGTGTCCGTTTTTGTCTCCGTGTGTCTTCCTTGATTTTTGGAGTATCACCAGACATGAAGGAAATAGTAAAACAATCTAAGTCAAGTTTGCCTTGCAAATAAATGGACACGGATTACAATCTTGTGTGCCTCAGTGTTTTTTCACGGACCCATTGACTTGAATGGGTCCGCGAACCATTATCCGTGAAAAAAATAGGACAGGTCATATTTTTTTCACGGACTGGAAACACAGATCACGGATGCGGATGACAAACGGTGCATTCTCCGAATTTTCCACGGACCCATTGAAAGTCAATGGGTCCGCAGAAAATCACGGAAAACGGAACAACGGACACAACAACTCGTGTCGTGTGCATGAGGCCTAAGGCTACTTTCACACTGCCGTTTCTGGGTCCGCCTGTGAGATCCGTTTCAGGGCTCTCACAAGCGGCCCAAAACTGATAAGTTCAGCCCCAATGCATTCTGAATGGATAAGTATTCGTTCAGAATGCATCAGTTTGCCTCTGTTCAGCCTCCATTCCGCTCTGGAGGCGGACACCAAATATATATATATTTATATAATGCTCCTCTGTACCCTTACTGCAGACTGCTAGAAATTGATTCATAACTTCTAGTACAAATAATAATGTAATGGCACAACTTAGAGCCATAAGAATAGATGCTCCAGAATTGTTACATAAAGCAGACATGTCAGGAGAGGTGACAGCTCCTCTTTAAAGCAATTCTCATGCACTCAGTGTTGCTGAAGGTGTTAAGATCTTAATTTACTATACTTTGCAGCGGCAGATGGACAGATTTGGGACCCTTTACCACAGCTACATAGCGGCATGCTGGGGGTTAAATGCCTCTAAACTCTGTAACGGGTTCCTTTTAAAGGGGCACTTCCATGGGACTTTGATCTTAAAAAATATAACATATAATAAAAATGAGCAGCTTTTCACTTGCCCTTTGTATTTCTTATCCCAGTGATCAGATCCTTTTATTTATATATCTATCTATCTATCTTGGCCCTGTCTTATGCTTCTTTTTTTTTTTTTCTGTTTTATAGTCCAAACCTTACAACTTTGACCGTGTGTTCCAGTCCAACACAAGCCAAGAACAAGTTTACAATGCATGTGCAAGAGCAATTGTTAAAGGTAAGAGGTAAACTGTGAAAAGGCACAGGCTGTGGATGTATGGATGCATGAATGCATATGTGTGCGGATGTGGGTGCACGTTTTTACACATATATTCAAACTGTTTAGTTATGTTACTTAATGCCTGTGCACATGTTTATATTTATATTTAAAATCAATGTTATTAACTATTCATTAACTCATATTGGCATGTCCAACCTATCCCTTTTATTAATTTTAATATCACTTGAGTGATGACTGACTTATTTGTAGTTGTTAATGTATGGATATGTATGTAGGACTTTCACGGGTGTGTATGTATATGCACATATACACGTGTGTCTTTTTGTATGGATATACATGAATTAATAGCAACTGAAAACCAGATGTTATAACGACAAATTATTCTCCACTCACTAATATTATATAATTCAACCACTCTAACAAATAACGATAATACAAAGAAACTTGTATAAGTTCTGTTTACTAATCAATTGTTAAATTAAACATACGAAAATTAACCTTATAATATTTCAAAAACCAATAAAAATTTACTGATAAAGAAAAAGCACAGACTGGATTTTAACTGTTCAGGCAGAACTTCACTTCTCTATGCAATGGCAAAAAAAAGACCACGTGGTATACGTTTTGTAATATGATAGTCCACAGCTAATATATATACCATTCCAGTGGTGATTGTCAGAGCCTTCCATAGGAGGTTTCAGTTGGGTGATGCACCTCATGCATGTGTCTGACTGAAAGCTCACACTCGTGAATAGAGCCTAAGGCGTATGTGTTTTTTGCTGCAGTACCACAGCAAAAGTTTAGTAGTTTTGCAAAAAGAAGGTAACGAATTGGAGATGATTGCAAAAAGGGGTGCGACCCCAAAGTGTGGGAAGAGTTTCAAAAGCACTATTACAGCGCTGCAAAAAGTGCATGTATTTACATGTCTTAAGGCTCATTCAGATGGCCGTATGCTATCCGCAAAAACGTGGATCGGTTTTTTTGCGGCTTAGCTGCTGACCCGCAAAAATGTGGATCCGTTTTTTTGCGGATTAGCTGCTGACCAATTCACTTCTATGGGGCCCTTTTTCTATTGCACGGTTCTGCAAAACAAATAAAACATGTCCTCTACTTGTCTGTGAAAATCAGGACATGGCCCCATTAAAGTCTATGGGTCCGCAAAAATACAGAATTTTATCCTTTTTTTGCGGATAGCATTCAGTATTTTTGCGGACAGCATACAGTCGTCTGAATGAGCTCTTATTGTGATTTTGCCACAGTAAGAGTTGCAATTTTTCTATAGGATCTTCGATTAACAGCGGAGACAAAAACCACAGTCCTCTGCTTTCAGCAGCCCGGTTACTGCTGCCTGTGACTGTGCCCTAAAAGTATCCGCTACAGAGGTCTATATAGGCGCATGATCGTAAATGTATCTGAATATCTCAGATTCTGGCAGTATAGGCAGAAGGGGTCGTATCAATAACTTTCACACTATAGATCTATAATATTTGGCCATTGTTTTGTTTTCCAGATGTACTTGAAGGCTACAATGGTACAATATTTGCTTATGGACAGACATCTTCTGGAAAGACCCACACTATGGAGGTAAATCTGTTGCCTTTTACCCCCACAAGGTTCTGGTGATGTGTATCTGTATTAATATATGATGGTTTTCTTTTCAGGGGAAGTTGCATGATCCAGATGGGATGGGGATCATTCCTCGGATAGTTCAGGATATATTTAACTACATTTACTCCATGGATGAGAACCTGGAGTTTCATATAAAGGTAATGAGAAAATATGGATTAGTGATCATCCATAAAAAGCTGCGTATGTATATTTCACATCCTATTATATAACAGTTTTGCCTATAACGCTGTTTGATCATGAAGCGCCTGACAGAATTATTATCCCAATGAATAGTGTTGCTACTTTGTGAGCTGATTTTACAGAGATGAAACTCGAAATCTGTTTAATGAGGACCTTTTATGGGTTTATATGTTAGAAACTGGTATGCTTACCAGATAGTGCTGGCATCTGCAGGGGCCACATTTTATTTTATTTTTTCTCTCTAAAATACCCCTCCATTCCAGCGCTGTGTCCCCCACCGTGTTTTGCGCCTAGTATGTTAATTTAGAGCATCGGTACAGGGAGGGGGAGACTGCCGGGTTTCTCAATGGGCGTCTCTTTTTCCCTGGCTGTAGCGCAGTCCATTCGCAGCGGACAGTGTCACAGCCAGGGGACAAGGTGAGCTGTTTTTTCTCCCTGGCTGTGAGGCTCTGCTGCGATTGGACCACACTACGCTACAGGTAGGAGGCGCCCATTGAGAAACCTGTCCGTCTCCTCCTCCCTGTACCAATACTCTAAGCTAACATATGAGGTGCCAAAAACAGTGGGGGACACAGCACCGGAACGGAGGGGTATTGGGGAAAAAAAAAAGTGCTGGCATCTGTAGGGGCTGCCCTATCTGGTAAGCATACTAGCTTGTAACCCATAATCCAATGAAAAGTCCTCTTTAAAGGGAACCTGTCACCGGGATTTTGTGTATAGAGCTGAGGACATGGGTTGCTAGATGGCCACTAGCACATCCGCAATACCCAGTCCCCATAGCTCTGTGTGCTTTTATTGTGTAAAAAACCTGATTTGATACATATGCAAATTAACCTGAGATGAGTCCTGTCCCTGACTCATCTCACATACAGGACTCATCTCAGGTTAATTTGCATATGTATCAAATCAGGTTTTTTACACAATAAAAGCACACAGAGCTATGGGGACTGGGTATTGCGGATGTGCTAGCGGCCATCTAGCAACCCATGTCCTCAGCTCTATACACAAAATCCCGGTGACAGGTTCCCTTTAAGGGTACTAAACCCAATTATTTCATAGTTTGAGTGCATAAAGTGCTCTCATTTTCTAGTGTGCATTTCCTAGGGGGTCAGCATTATAGCTGGGAAAACCCCTTTAATGTTTATAGGGAGTTGATTCATGCTGTCTTAATCCATTTTACTCTCAGATCTTCTGTAATGATTCATTGATGCCTCTCTATATATTTAGTGGTTTTGTAGAATTTGAAGTGTATTTTAATTTTGTTTAGGTGTCATATTTTGAAATCTATTTGGACAAGATAAGAGATTTACTGGATGGTAAGTGTTAATTACTAGTCTGATGTGTGGGGTTACTAGTTGGACTTTTCAGAATTATACTACATCATCCTTCTAAACTGCATCTGTCAGCAGATTTGCACCTATGACACTGGCTGACCTGTTACATGTGCACTTGGCTGCTGAAGGCATCTGTGTTGGTCTCATGTTCATATGTGTCCGCATTGCTGAGAAAAACAATGTTTTAATATATGCAAATGAGCCTCTAGTAGCAACGGGGACGGAGGATGACATCACCGGTTCTGATTGGCGGGCTTTAGCACTGCCCTAGCTGTTTTAGAGGCCTGTGACGTCAAGGGGCTCACTGCTAGGCAGAAGCCTTCACCTAACAGTCCCGATGGAGAGCCCAGAATGTCACCGGATCTCAAAGTATTTTCCCTGCTCGATTCAACGCAGGGCAAAGGAGAGCATTTCATATCACGGGGGCAGAAATGGGGATATGTCTGGGTTCATATCGGCTTTAAAGGGGTTAACCTCGGGATAGATCATAAATATCCAATTGGTGAGGTCCAGCTCCTTAAACCACAACGATCCGCTGTGTGAATTGGTAACAGCATTTGGACTAATGCTGCAGCTTCTTCATCATATACTTAGAACAGCGGCATACATTCCATACTGGATTCACTGGACTGGGATTGAGCTGCAGAAAGACCATGAGACCGGTGGACATGTCACTGGCCAAGGAATAGGCCCTTCCAACTGCTGATCTGCAGGGGTCCTGGTGGTGGTATTCCCCCACTGATGAGATGTTGATTACAGAATGGGTCATCAATCTTTAACTCTGAGTAAAACCCCTTTAAAGCTGATATGAGGGATAAGGAAGGTATGTAGTTGAGACTTGCCCTTTTTCTGGAAGTTAATAAAACCTGACAAAAAAAAGGGATCTGTGTGATTCACCCAGCATTTGATAGTCCTATGGACATTTATTTATCCTTGGATCCCTCAGACAAAAGGATTACCCCCTCCCCCCCCAACAAATGTCCTCTCCTGTTTTAGCAGGTGTGAGATCTGTGTGAGAGTGCGACAATCACTTTGAACTCTAGTTTTAATACGAGGAACCCACTGAAATATTGCCATTTATATGATGCTTTGAAACCATAATTTTCTTGAAGTCTAATGGTCTGTGTGATACGTTTTATCTCTGCTGCTCCAATACTGTCAGAACAGCTTTTTTTCATATGATGAGACCGGCCATGTTATCTTCTGTACACAAGCCTTGGGGCAATAACTACGTCCTCGCTTTACAGCTGATGCTTTATCTTCTATATTTCAGTGTCAAAAATAAATCTTTCTGTCCATGAAGACAAAAATAGAGTGCCGTATGTAAAGGTGGGTGTTACAGCGGATTTATGCCTTTGTTTTGTCAGCTTTTTTGCAGCGTCCTTGTAACTTTTTTGCTTTTCTCTCTAAAGGGTTGTACTGAACGTTTTGTATGTAGTCCTGAAGAAGTTATGGATACTATAGATGAAGGAAAATCAAACAGACATGTAGCAGTGACAAGTAAGCGCGCACACACAAGTTTCTTTCTGTTCTTTGTGCAGAATTCTTGCTGTTTCTATGTAAGATACTTGTATACCGGTCAGAGTACATTAAATGGAACCTGTCGGCTCCAAAACACCCACCAAAGTAGAGTAAGCCGTGTATAGTGTGAGTAACGCTCAGTCCTATTTAGTAATTTTTTTTTTTTTTTCTTCATATCCTCTTGCATTCTGACCTTTTTGCTCTCACAAACCAGCAGTAAAAATGCATTGAGAGGACTCCTTTTGGTCCTTTCCATTTTGTGTGTGTGTGTGTGAACACAGGAGTCCTCAATGCATTTGACTTCTGGTTTGTTGAAGCACAGCATCAGAACGCACGTGAGTCTGAAGATAAAAATGACATTACCGGACTCTGCATCACTTGCCCAATACACCGCTAGCTCTAGTTTGGGAAGTGTTTCAGAGCTGACAGATTCCCTTTGAAGTTAATTTGTAGATTGCATTGTAAGGACTTATTCACACTGATCCTTTGACTGTATATTTGTTTTTTGTTTCTTCACACATCAATGGTTTTCCATTGACCATGGGTTAGTGGAATAACAGTATGCACTACTTTTGGCCCATTGAAGCCTATGGATCTGTGAAAGAACACTAAGGCTGGGTTCACACCTGAGCGTTTTACAGCGCGTTCCTACGCGCTGTAAAATGCTCAACAGGCAAGAACCAATGATACCCTATGGGAATGGTTCTCACCTGAGCGTTTTACAGCGCGTACGATCGAGCTGTAAAACGCCCGACGCCCCAAGAAGTACAAGAGCTTCTTTGGGGCGTCTTGTCGCGCGTTCTCATACATAGACTTCCGGGAATGCGCGACAATGGGCGTTCGCTTGTTCCGGAGCGGCGATTTGTAAACGCGCATACAATCGCGCATAAAGAGCGCTCCATCCCGAACGCTCAGGTATGAACGCAGCGTAATGTCCTTCCTGTTCTGTCAGTGATTTTCATTGTCCATTGGTAGGAGATGCTCTGAAAATCCCTTTTAAGCCTAGCACTGCACGTGGAACACGGACTAACACCAGACCCTTTATGAATGAAACGCTATATTCTCATGGATGTTATCTTTGATACGGACGTATAAATAATGACTAAGCTCCCTCCTAATAGGCCTTTTGGCAAAGTTTAATTGACCAGCCCAGAAGCACATTTGTCAAAATGGAGCCAATTGCAGGCATCAGTCGTTGTTTGCAGTTTTTCTAAGGGTACTTTCACACTTGCGGCAGGATGGATCCGACAGGCTGTTCACCATGTCGGATCCGTCCTGCCGTCATTTCGCCGCTCCGTCCCTATTGACTATAATGGGCACGGGGGGCGGAGCTCCGGCGCAGCACGGCGAAAGCTGCCGGACTAAAGTCCTGCATGTCTGACTTTTTAGTCCGGCGGCTTTCGCCGTGCTGCGCCGGAGCTCCGCCCCCGTCCCCATTATAGTCAATGTGGACGGCACGGCGGAATAGCGGCAGGTAGGGCTGAAACGATTATTCGAATAACTCGATTAAATCGAGTCAAAAAATTCATCGATGCAGTTTCCCTGCATCGAGGAATCGTTCAGATCACGTGATCACGGAGCGGGAGTGAAATTAAGCGTCTCACTCACCGCTTCCGTGTCCTCCGGAGCCAGAGAGGCAGGACTGAGCGGCCGGCACGGAGGAGGAGGGAGTCTCTCCCTCCCCACTGTGCGCGGCTGCCGCTGAAGACCAAGTAGGAGGAGGAGGGGAGGGACTGAGGAGGAGGGGAGGGGAGGGGAGGGACTGTGGCCACTGCGCCACCAATGAATGTGCCGGCCATATCCCACAGGGTCCCCCCCTGAGAGCAGCGCATTATACTCACGTGCGCTGTGGCGGACGGTCGCTCCTTCTTCTGTCTGCGGCGGATTGCTAATGCTTACAGCATTAGCAATGCGCCGCACAGACCTATGAGAAGGAGCGACCGCCGGCCACAGCGCACGTGAGTATAATGCGCTGCTCTCTGCTCACTACTAACATACCATGGCAGCCAGGACTTAAGCAGCGTCCTGGCTCCCATGGTAACCGATCGGAGCCCCAGCATTACACTGCTGGGGCTCCGATCGGAACTGACACTGCCACCAATGATTAATACTGGGGAGGGGGGGTTGCGTTACCAGAGGGGGCAGATCAGAGGCTGGGGGGAGGGAGGGGAGGCAGATCAGGAGGGGGGGGGGGGGGGGGGAGGCAGATCAGAGGCTGGGGGGAGGCAGATCAGAGGCTGGGGGGAGGCAGATCAGAGGCTGGGGGGAGGCAGATCAGAGGCTGGGGGGAGGCAGATCAGAGGCTGGGGGGAGGCAGATCAGAGGCTGGGGGAGGCAGATCAGAGGCTGGGGGGAGGCAGATCAGAGGCTGGGGGGAGGCAGATCAGAGGCTGGGGGGAGGCAGATCAGAGGCTGGGGGGAGGCAGATCAGAGGCTGGGGGGAGGCAGATCAGAGGCTGGGGGGAGGCAGATCAGAGGCTGGGGGGAGGCAGATCAGGGGGAGGGGGGAGGCAGATCAGGGGGAGGGGGGAGGCAGATCAGAGGCTGGGGGGAGGCAGATGGAGAGAGAGAGTGGTTAAAGGGGTTGTCCGGGTTCAGAGCTGAACCCGGACATACCCTTATTTTCACCCCGGCAGCCCTCCTGAGCCTGGCATCGGAGCATCTCATGCTCCGATGCGCTCCAGTGCCCTGCGCTAGATCGCGCAGGGCACGGGCTCTTTTGTTTTCAATAACACACTGCCGGGCGGTAACTTCCGCCCAGCAGTGTGTTCGGTGACGTCACCGGCTCTGAGGGGCGGGCTTTAGCTCTGCCCTAGCCGTTTTACTGGCTAGGGCAGAGCCAAATCCCGCCCATCAGTGCCGGTGACGTCACCGGGCTGCCTGTCAGCCCCATAGAGAGCCCGGTACGTCACCGGAACTCAGAAAAATGCCTTTGCCCTGCGCGATTTAGCGCAGGGCAAAGGAGAGCATCGGAGCATGAACTGCTCCGATGCTCATGTCAGGGGGGCTGGCGGGGGGAAAATGGAGGTATGTCCAGGTTCAGCTCTGAACCTGGACAACCCCTTTAATGGAGGCTGCAAGCACCACCTTGGCATGTATAAAGTTATTGGTTTAGAGAGGGGTTAATGAAGGCACCTCCAAGGTGCTTTCATTAACCTCTTCAGACCAATAACTTTATACATGCCTAATGCCAAGGTGCTTCCATTAACCCCTCCAAACCCAATGGGCATGTATAAAGTTATTGGTTTGGAGGGGTTAATGGAAGCACCTTGGCATTAGGCATGTATAAAGTTAGTAACCCCTTCAAACCAATAACTTTATACACACCTAATTACGTACGTTATTTTAAGTAGCTTTTTCTTATTAGATTACTCGATGAATCGAGAAATATAATCGATAGAATACTCGATTACAAAAATATTCGTTTACTGCAGCCCTAGCGGCAGGACGGATCCGACATGGTGAACAGCCTGTCGGATCCGTCCTGCCGCAAGTGTGAAAGTACCCTTAAATGTAAAAATTACTCCATTAAGCCTGGTGATTATAATGGTTTGACTTGATTCGTTATCACAAGAGAAAACCTTTTGTGCTCCCAGTGCACTTTTCACTATTGTTCTGTTGCATCATTCGATTTATGTTTATTGGCACATATTGTGGCAAATCTGCAACAAATTGTGTAGCGTTCAGCTGCAGGACATGGGTGACGTGTGTCTGTGACGGTTCTTCTTTATCCAAGTCATGGTTCATCAGTAATGTTAAGTCAGAGCAACTGGACTTGTATTTTTTTTCCATTGAAGATGTTTTACTAGTCAGCTGACTGGCATTCCCAATTAGGATGGCTTGTACCAGAATTCTTTGGCATTCAATACTGGTGACTTGTACTTTAGTCATGAATTGGATTCTAATTGAGAAAACCAGTCAGATGACTAGAGAAACGTCTTCAAGGAAATAAAAATACAAGTCCAGTTCCTCTGACTTATCAGTGCTAATATACCATGACCTGGAAATGGTGGAATTTGCAGAACACACACAGCTAGCTCAACACACCTAGGGCAAGGAGAGACGGCAAAGAGTAGTCATTCCATGAGACCAAACTGGCAGAAGCCATACAGATGAGGAATTAAGCTGGACATGAAGGGAAGTAGCTGTTTTGATAACAGCGTCTAATATACCTGCTACCTGCTCCTCTGGTGGTCCCTTTTGTTTGGAAAATGGATGGAGCCTTACAGGGGGGTGATCAATGACAAGGGGGTGATCACGCATATAGACTTCCTGATCACTTCCCTGTCATTGATCACCCCCCTGTAAGGCTCCATTCAGACGTCCGTATGTGTTTTGCGGATCCGATCCATGTATCAGTGGATCCGTAAAAATCATACGGACGTCTGAATGGAGCCTTACAGGGGGGTGATCAATGACAGGGGTGTGATCAGGGAGTCTATATGGGTGATCACACCCCCCCCCCCCCCCCCCCCCCATTCAGATATTTTTTTTTTGGCCCAAGTTAGCGGAAATATTTTATTTATTTATTTTTTTTTGTTTTTTTCTTACAAAGTCTCATATTCCACTAACTTGTGTCCCAAAAAAAAATCTCACATGAACTCACCATACCCCTCACGGAATCCAAATGCGTTAAATTTTTTAGACATTTATATTCCAGACTTCTTCTCACGCTTTAGGGCCCCTAAAATCCCAGGGCAGTATAAATACCCCACATGTGACCCCATTTCGGAAAGAAGACACCCCAAGGTATTCCGTGAGGGGCATATGGAGTCCATGAAAGATTGAAATTTTTGTCCCAAGTTAGCGGAAAGTGAGACTTTATGAGAAAAAAAAAAAAAAAAAATCAATTTCCGCTAACTTATGCAAAAAAAAAAAAAAATTCTATGAACTCGCCATGCCCCTCATTGAATACCTTGGGGTGTCTTCTTTCCAAAGTGGGGTCACATGTGGGGTATTTATACTGCCCTGGCTTTTTAGGGGCCCTAAAGCGTGAGAAGAAGTCTGGGATCCAAATGTCTAAAAATGCCCTAAAAGGAATTTGGGCCGCTTTGCGCATCTAGTCTGCAAAAAAGTGTCAATGTGGTATCGCCGTACTCGGGAGAAGTTGGGGCATGTGTTTTGGGGTGTCATTTTACATATACCCATGCTGGGTGAGATAAATATCTTGGTCAAATGCCAACTTTGTATAAAAAAAATGGGAAAAGTTGTCTTTTGCCGAGATATTTCTCTCACCCAGCATGGGTATATGTAAAATGACACCCCAAAACACATTCCCCAACTTCTCCTGAGTACGGCGATACCAGATGTGTGACACTTTTTTGCAGCCTAGGTGGGCAAAGGGGCACACATTCCAAAGAGCACCTTTCGGATTTCACCGGTCATTTTTTACAGATTTTGATTGCAAACTTCTTCTCACACATCTGGGCCCCTAGAATGCCAGGGCAGTATAACTACCCCACAAGTGACCCCATTTTGGAAAGAAGACACCCCAAGGTATTTTGTGATGGGCATAGTGAGTTCATGGAAGTCTTTATTTTTTGTCACAAGTTAGTGGAATATGAGACTTTGTAAGAAAAAAAAAAAATCATTTTCCGCTAACTTGTGACAAAAAATAGAGTCCTATGAACTCATTATGCCCATCAGTGAATACCTTAGGGTGTCTACTTTCCGAAATGGGGTCATTTGTGGGGGTTTTCTACTATCTGGGCATTGTAGAACCTCAGGAATCATGACGGGTGCTCAGAAAGTCAGAGCTGCTTCAAAAAGCGGAAATTCACATTTTTGTACCATAGTTTGTAAACGCTATAACTTTTATCCAAACCATTTTTTATCAAAGACATGTAGAACAATAAATTTAGCGAAAAATTTATATATGGATGTGTTTTTTTTTTTTAGCAAAATTTTACAGCTGAAAGTGAAAAATTTCATTTTTTTGTAAAAAAATCGTTAAATTTTGATTAATAACAAAAAAGTAAAAATGTCAGCAGCAATGAAATACCACCAAATGAAAGCTCTATTAGTGAGAAGGAGGTAAAATTCATTTGGGTGGTAAGTTGCATGACCGAGCAATAAACGGTGAAAGTAGTGTAGTGCAGAAGTGTAAAAAGTGGCCTGGTCATTAAGGGGGTTTCAGCTAGCGGGGTTGAAGTGGTTAAGTCTGATCACAGATTTTCTATTGGATTGAGATCTGGGCTTTGACTAGGCCATTCCAACACATTTATATGTTTCCCCTTAAACCAGTCAAGTGTTGCTTTAGCAGTGTGTTTGGGGTCATTGTCCTGCTGGAAGGTGAACCTCCGTCCTAGCCTCAAATCACGCACAGGTACAGGTTTTGCTCAAGAATATCCCTTTATTTAGCACCATGCATCTTTCCCTCAACTCTGACCAGTTTCTCAGTCCCATCCCCACAGCATGATGCTGCCACCATGTTTCACTGTGGGGATGGTGTTCTTTGGGTGATGTGATGTGTTGGGTTTACGCCAGATATTGCGTTTTCTTTGATGGCCAAAAAGTTCAATTTTAGTCTCATCAGACCAGAGCACCTTCCTCCATACATTTTGGGAGTCTCCCACATGTCTTTTCGCAAACTCACAACATGCCTTTTTTGTTTTTAGCTGAAAGTAATGGCTTTCTTCTGGCCACTCTGCCATAAAGCCCAACTATATGTCGTCCTATGTACAGATACTCCAGTCTCTGCTGTGGAACTCTGCAGCTCATTCAGGGTTACCTTAGGTCTCTGTGCTGCCTCTCTGATTAATGCCCTCCTTGACTGGTCCATGAGTTTTGGTGGGCAGCTGTCTCTTGGCAGGTTTGCTGTTGTGCTATGTTCTTTCCATTTGGTTATGATAGATTTGATGGTGCTCCTGGGGATCATCAGATTTGGATATTTTTTAATTATTTAATTTTTTCATAACCTAACCCTGACTTGTACTTCTCAACAACATTGTCCCTTACTTGTTTGGGGAGTTCCTTGGTCTTCATGGCAGTGTTTGGTTAGTGATGCCTCTTGCTTAGGTGTTGCAGCCTCTGGAGCCTTTCAAGAAAGGTGTGTGTGTATATGTAATGACAGATCATGTGACACTTAGATTGCACACAGGTGGACATCATTTCACTAATTATGTGACTTCTGAAGGTAATTGGTTGCACCAGAGCTTTTTATGGGCTTCCTAACAAAGGGGGTGAATACATACGCACATGCCAATTTTCTGTTTTTAATTTCTAAAGATTAAAAAAACATTGAACTTAAGGCTGTAATGTAACAAAATACCAAAAAAGTTAAGGGGGTGAATACATTTGCAAGGCAATGTGTGTGTGTATTTCGGTCCGTTTTTTGCGGATCCGTTGTTCCTGAAAATGTTTCCGTATGTCATCCGTTTTTTGCGGATCCGCAAAAAACGGAAACATGTATACATTCAATAATCAAATAAAGTTGTTTGGATTTCTTTGAAAAAAAATTGAAAAAATAAAAATAAAAAAAATTTGCTATGTGTTTCCAGGAACGGATTCCACAAAAAACGGAAGACATACGGAATGACATCCGAATGTCTTCCGTTTTTTGCGGATCCATTGACTTTGTATTGTACCAGGATCCGAATTTTGCGGAAAAGAATAGGACATGTTTTATATTTAAACAGACATGCGGAACGGAACAACGGAATGTGCTGTCCGATTTATTTATTTTTATTTATTTTTTTTCCCAGGACCCATTGAAAATGAATGGGTCCAGATCTGGTCCTGATCTGTTCCGCAAAAAACGGAACAGATCAGAAAAGAAAAAACGGACGTGTGAATGGACCCCAAGTGTAATTTGTATTCAGACGGATCCGTCCAGACTTTACACTGAAAGTCAATGGGGGGCGGATCCGTTTGAAAATTGCACCATATTGTGTCACCTTCAAACTGATCCGCCCACATTGACTTCCATTGTAACTCTGGACGGATCCACTTGCCTCCGCGCGGCCGGGCGGACACCCGAACGCTGCAAGCAGCGTTCGGGGATCCGCCTGCTGAGCGGAAGGCAAGCGGAGCCATACTGATGTGTTCTGAGCGGATCCGCATCCACTCAGAATGCATTAGGGCTGGACGGATCTGTTCGGGGCTGCTTGTGAGAGCCTTCAAACGGAACTCTCAAGCGGAGCCCTGAACGCTAGTGTGAAAGTAGCCTTACGTTTCACACATTCATTGGGTGAATGGATGCACCGCAGATTGTCGGAAACGTGCGTTTGCAGCAACATTTGTTCCCGATAATCTGCCTGATTATTGCACCATTTAAATCCTCCTTTTAAGGCCTTGTGCACACGACCGTAGCAGGTCCGTGCCCAAATTGCGTGTCTCAGACAGCGGGCATCAGCCGTATGAGCACTGTATCACGGAAGCAGACCCATTAACTTGAATGGGTCCGCAATACGGAAAATGCGGTGTAAAAGGAGGCACAGATTGGAAGCGCTACAGAATGCTTCTGTGGGTTTTCTGCGTCTGCAGACAGCGGGCACACAGTCGTTGCCTGTGCATTTCGAAACCACATTTGCGGTCTGTATCATGGGCGCGGCCGGCACACAGTCGTGTGCATGAGGCCTAAGGCCCCTTGGCTGCCTGCTGTCTAGTAGATAATTGGTAACGAGTGTTTGTTTCAATGTTTCCTTTTCAACCACCGTCTGCTCCATTGGGCCATGTGAAGGGGTCTTAAGGAGCCAAGCACCTGTATGATTATCACAAGCAGAAGTTCCTGATGAACAGTTTATCTTGTATACTGAAGCCCCCTCTAACCCCAGGATGGTGTTCCCGCTGTGTCACTGTCTGACTGTATTACATTTCCCTTACAGACATGAATGAACACAGTTCTAGAAGTCACAGCATTTTTTTAATAAATGTCAAGCAAGAAAATACCCAAACGGAGCAAAAGCTAAGTGGTAAACTTTACCTAGTGGACTTGGCAGGTAGTGAAAAGGTGAGCAATTAATAATTTCCAGCTTTTACTTTTGCGTTTGGTCTGGGTAGTACAGCTGCTTGGATGTGCTTTTTTTTCCAGTTTTTGATAAATTATATCTTTGTACATCTTCGTTTAACGACTTATCTTCAGTGCATAAGGACCATCTTTAGACCACTTTCTGATACGTCATCAGATGTGGCCCACACTGTTATAAGGTATGGAGATGTTCTGTAGTACAAGTTTCCAGTATGGGCTGTTCACATCTAAATTTTGCCTTACATTTAACATATACTTTGGCGGAAAAAAAAGGATGCACAAGCGTAGTAGACTATTCTTTCCACCCTGCAGGGTCCAGTAAAACAAATGTATAAGTTTAAAGGATACCCCCCCCCCCCCCTCCCAACATATTCAAAGGAACCCTATGGGGACAGAGGACACTGTATTTCATCTGTCGGGGGCATCCGTTTAACGTATACATCGTTTACATATATGTCAAAGATGTGAACATAGCCTTAACTGTCAAGCTGCTCTCCTGTGCAATACTTCTGAGTTACTTGCTAGTGATTTCACTCCTGTGGACAGCAGCTATCACTCAGATGTTATAATTGTAAAGTCTAGACTACAAAAGCACCTCTGCGTAGACCTAGCCATCCTCCATACCTTTTTTGTAACCAGTCCCATCTGCCTGTTAATTTTGGCATTTCTACTTACCAGTTACAGGGCAAATAAATAGGATGATGGTGGCCAAGAAGCCAGTGTAGCATCCATTTGATTACTGATGTGCCCTTATGGCTTCAGGTTAAAATGTATTTCCAGAGCTTACAGAGGACCTCTCCTGACGTGTGTATTTCAGCAAGTGCTTGCATCCCCCTTATAATAATTCAGAAGCATCTATTCATTTAACTCTGATGTGCACAGACCCGAACCCCCCCCCAACTGTACTTGTTTTGCAAAATTCCAGCAATTAGTTTGTACTCTTTAAAAATTGATGGATTGTACTATTGCCCTCTCTTGTTTAGGGAAGCACAGCATCTTGTTTTGTATGGATGTCTGTGCTTAAAGGGGCTGTGTCATGTCGAGCATTGGTAGCATATCACTAGGATATGCTACCAATGTTTGAAACTGAACCCTAAATGGGAGTACATGGATCACGCATGTGTGTCCTCCTTTAATTTCTATAGGAGTGCCAAAAATAGCAAAGTGGCGCGCTATTTTCTGAAGATCTATAGAAATGAATGGGTAGTGCACTGCACAAGCGCAATCACAACTTCATTCACGCTCTGATATTTTTAGCAGTCCTATAGAAATAAATGGAGGACGGTCACACACACGCGATCCACTCTTCACTCTGTGGGCTCTGTTCTAGGGAAAGATGTGTGTCCCAGAGGTGGGACCCTCACCCATTGGTGACGCATCCAAACAATAAGCCACCAATGAATGAGGTGAGACAACCCCTTTAAAACTGCAAATTAGTCCAATTTAAATGAAATCTCTAGGGCACAGCAACACTAGGCCATCATTGCTTCATCAGTCTTGGTAAACCCTTTAACCCCTTAATATTAGTGAAGATTGCCCAATTATTTGTTTATGCACTATTTTTTTGGGGGGTGGATAATCCCTCAGTTTCATCTTCTGGGAGCATGATGGCTCTGTGATTAGCACTGTTGATGTGTAACATTGGGGTCCTGGGTTGGGATCCAACGAAGGGCAACATCTGTATAGTTTCTGTCCTTCCGATGTTTACCTGGGTTTTCTGCCAAAACATACTAATGGGTTCATTTGGAATATAGATGTGGTGCCTCAGGTACAGATGATCTCTGTACAGCACTGTGGATTATGTTGGTGTGGTACATGTGTATAGTCAGGTCCATAAATATTGGGACATTGACACAATTCTAACATTTTTGGCTCTATACACCACCCACAATGGATTTGAAATGAAACGAACAAGATGTGCTTTAACTGCAGACTGTCAGCTTTAATTTGAGGGTATTTACATCCAAATCAGGAGAACGGTGTAGAAATAACAACAGTTTGCATATGTGCCTCCCACTTGTTAAGGGACCAAAAGTAATGGGACAGAATAATAATCCTAAATCAAACTTTCACTTTTTAATACTTGGTTGCAAATCCTTTGCAGTCAATTACACCCTTAAGTCTGGAACGAATAGACATCACCAGACGTTGGGTTTCATCCCTGGTGATGCTCTGCCGGCCTCTACTGCAACTGTCTTCAGTTCCTGCATGTTCTTGGGGCATTTTCCCTTCAGTTTTGTCTTCAGCAAGTGAAATGCATGCTCAATCGGATTCAGGTCAGGTGATTGACTTGGCCATTGCATAACCTTCCACTTCTTTCCCTTTAAACTCTTTGGTTGCTTTTGCAGTATGCTTTGGGTCATTGTCCCTCTGCACTGTGAAGAGCCGTCCAATGAGTTCTGAAGCATTTGACTGAATATGAGCAGATAATATTGCCCGAAACACTTCAGAATTCATCCTGCAGCTTTTGTCAGCAGTCACATCAGCAATAAATACAAGAGAACCAGTTCCATTGGCAGCCATACATGCCCACGCCATGACACTACCACCACCATGCTTCACTGATGAGGTGGTATGCTTAGGATCATAAGCAGTTCCTTTCCTTCTCCATACTCTTCTCTTCCCACCACTCTGGTACAAGTTGATCTTGGTCTCATCTGTCCATAGGATGTTGTTCCAGAACTGTGAAGGCTTTTTTAGAAGTCGTTTGGCAAACTTTAATCTGGCCTTCCTGTTTTTGCGGCTCACCAATGGTTTACATCTTGTGGTGAACCCTCTGTATTCACTCTGGTGAAGTCTTCTCTTGATTGTTGACTTTGACACACATACACCTACCTCCTGGAGAGTGTTCTTGATCTGGCCAACTGTTGTGAAGGGTGTTTTCTTTACCAGGGAAAGAATTCTTCGGTCATCCACCACAGTTATTTTCCGTGATCTTCCAGGTCTTTTAGTGTTGCTGAGATCACTGGTGCGTTCCTTCTTTTTAAGAATGTTCCAAACAGTTGTTTTGGCCACGCCTAATGTTTTTGATCTCTCTCTGATGGGTTTGTTGTGTTTTTTCAGCCTAATGATGGCTTTCCTCACTGATAGTGACAGCTCTTTGGATCTCATCTTGAGAGTTGACAGCAACAGATTCCAAATGCAAATAGCACACGTGAAATGAACTCTGGACCTTTTATCTGCTCATTGTAATTGTAATAATGAGGGATTAACACACACCTGGCCATGGAACAGCTGAGAAGCCAATTGTCCCATTACTTTTGGTCCCTTAACAGGTGGGAGGCACATATGCAAACTGTTGTAGTTACTACACAGTTCATACCCTCAAATTAAAGCTGCAGTTAAAGCACATCTTGTTTGTTTCATTTCAAATCCATTGTGGTGGTGTATAGAGCCAAAAATGTTACAATTGTGTCGATGTCCCAATATTTATGGACCTGACTATAAAATAATAAATCCTGTTTGAAGGTTGCTCAGTTGTGGTGTAACATGAAAGCTGATAAGTTGTCATTTGCTTCTCGGCTTCCTGCTCTAGGCAGGTGAATAGCTGAGGTGCCTTACAGCAGATTTCTTTTGTAACTCTATACAGCAGCTCCACAGCTATTAAATACAACAAAAAGCTTTTTGTCTAAAGAAAACCTCTTGTGTCCAGGCCTTTCAGAGTTGGATATTTCCTAGTCCTGTGATGGCGAACCTCCGGCACGCCAGCTGTGGTAAAACTCCCAAGATGAACCCATGCTTGGCTGTTTTCAGAACTCCATAGAAATGACTGGACCATACTGGG
The DNA here is from genome assembly GCF_014858855.1 of Bufo gargarizans. Lineage (NCBI taxonomy): Eukaryota > Metazoa > Chordata > Amphibia > Anura > Bufonidae > Bufo > Bufo gargarizans. Next base: position 428,021,942 of record NC_058084.1, read on the forward strand.
AGTCCTAGTTTTACCACAGCTGGAGCGCCGGAGGTTAGCCATCACTGTACTAGTATAATTGAGCTACAGGACACAGTTTACGTCACTTCTGGCTCTAGTCACCTTTGTGGTAGTTGTGCAACACAAAGCCGAACCATTTACCCATTACAGAACCCCCTTACAAGCCACAATGTATTGTGCGGTTTACTGTAATGTTTTTCCACTATGGTTTCTGTCAATGAAAAGCTGCAGGAAAATGCTTTGGCGGCCTATTATACATTTAATGTACAGAATGGAAGTCAGTGTACAGTGTGTGCACTACCAGGGGAGAAGAATACAGAGGCACATATATTACAGTACTAGTTTGTAGGGGCCATAATGAGCGGTGGTCGATGCTGAAACAAACCTTTACGCAAGCCGATGGATGCTGGCAGCTGGTCAGTGGCGTGTTCAGATGGGCCAGTAATTGGCACAACAAACATTCCTGATTTTTGATTACTAGCCTGTGTAAAATGCCCTTCACACCCCATCCAGATTACAATGTAGATTTGAAAAGGATTATGGTAAGATTAATATGAACAGACCCTGTGGAGAGGTGTTTAGTGCCTGCTGGGTGGTAAGTGTGCCAGGTCCACTGCATGATGCCTGCAGTCTCGTGCATAAATCCTATTAGCTATCATATGATCTGTGCCCAGGACCCTCCGGGTGTCACACGGTTGCTTTGGCAGCTGTGCCGTCCAGCGTTGGATCAGCCGGGGGAGTTAAATTGGAGGCTGTTGTCAGTAATACAGTTGATGTGACCATTACAGACTGACTACCGGTATATTGATTTTCACTTCCTATTGTTTTAGGTCAGCAAAACTGGAGCTGAAGGTGCGGTGTTGGATGAAGCTAAGAACATTAATAAGTCCTTGTCATCTCTTGGCAATGTCATCTCAGCCCTAGCAGAAGGCAATGTGAGTAACACAGTGTGCTGTTCCTAGCATTATGTGCATTCATCTCTTATTCAGTCTGCCATTGACAAGTACATTTTTCTCAAGTTTAACAGAAGTGTTTTTTTTCCCCAATTTCTTCTGCTTAAAAGTAGAATAAAAGAAATTAAAAGTGTAACTCAAATCTTACGTCAAAGTTTTGAATTGTGGGGTTCTCTGCGCTAACACCCCACCAGTTGTTAAAGGAGTGCCCAAAAAGCGAAAGTCTACGAGTCCATCTAATGTGAATAGACCTTGCTCGGCTGAGAGCTTCTGCCCCATGTTTTAGCAATTCTCCCCATTTGAAATGAAGGACTTGGCGTTGTGATAGACAAACACATTAGATGCTCATTGTTGCTGCTTTCGACCCAGATAGATGGATGTGGGTGAACAGGACCCTATTCTTTACTGCAAAGGCCCTATGACTGGAATCGCACTTGCTTTTTTGTGGCAGAAGTGGCTACAAAAGCGAGAAGTGTCTGGCTTCCTATACCTGAAACTGAGTATGTGATGACTGTTTTGTTTTAGGCTCCATTCAGACGTCTGCACTTTGGGTCCGGATCAGTTCTGCAATTATGCGGAACGGGTGTGGACCCATTCATTTTCAATTGGGACGGAAAAGATGCGGACAGTGTGCTGTCCGCATCCCCGGTCTGCGGCCCTTAAAAAAAAAAAAATAATATAGAACGTGTCCTATTCTTGACCGCAACAAGAATAGGCATTTCTATTGTGGTGCCGGCCCAACGTTTTGCAGATTTGCAAAATACTGCGGATGTGTGAATGGACCATAATTCAGTTTGTAAGCCAGGCAGTTGCTTTTACCTGACATTCATAGGGGCCACCCTGTGATTTTAGGTCAGTGGGTTTTCCTCGGTTATTGGCACATTTATGCGGATAAAACTGATGTTCACACTTTTCTCTTGGAAGTAGACATCAGCTGTCAAAGCTTTGGTCATTTATGATTAAAACCAGCTGTTCACTCACATCTTAACCACGCTGTCATCCCTACTTGTTAATCTCAGTAGCTGGGCATAAATTAAAAGGGTTTTCCAGGATTTCTTTTTACTGATCTGTCCTTTTTGGATAGGTCATCAGTATGTGATTGGTGGAGGTATGACATCCGCGACCCTCTCCTATAAGCTGTTGGAGAAGACACAGGCATTCCTGTGAGTGAGTACATAGTATAGCTGCTGTGCTTAGTATTGCACTCGGCTCCATTCACAGTGCCTTCTCAAACAGGTGATCGGTGGGGGTCATGGATGTCTGACCCCCACCAATCAGATACTGAAGACCTATCACGAGGATGGTTTCCAAATAAAGAGTGGTGGCAGCATCTCCAATCCAAAAAGGTTTATTCACACAGGGTTCAGGAGACAGTACACAAGGTCAAATAAAGTGCGCCGTTTCGGCTACATGGTAGCCTTTCTCAAGCCTTTCTATCCTGAGGGTAGGTCAATTAGTAAGAAAATCCCGAAAAACCATTTTAAACTTTTAACTAACTGGTTTGGCTTTACAGTGTCATATTTTTTTTTTAACTGGATGTTCTCCATATGAAGAGACAAGCTCTCTGAACATGGCTGTATGTTCCATTATGTTGCATTGATGGTTTAGCTTATAACGTAATATTCTGTCATTTTTCATACAGGTCTATATTCCATATCGTGATAGTAAAATGACCAGAATCCTCCAAGACTCCTTGGGAGGAAACTGCAGAACCACTATTGTCATTTGTTGTTCACCATCATCTTATAACGAATCAGAGACAAAGTCTACACTTCTATTTGGGCAAAGGTTTGTAATTTTAATCTTGAAGAATAGCTGTCCGAGTAACACACAAACTGGCTTAGGTCTATTTCACACGTCTGTGATATCCGTTTGAAACTGGTCAGTGGTTCATCCACGAAGGATCTACGTTTGGGCCTTGTCTGTTTTTTGCCTTACATACATTACTAGGGTGAAAATTTCCAGGGCATATCCTAGCAATGCGCCCTGAAAGCCACAGACTAAACATGGATGGAAAACCACTTGTGTGAATACACATATTAAAGGGGTTGTCTCACTTCAGCAAATGGCATTTATCGTCAGCAATGGAGGCCGTGCTTAGACACTATAGGAAAAAGCTTACACTCTAGAAAAAGCAATCTCATACAGAGCATTAGAGTAGGTAGGGTAGTTAATAAGGGCTCATATACACGACTGTATGCCCTCCGAGACATATGGTCCGTGAGCGGGCCATATGTCCCGTAGCGGCATACATCGGGCACACGGAGTATACAGCATCATAGATTATAATATGATCATATGAGTGCTGGACAATAGCACCATGGGCAGCCCAACGTGCACAGCATCATTGTAATCTATGATGCTGTGTACTCCAGTGCGCACGATGTATGCCGCTTTGGGACATACGGCCGGCTCACGGACCGTCTTGAAGGGCATACGATAGTGTGCATGCGCCCTAATACACATAAGCTACACAGGTACAATTTTTTTTTTTTTTTTTTTTTTTCCTGACCTCATACTTGCCTCTTAGGCTACATGCACACGAATGTTGTTTCCTTGTCCGTTCATTTTTTTTTTATTTGAGCATAGGATGCAGACCCATTCATTTTAATGGGTCCGCAAAAAAAAAAATGCGGACAGCACACCATGTGCTGTGTCCCCATCAGTATGTCCGTTCGGTAGCCCCGCCAAAAAATAGAACATGTCCTATTCTTAGAAGCAAAAATAAGATGCGATGCTCAACTAGGGGTAAAAAACAGATAGGTGCACTGCTATTAGACTCACCCACTCTAAATATTGAAAATGAAAATAGGGTAGCAGGCAGCACTTACATAAGGAGCACGTATTTATTATTAAATGTTAGAAACAAATAGTATTAAAATATAAGGCAGCTAGTACAATTGGATGCAATATAGCAAATGACAAGCACCAAGTAAATATGGTGCAAAATAGTAAATATGAACAAGTAATACAGTACTGTTATGAGACGCACAGGAGTGAGTGAGGCCACAGTGGGAGGTGCTCACAGTAAAAAGGATTCGCCCCTCCTTTACAAGTAAAACAATATCAAATATTATGCTGGGCACTCACACTATAGGTAGAACCGTAAATAGAATAGCAACTGTCTTATTGATTAAATTGATAGATTTATTAGTAACTTGCCGTTAATAATGATAAAATACAATATACTGGGCTATTTAAAGGTCAATAGGATACATTGGTATAAAATACAATAGACAATAAACTGCAAATATCTAAAGGTGAATAGATTATAAATACACAATAATATAGAATAAATAGTCAAGAATCAGGAAATTGATGATATGCGGCTACAATAGCATCGGATCTTATGTCCTAAAAAAAGGTCTATTTCTGGCCAAGGAAATAATGAATAAATACTGGGACAAAGTCTCCGAAAAATCCAAAGTCCAATGATACAATGTGAAGCAATGTTATGCTACAGTGAGAGTTTGATGCGGCGTCCCGCTTCTACTCACTGTTCGGTGATTGCTGGTGTAGGTTTCACTGCTGTAGTTCCGGTTCTCTGTGTCACCTAATTCTCCTTCTTAGGTTATCTCCGCTGCCGGTTTAGATGGCTCTGGGCATCGCTCCGTATGTTTAAAGAGCCGATGTCCTCCAAGCCTATATTTGCCTGCTTCCACGCTGAATCTAATGTGCGGTCACAGGGTGGAGATGTGCTCGTTCTCTAGCTTTGAGAGGTTCGAGCTTCTAATGAATCAGCGTGGCAGGTCCTCTTAGAAGATGTTCCGGTTTTTTAGCGTCAACCTAGGAAAATTTCAATGCTAGGTGCAACAAGAGTTTATATAGAAATAAGCTGGGGGTCTTGGATCAAACGCGTTTCGGGGCTTCACGTTGCCCCTTCCAAGTAATAGCAGCAGCTGATGGAGATCGATCAAGTTCAATGGAGATCGATATGTATATGAACAAATAACTGCAATCATTCGCTGAATGTTCCAATTGTAAGGAGAGTACTTTGGGTCGAATCAATAATCCATAGAAAAACTGAATGTCATAATAGTTACAATGTGAACAGAAATGGTGGTAGTTTGTATCTACCAGTGGAAGCGCAACTAAGATTAAAATAAATGAAGGACCTGCAATTGAGGGTGGAATGGGTCACAGGCCAGATTGCTTTAGTGCGGCGTCCCGCAAGTTCTACAGTATACTATCCGGCGCTTACCTTTCCTGAAGTTTTCTCTCTGCAGTCCCGTAAGTGTGCATCTCTGTTCAGGCTTTCTCTGCGTCTCACGTGGAGTGCTACTTCCAAGTTCCGTTGTAATGGAGCGATGTCGTATAGTCCTGACGTAAGCAAGTGACGCTGGGGTTACTTTTTGCATGTGACTTTTATCGCTAGTCACATTGATATCACCATGCGCTTTCTGGTTATTTCAAATTGAAAGGCCAAACTAAGTTTTTTTTCCTAGCTTGCAAGCAGAGGGTACATCCCCAAAATCCTCAAACTCGTTTCGAGACACGTAGTCCCTTCATCAAAAGTACTCTATTGAATCCAGCGTACTGCTCTCCGGCATCCGTGTCACGTGCAAAAGGTAACCCTAGCGTCAGTGACCTTGCTTACGTCAGGACTATACGACATCGCTCCATTACAACGGAACTTGGAATTACCACTCCACGTGAGACGCAGAGAAAGCCTGAACAGAGAGACGCACACTTACATGTCCTATTCTTGTCTGTTTTAGGCATTGTTACAATGGATCCGGGAAAAAAAAACGAATGGCATACGAATGTCATCCGTTTTTTTTTTTGGTTTTTTTTCGGACTGCAAAACACATATATGGTCGTGTGCATGTAGCCTTACTCTGACTTCTGTTTAGAGCGAAGACCATCAAGAATACAGTATGTGTTAATGTGGAGCTCACTGCTGAGCAGTGGAAGAAGAAATATGAGAGAGAAAAAGAGAAAACGAAGAGTTTGCGGAACATGGTGCAGTGGCTTGAGAATGAACTGGCTCGCTGGCGTAAAGGTAAGTTGGCGGTTTGGGTGCTGGCACACGTGAATTTGCGTCTGGCGGTTATTTTCTTAGTTTAACTGCCTGAAAGCGCGATGTTTTGTTTAATAATAATTTTTTTCTGCTGTTTGTCTTCATTTAATTTTTCCCATATAAAGTGATGTGAAAACTTTGTAAAACACCAAAAGATCTATCATGCTATGTTTAAAAAATAAAATAAAAAATGCAAAAGTAAAAAAACACCTAATTAACAAAAAGGAAAGTTTTTTTTGTTCTTCTTTCCTATTTCCCATAGACCAGGGATGGCCAACATGCGGCTCCCCAGCTATTGCAAAACTACAACTCTCAGCATGCCCAGACTGCCTACAGATATCAGTCTATAGCAGGGCATAGTGGGAGTTGTAGTTTTACAACAGCTGGAGGGACGCAGGTTGGCCATCCCTACCATAGACCTTCAGCTAACATCTGGAGCTGGCAGTTTTTCCACAAAATGTGTAGTAAGGGGCAGGTGCCTGAAAATGCAGTAAAAATACACATGAAAGCACTGTTTCAGTAATTGTAGGTTCTGCTCTAGTGACCAGGCATTGTTGCTGCATACTTATTGGTGTTTTGTACTGATTTTAATGATAACCTTTCAAATTTTGATCGGTGTAGGCCAGACCCCAGGCACCTTTGTGGATTAGCTGTTTGAAGAGGCTGTGACTCGCCTAAGATCTGTGGCCCCTTCAGATAGCTGGTGACGAGGATGTCAGGAGCTTGACTGCTTCTGATCTGATTCTTATGCCCAATCCTGAGGATAGGGTATTAATATTTAGTTTCCAGAAAAGAACCTTTAACTGGATAATACTATTTAACCCTTGTCTTGATAAGGTCGGTCAGAATATCTCGGCAGGGGTTAACTACTTATGTGTTGCAGGTGAAAATGTACCAGTTGAGGAGCAGTTTGATAAGGAAAAGGCCAATCTGGATGCCTTTGTAGTGGACAATGTGGTAGCAAACGACAAGCCTGCTGTCACCCTTGCTGCTAATTTTACGGATGCTGAGAGGAGGAAATGTGAAGATGAGGTTGCTAAACTGTACAAACAACTGGATGACAAGGTATATATATGAAAACTTCAGAATCCAGTCCGAGTATTTTTTTAGTTTTGATTCTTTGCTAGGTCAGTATCTTCAGTGTCAATGAGAGTCCAGTCTACAACACAGGATCTGTTCACAATGGTATTTTCTCTGTTCAGAATCCAGTCCTAGTATTTCATTTTGACAGATTCTCTGCTCAGATACCTTGTTAGTCCGAACTACAACATGGGCTGTCTTCACAGTGAAATTTTCTCTTGCTTACTGATGGTAAATACCATGTTCTGCAGCTTTATGTTCTTGACATAAAAAATGGAACCTGACTGACGAGTGAACGAGATCCGTTAGGATTTATTAAAATCAGTTTAACACGTTCAGGACCTTGGATGAGAATGCTCGTCCTAACTTGCAGGTACTTAACTCACTAGGACGAGCATTCTCGTCCTAGGGTTAACTCGCTGCCGCGATCAGCAGCAGGGGTCCGGCTGATACTGACAGCCCGGGCCCCTGCTGTATCTTCCAGCATCGGTGAAAACACTGATGCCGGCGGATTAACCCCCCTGTATGCCGCGGCATACAGGGGGTTTGCGGCAGCTTGTACAGATGTATTGTGCTGTATTAAAATGGGGATCAGACCCTGAAATCTTGAAGTCCCATAGTGGGAAAAAAAGAAAAAAGTAAAAAAAATAAGTTTAACAAAAAAATTAAACGTTTCAAGTAAAAAAAAAATCATATTAGGTATCGACGCGTCTGTATCGACTGGTTCTATAAAAATATCACGTGACCTAACCCCTCAGATGAACGCCTTTTAGTGATGTCATCTTACATCACTAAAAGTGCAACACCAAGCGATCAAAAAGGCCTATGCTACCCCCAAAATACTAACAATCTAACCGTCATCTCATCCCACAAAAAATGAGGTCCTTACTAAGACAATCGCCCAAAAAATAAAATAAAATTATGGCTCTCAGACTATGGAGACACTAAAACATGTTTGTTTATTTTTTGTTTCTAAAATATTTTTGTGTAAAACTTTAATAAATAATAAGGATATATATTAGCTATTAACAACCTGCTCTATAAAAATATCACATGACCTAACCCCTCAGGTGAACCCTGTAAAAAATGAAAACTGTATATAAAACAATAAAAATCATTTTTGGTCACCTTACATCACAAAAAGTGTAATACCAAGCGATCAAAAAGTTATACGCACCCCAAAATCATACCAATCAAACAGTCATCTCATCAGGCAAAAAATGAGGTCGGAAGTAAGACAATTGCCCAAAAAATAAAAAAAAATATGGCACTCAGACTAGGGAGACACTAAAACATATTTTAAATTTTTTTTGTTTAAAAAATGCTGTTAATGTGTAAAACGTAAATACATTTTAAAAAAAAGTATACATATTGGGTATCGCCGCGTCTGTAAGAACCTGCTGTATAACATTTTTACATGACCTAACCCTTCAGGTCAACACCGTAAAAAAAAGTTTCAAAAAAGCAATTTTTGAGTTATTAATATCTATCATAAAAGTAGAGAAATGGAAATATGGACATTTTTTGGTTATTTTTTATAAATAAAATTTTAAATTTTTTGACTCAATTTTACCACGGTCATGAAGTACAATATGTGACGAGAAAACAATCTCAGAATGGCTTGGATAAGTAAAAGCGTTTTAAAGTTATCACCACATAAAGTGACACATGTCAAATTTGCTAAAAATGGCCAAGTCCTTAAAGGGTTTCTGCACCTTCATTTAACTGATGATCTATCCTCTGGATAGATCATCAGCTTCGAACCCCCGCCGATCAGCTGTTTGAGAAGGCACTATTTACCGCCGAGCCGCCCGCCCACTGACGTCACGACTTGTATCAACTAGAGTGGGCGCGGCTAAGCTCTGTTCACTTGAATGGAGCTTAGCCGCGCCCACTCTAGTTGATGCAAGTCGTGACGTCAGTGGGCGGGCGGCCCGGCGGTTAACAGTGAGAAGGCCGCGGCGCTGCTGGAGCGCCGCTGCCTTCTCAAACAGCTGATCGGCGGGGGTCCCGGGTGTCGGGAGGATAGATCATCAGTTAAATAAAAGTGCAGAACCCCTTTAAGGTGAAAAATGGCAGAGTTCTTAAGGGGTTAAAAACTGATCTATTGTAAGCTGGTCTTGTTGAAGCATCTAAATATGCACTTTGTTCTTTTTCGGGGTTTTTTCTTACAAAAAATGTTTTGTCACTTTCTTATCCAAAATAATTCTCATAATATGCTAAGTAAAGTTTTATCTATAGCTCTTTCAGCATGGACATTTGCACGCAGCTACATTAATTGCACATTTAGATGTGCAGAGCAAGCAAGTAATTATTGGGAAGGCACGCAGAAAATGAAAGACTGCCGTATTTTCATCTAAACCCCCTGGGACCAACCAAATCCAAATCTTTCTAGGTTCTGCCAGTGATATCTATGGAATTAGATCTTCACCCCTCCAGTTTGGTCTTACAGTTTGCAAAGTTGTAAACATCAGACCTGGATTGTGATGTATTTTGGAAATGGTTGGAGAGTGAATGTGTATCAAATCCATTTTTGGTATTTTTATTGTGTTCTGCTTCTATTTAAAAAAAAAATAATTTTTTAGGACCTCTCTATATGTTATGTTGAACTAGGGCACTTGTCGATGAGACCCGAATAACGTCTGCACTATTACATGTCGATGAGAACTTGATAACATCCACACTATTACACTTCAGTGAGACCCTGATGACGACCACACTATTACATGTCAGTCTCGTTGACATGTTATAGTTTGGGCCTTAACTGTTCAGTGCCCCTTTTCAAAACAATATATAGGGAGGACCTCTAGAACTTTAAAGGGATGTTCCTATCTTGGCCATTGAGGGGGAGGGGGGTGCAGTTCACGAACACAGGGGTGGGTCCCAGGATACATGCGTTGTCTGAAGTGTGGTTTGCCCAGCACTCGCAGGATAAGCATAACATGTCTATTTCATCTCAGGACATAAACAAGTTAAAAACATAGTGCCGACTGCTTTTGGGCAGATGAGCCCCATATGGCATAATGCATTAAAAAAAAATTGTTTAAATGCAGAAAAGTAAGGCTTGCACAGAGAACACCACTTTGGAAAATCTGACATGGAAAAGTGGACTGTGCCTATAGAGAATATGCAAGAAAGCACAAGAATACATGGAAAACGCAAATGGTTTTCAGTAACCTAATGTGAACAGACACCAATAAAAAATAATGGCGTAATTAATAAATAAGCCAAATCCGATTTTGAGGTTTAAGCCGTTTGGATAACAGCTCTCCATAGGGAGTATCCAAAAGGCTTTACGTCTGAGGAGAACCCTCCTCTTTGGGTCGGTGCACTTTTTCGATTGCTTTCATCTGGAGTGAGCTTGTATCTCCTTGGTGCATATTCACAAAGTGTTTTGCAGCATCGGACATGCTTTTGTGTTTAGGATTGACTATATTGTTCAAATGTTCACCGATTCATTGGTAGGACCCCAACCAATCTAATAGTTAACCCCTATCCTATAATTTGACTCCTGTATTTGGGACCATAGAACTGTTTTTTAGATCATAGTTTTGTTCTTTAGTTTATGTAAAGAGTTATTGGTCTTGTGCTCTATTATTTATACTTAATATATTTTTTTTAAAATATATACATTGTGTTTTATTTTTTCAGGATGAAGAGATCAACCAGCAGAGTCAACTGGTAGAAAAACTAAAACAGCAAATGTTGGATCAAGAAGAGGTAGGTTATAAGTGGGTATATCCCCCCCCCCCCAGTTATTGCCATTATTAAAATAGTAATGGCCTTAAAATAGGTTACTTTAATACATCAGTGTTTTTAAAAGGGTTTTCCTGGGTCACCCGCCTATCAGCTGGAGCGAGAAGGCAGCGGCGCTTTTGTGAGCGCTGTACATTGTATATCGGCTATGCTTGGTATCGTGCTCAGTCGCGTGGGGCTGAGCTGCTCCTAGGCCACGTGACCAATGAACGTGTCATCACTGGCCTAGGAAAATCATTGAGAAGGCCGTGACGCTCACAGGAGCTCTGGTGCCTTCTCAAATGGCTGATTGGCAGGGGACCAGGGAGTCGGACCCCCACTGATCAGATACTGATGACCTAACCTGAGGATAGGTCATCAGTATAAAAAACTCGGAAAACCCCTTTAATGCCTCTGATTGTTTTTAGTCAGTCTATATTCATATGCTAAATTGTGTTCAATCATTTCAGCACTGATTCCATGCTGAAAACCATGTGACATCTGCGCAGAAACCACCACCTATTGTTTTCAATGGGAGTCTGCTCTGCTATTCATGCGGATTAATTTCTTGTGGTTTAGCACACCGCACCAAGATTGGACATTCCCTTTCTTGGCATATTTGGTGGCAATGTGTTCGCGCATTAGCTCCATTCAATGCGACTTAAAGGGGTTCTGCACTTTGTTTAAACTGATTATCTATCCTCTGATCAGCTGTTTGAGAAGGCAGCGGCGCTACAGCAGCACCGCGGCCTTCTCACTGTTTACCGCAGGCCCAGTGACATCACTACTAGTATCACTGGCCTGGGCTAAGCTCCCTTCCCTTGAATGGAGCTTAGCCGTGCCCAGGCTAGTTGATACAAGTCGTGACGTCGCTCGGCCAGTGGTAAACGGTGAGAAGGCCGCGGTGCTGCTGGAGCGCTGCTGCCTTCTCTAACAGTTGATCGGCGGGGGTGTCGGACCCCCGCCAATCAGATGCTGATCTATCCAGAGGATAGATAATCAGTTTAAACAAAGTGCAGAACCCTTTTAAAACTGCAGGTGAATTTGCAGCATTCAAATTGAAAAGCCACAACAGAAGCCAGTGTTTGTCAATGAATCCACAGCAGATTTTTAACATTGGCAGAATTTGCCCTTTGAACATAGCCTAATTGTTACGACATTCGCCATAACATAAATGGACCTAATTTTATTTGCCTTGCCTGGCCACTTTTGAACTTTGTAGTTCTTGTTATTGAACACCTTCTGACAAGAAAACCGCTTTGAACCCTATACAGAGGATAGTTCATCCATTTCAAAAGTCTCAGAAAAACTTTAATGTATTTTTCACAACTTTCAGCTGTTGGCTTCCACAAGACGAGACCAGGATAATATGCAAGCAGAGTTAAATCGTCTGCAGGCTGAAAATGATGCCTCCAAAGAGGAAGTGAAAGAAGTGCTTCAAGCCTTGGAAGAACTGGCTGTCAATTATGATCAGAAATCACAGGAAGTGGAGGACAAGGCGAAGGAGTATGAGATTCTGAGCGAAGAGCTCAGCCAGAAATCGGTGAGGCAGAGAAGGGTCACTGTACAATAAATATAAAATGTCATTAGTACTGCTGGGGACCCTTAAATGGACTGTCCAGTTTGGAAAACTAATTTTCACATAACCTATTAGTAAATTTTAAAGGGAATGTGTCATCAGAAAATGACTTGGGGGCACATTTATTAAGACCAGCGTTTTAGAAACTGGTCTTACTAAAGCTCTACATTGGCGGTGGATCCGCTGCAGTTATGTAGATGTGCCGGCCTCTTCCCTGCTGTCTTGCATTTAGACCATTATCTAAGCCTAAACCAGGCGTATAAAATGGTAAATGAGACGAGCCTGCTGGGGGGACATGTCGCAGATTGTGCGTACAGATAAGACCAGATCCACCATTCACAATTGGCGATTGTCGGAGCCTATCTCTTCTTTCCCATAGAAGTCACTGAGGTTCCCTCCTGACCATTGTGTCTATGCACCATGTGTCTGGCTTAAAGCAATTTTCTTAATGCTTTCTAAATGCTGTTAAGAACAGCTCGGGCAAGATGGCTGCCCCCATAATCATGGTCAGGAAATAGAGTTAAAAATGTGTAATTAGAAAATAAAAACAGATTAGAAAAAAGGAGATGTGTTACTATCTGGTTTTAACTGGCAGATAAAATTTTTGTTGACACATTCCTTTAAGTTAATAGAGGGGACGGGCTCTGTCCATCATCTCATAGTGGAGAGTGTAGCTCCCTCTGAAGGACCTATCCTGTCCTATATTACACAGAGAATCCATTGATTTGAATGGACACCGTGTAAGGGTCCATTCACACATCCGTGTGTGTTTTGCGGATCCGCAAAACACAGACAGCGGCAATGTGCGTTTCGCATTTTGCGGACCGCACATTGCCGGCGCTAAGAGAATATGCCTATTCCTGTCCGCTATTGCGGACAAGAATAGGACATGTAATATTTTTCAGGATCGGAAGTACGGGACGGAACTCCACAGAAGCACTCCGTAGTGCTTCCGTAGGGTTCTGTTCCGCATCTCCGGATTTGCAGACCCTTTGAAGTGAATGGGTCTGCATCCGTGATACGGAATGCCCGCGGAACGGCACCCGTGTATTGCGGGTTCGCAATACGGCAACAAGCAGCACATGTTCGTGTGCAGAAGACCTTAGATTGAGACATCTCCAATTATTTTTTCATTCATATTTTTTTTATTTTATTATTATAACATTGTCTTTGTGATTCTTGTCTACTGAGCACATTTTCTAATTTTTTTCTTTATTTTTGAAGATAATTTTGTCCAGTTTAGACTCAGAGCTCCAGAAGCTGAAAGAGATGACGAACCATCAGAAAAAAAGGGCTACGGAGATGATGACCTCTTTACTGAAGGATCTGGCAGAGATTGGCATAGCAGTGGGAAACAATGACTCAAAGGTTATTCTTCCCACTTTTTACATTGTCCATTCCTTGTGAATATATTTATTTGTTGTTAATAGTGTAAATTTAGTTGCTCTCTGTATGCAAGAATTGTAATAATACATCCACTTAAAGAGGACCTTTCACTGTTCTGTTTTTGCGCCCCCTGTATGCTAATAGATTGCATCGGTACAAGCAGGAGGAGACACTAGTGCTTCTCAGGGGACGTCTCCTTCTCCCTGGCTGTGCCATGGTCCACATGTCCACTGCAGCCAGTTACTAACCTCAGCTGTCTTGTGCCATATACTGCTGAGGCCATTTATTAGCTGCAGCAGTTACATAGGTATACTGGCATGTTGCAGCTGCAGTCAAGAAAGCAGAGGCCAGTGTGGATAATGAGTGGCACCACTAGGATTTCAGGGGACGGGGATAAGTTAATGCTTTTATTATTATTTTTGTCTATACCCCCCCCCCCCTTTTTTTTTTTTTTTCTTTATTTTATTTTTTGGTCAAGTTGCCCTACTCTGGCAAATTCTTTAATGGTTATTAAATGTCCCAGATGCCCCTGTTCATAGTCGACCTGTCCTGCTGTTCTCTGCCAGTTATATAGGCATATCTGTTTTAATGAATGTGTTCATTGCTATACCATAGTTCAATATTTTTAATGAGTCAGCCGGTGTTGATTATCTGTGAAGTTTGGTTTTATTTGTGTCAAAAACCTTTCACATCTTCCACGATAGCAACCTGAAGTGAGTGGCATGATCGACGAGGAGTTCACCGTTGCCAGGCTGTACATTAGTAAGATGAAATCTGAAGTGAAGACCATGGTGAAACGCTGCAAACAGCTGGAAGGCACCCAGACTGAGAGCAACAAGAAAATGGAAGAGAACGAGAAGGAACTTGCTGCATGCCAGCTTCGTATCTCTCAGGTAAGTGCTTCCAGTCTCACCTGTTGGTTGTCTGTGACAGCTAAACACGCTGGGTTGTGAAACTTTAACGTTCCTTCACACACAGTTTTGGTGCTGCTGTTTTTTCTTTCGGGTGAAAAAACAAACACAAAACACTTGAGGAGAACGATCATCTATTTTATTTTTTATTTTTTGGGGCGATTCTGTCCATATAAAGTGCTCTACCACTTGGCGTTTTTTTTATGCCACTTTTACATGCCTGCCATTTATTTTTTTTAGATTAAAGTATGTGCCCAGCTCTGATGTCCCTTTCTCTTTGGATCTGTATGGGGAAAACCATTGTTAAAAAAACACCAAGACACATAGCCCAAGCTGCAAAAAGCAGTGGATGTCTAATGGTGAAAAAGAAATATCAGAGCGTGCTGCTATTAGAATAAAATGCTATCGACACAAAAATATGCACCTCAAGGGTGAAAAAAACACCACTATAAATGGTGTCCTACATTTAATATTTCCCATTGAGGACCCACTATCTCTATGATGTATGAGTCACTGATTTGGGTTCGGGGTGCCCTGTAATGTGTATAGTTAGTAGAAGGATGTGCATGATTTAATATAGGAGGTGCAGTGGAGGTAGGGCTGCTCTAATATGTATATGCATCTTTCTCCTGGTGACAAGTTAATTACTAGCTGGTCCAGCAGCTGGACCCCAATTATCAGCTAATCTAAGGGGGTTCTTCTAATGAAGAAGGGGGTACTTTTACATTGACTACCATTTTCATGTCTCTTTAAAGCATGAAGCAAAGATCAAGTCACTGACAGAATATGTGCAGAACCTGGAGCAGAAGAAGAGGCAAATGGAGGAGTCCGTGGATTCTTTAAATGAGGAGCTTGTCAAGCTTCGGGCACAGGGTGGGGCATCTTGCTGTGTTATGCTTTATAATCATTCTTTAAAAGTCTTTACGAACTACACAGACCAGATATACGAGAAATCTCACTAAGTATTTTATGAAAACTGGGAGGTGTGACAAGTCTCAGATATCTGCCTTCAAGTATTGACCATCTCAAAAAGTTGAGTGAATAAAAAAATAAATTGACTGCAGTCCGGACTGTGCTTTAAAGTACAGCCTTGCAGTAGGAAAACAAAAAATTGTGATTTGGACTCCTGTGGGCAGTACTACTCCTATATTAATGCATTCCCTGTAAATGCTATGAAGATTGCTCTTGATTTGCCATCCATCGCCTGGCTGTGTTGTTCAGTACACAGTTACCCCTAGAAAGTGATACACTAGTAATATACACACAGTTAACACTGAATATGTTAAAAACTAATTTAGGTGACGGCATGCTTTGACATTTTGCAAGGGAGTTCCTTCAAATAGCATGTGGAAAAGGGCCAAGTAAGACTATCGTTTTCTTCCTTCTAGAGGAGAGCTAAACTTAATAAGACACAGCCTTAACAGTCCCCTGCATGTATTTTATTAAAGCCATCACTTGTGTGCCAAATAATTTGCAATATGACCAGTCCAGTGATTTATTCTTTATAGGTGTATAGAAAGGACCAGCACTTGCTCGAATTGTAATTTCAAGTAGATTTAATGGTCACATACATGTGGTAAGTGACGCGTTTCGGCTGCTGTAAGCCTTTGTCAAACAACTTGACAAAGGCTTACAGCAGCCGAAACGCGTCACTTACCACATGTATGTGACCATTAAATCTACTTGAAATTACAATTAGAGCGAGTGCTGGTCCTTTCTATACAATTATCTGTGGATCTTCTCTGGGACACGCGCACTGCATCGCTGATAGCAGAAGTGCCACGTGTATCTTCTTCTGGATTTATTCTTTATAGGTGTGAGTATTTGTAAGGCAGTGATATGTAATAGTCTTTCATTGTACGATTGTTTCCACTGACAGCACTTAGTTATGATATTGGTCGTTACACCTTTAGTAGATTAGTTTTATACATATAAAAACTCATAGTTCGACCCCCTCCCCAATGCAAAAACCAAAACAAGCCCCGAAGTGCACTGTACAGAAGCTTCTGAGTCTTTCCGGAAGGTTTCAATCGGGGTTGTTAGTGTGAAGAATTTTACCACTTCATTGCTTAATGGTTGTGGTGTGCTTCTTGTGTTGTATTGGTGAATACAATTTTCATGACTGTTCTTTTGTTGTGTTTTTATTTTAGAAAAAGTTCATGAAATGGAGAAGGAGCACTTGAATAAAGTACAGACAGCAAATGAAGTTAAGGTATGTTCAGCGGATTACATTTTTAAATGCTGCCAAGAACAATAAAAAATAAGTTGATACTGTTCTGATACTTGCCAGATCCCCAGCGGTCTCCACTTCCTGGTCCCTCTTAATACACAGGAAATGACCGTTCAACCAATCGCAGGCTGAGGTGGGGCAGCGATCAGCTGAACGGTTACTTCCTATCTGTCAAGAGAGACAAGGAAGTACAGCCCAGCAGAGAACTGGGAATCATTGGAACAGTAGGGTGAGTATCAAATTATTTGACACTGTGCTGAACATGTTTGCTTTTTTTATTGACCTCACAAGAGCTGTCATTTTCATTTTGAATTGGGCTAGTTTCACAATAGTTTCAGAGCAGGCAGCCTGCCAAAGTCCTCTGGATACGACATTGCCAGAAGCTGCCTGATTGACAACTATATGGGGACTGCCGTAGATTTAGCCACAACTCGACAAATATGGCAAGAATCGGTCTGACAAATACAGCTGCACACAGTGGTTTTAGTCCGGCTGATTCTCTGCATATTCCCCATTATAGTTAAAGGGGTTGTCCGCTTTTTACTATTGATGACCTATCCACCGTCGATCTGATATTTATGACCTATCCTGTGGAGGACAACCCTTTTAATGGGGCTGGCGGGCATTCAGGCAGCTTCTGCCAATGCTAGGTCCAGAGAGCTCAGGCTGGCTGCCGGAACAGCCTAGCAGAGCTCTCAAACGCTAGTGTGAAACTGTCAGACTTTTTAGTGCAGTTTTGGAAGCCAAAATCAGGTATGGATCATAGTAGGAGAATAAGAATTAAGGACAGGTACAACTTTTTCTGGTTTTGGCTACAAAAACTGCATTAAAAAACCTGAACGTGTCAGCACCCTTAAAGGGGTTTTCCGTCTATTTTTGTAAAGATTATGTGAAGTCAGTTGTACTTTTTTTTAAAGCGGATCTGTCATCAGACTGCTCTGCCTTACTTGACCATGATTGGTAAGCGACGTATATGAAGTTATACAGTAACCAAGCCATCCACTACTTCACTAAATAGTTCTGCAAAGACCGACGGGGGACTGACTACCAAATTATCAACACGTTTTTTAAAGGAGAATAATAATTTGATATTTCAATCAGTGTACAAATATAGTGAAATCATTTCTTAAAAGCCTTCAAAAGATTTCTGGAAGATTTATCAGTAATTTAGATGTTTTTTAGGATCTCTTGTGTTATATAAAGTGAACGATTAGACGTTTGCTAATCCGTCTAGCAAATTAAAGGGGTTTCTGATATTTGGATATTGATGACCTATCCTCAGGATGGTTTGTCTAGATCAGATCAGTTAGCGGTCTGAGACCTGGCACCGCAGCTGATCACCTGTCAGGTAGCCACTGGCGCTGGAAACTAAACTTGCAACAGAAGGATTCATCCACTGTACAGTTGCCAACATTCTGCGGCTCAGCTCTAACTCGCTTCTATGGCCATTACACAGTGGACAGAACCATGTGCTTCAGGCTTTTTCCACAATATAGTTTCCTGTAGCTACTTGAAACAGCTGATTGATGGGGATGTAGGGTGTCAAACCTCCACTGCTGTTATTTCTCACTTATCCTGAGAATTGATCAATATCTAAGTACCAGAAAACCCTTTTAACACGTTATCTCCTCCATTTTTACATTCATAAACCTTAGAACTTCAAGAGGATTTTTCGAACTGTTCACATTTTTTACATATACATTAGTTAAAAGAGGAAGCAAAAATACCCTTTTTTTAAAAATATATTTTTTTTTTTATATGAAAATACAATGAAACCCTATTATATCAGATGCATGTGCAGCAAGCCCATGAGATGCCAGAGCGCGCGGCATGGGAGTGGTAGAGGCTCTGGCTCTCACAGTGAATCATCACACTGGCTGTCACAGCTGTCCTCACACTGTTGCTTCCTAGGGCTGTGCAGTGAACAGTAGGAGGCACCTTTTTGTTCTCTCGGGGCACACCCTGATTCTGGGGGCTCCTGCTTGATGGTAGTTGAAGTGCCCTAGATGTTAGGTGTTTGGATGGGTGCAATGCAGGACGTGTACAGTGCAACAGCTGGCTTAGGGTACTTTCACACTTGCGGCGGGACGGATCCGTCCTGCGGCTATTTCGCTGTGCCGCCGGACCGCCGCTCCGTCCCCATTGACTATAATGGGGGCGGTGCACTGAGAGACCCCGCCGGACTAAAATGACTGCATGTCAGGCGGCTTTCTCCGTGCACCGTCGTGCTGCGCCGGAGCTCCCCCGTCCCCATTATAGTCAATGGGGACGGAGCGGTGGTCCATGGGCACGGCGAAATAGCCGCAGGACGGATCCGACATGGTGAACAGCCTGTCGGATCCGTCCTGCTGCAAGTGTGAAAGTAGCCTTATGGTGTAGGAGTCAGGAAACCGAGCCAGAGGTAGAAGAATAAAGTTTGTCTTTACTGCGGAGCAAAATGGGAGTTGTAGTACATCCCATAATAGTAAAACACAGTTCCAACTGTACTCACTGCAATTTTCTCCTGCATAGCAATGTATGGATTTAGGCGTTATGACCCTCTTTGTACACTATCTTGCTAAAGTTTTTCTCTCAGAATCAATGGCAAGCAGTAGTACTCTGGTAATGGTGGCTGTAGTGTCCACTGCGAGATACAGGGTTTTGATGGTATGTTTGGCCAGGACGTGTACATCTGTGAAGGGTGTCTTAACGGTGTCCCTCACAGCAGCAAAGTCTGGCTGTAGAAGCAGATTACCTCGCTGACTTCCATGCTTAGCCATGCAAATTCCAAGTTCCCCAATTCTCTCCTTTATTTTTGTCTCCTTCTTTCTGTAGATTTTGCAGAGATCTGTTAGTCTCTGTAGCTTTCTTGGGCCTAGTAAGAAGGAGCACAGGGCACAGCTTCCTTGCTCTCTGAACTCTTCCAAAAACTTTCTACGGCTAAGGGTGGAGGCAGCCAGCACCTATCAACCTGCAAGAATGAGCCTGGGTTATTAACCATGACTATGCCATCCTTGCACGGCTATGCTGGTTGCAGTACACAACATAGCAATACATGACATAACAATAAATTAAAGAACAAACCTTTTGCAGATGGCCTTTGCTCCAGAATTACTGCACATGGTATTCACCTGAGGCATCCTTTTCACATATGGGACAACAATGTGATGTGAACAGTTCCTTAAGATTAAGTGCATGTGCAATGCATTCTGCAGAATAAGGCCAGTCTCACACCGCCCTGAAGTAAACTACATTTTGGAATCTGTATTGCATTCCCAGCCAGTAAGCTCCTCTGTTCTTCTAAACCAAACGTGGATCACCATAGGCTTGAAATAGAACTGCAAAGGTTGATGTTGTACCCGTATTGTGGCCTGGGCATACAAGTTTCTATAAACAGTTGTTTATTACTTCATATCCTGGAAACGATACAATCCTGGGTATTAATAGGAAAAACTGATAATGTCTCAGAGTTTAATGAATTATTCTTCTTTAGCATGCTGTGGAACAGCAGATTCAAAGTCATCGGGAAACTCATCATAAGCAGCTGAGCAGCCTGAGGGATGAGATTGATACAAAGGAGAAGATTATCACTGACCTCCAAGAGTAAGTCATTAATAATCATTGACTATAGTGCATTATGTAGGTTAGACTTCTCCAGACTTTAATCTAAAAGTGATGTGAAGATAAATTACCATATTTTTCGCTCCATAAGACGCCCTGGATCATAAGACACACCTAGGAAGAAATTAAGAAAAAAAAATGTCATTAGATCTTCCAAATCTGACTGCCAGTGCTGATTAGACCTCAGATCAAACCCCCATTCCTTATTAATCCTCCTATCAAACACCCATCGATTATTAAGCCTCAGATCAGACCCTCGTTGTGTGCACTACATCCTGACTCTGTACACAATTAGGACAGTGCTGCACGGTGTCTGGAGAAGACCGGGTTGCGGTGAGTACAGCCAAGAGCAGGAACGTCGTACTGACCACTCCTGGTCCTACTGTGTACTAGTGAGCTCTTCTATAATGGAAGCGCTCACTAGTATTCTCTGGATAAGATGCACTGCCATCCCACACACTTTTGGGGGGGAACCAAGTGCATCGTATGGAGCGCAAAATGTGGTACATTTACAGGTAGGAAAACTGCCTACTATTTCTTGTGACTTAGCATTTTTGGTAAAACAAAAAAAGTCTCAGCTAGAAATCCATGTCATTGTTTCTTATTAGGGTAATATTACAACATGGAATTTCGATGTTGTAATCGATCACTATATTCCGATTTGCGTGCATGATTAAGAGGCCAAGTACAAATTAGATACATACATTGCTTTCTCCATTATAATACTGTTTGATTATTGCAGCCAAAACCAGAAGATGATCCTTGAGCAAGAACGACTGCGGGTAGAGCATGAAAAATTAAAATGTGCAGATCAGGAGAAAAGCAAGAAGTTGCATGATCTCACGTAAGTACATAAAAAGTACTTACAACTTCAGACTTAGCTGAAGTCTCACATGTTTTTCCATTCTTGTACAACCCCTTTAAGGCTCTGGGTTTTCACACACTTGCTTAAAGTAAAAAAAATAATAATTTATAAACGTCCAATTTGCTTACTTCTTGCAATATTTCTTCAGGGTTATGCAGGACAGAAGGGAGCAAGCACGTCAGGATCTGAAGGGACTTGAAGAGACAGTGGTAAGCAAGCATTACATTATAATAATGTATCATTTAATTATCTAATGTTTCTTAAAAATGAATCTTAAATCTCTAATTCTAGGCTAAGGAGCTCCAGACCTTGCATAATCTCAGAAAGCTATTTGTTCAGGATTTGACAACTAGAGTGAAAAAGGTAATCCATTTCCAGATACCTACTTTTATGGAAGGCTCTGGTTTTCCATTTGCTCATTGTGGTATGTTCTTCCTGAATAGAGTGCGGAAATGGACTCTGATGATACTGGGGGGAGCGCTGCACAGAAACAGAAGATCTCCTTTCTTGAAAATAACCTTGAGCAGCTAACCAAGGTCCATAAACAGGTATGTAAGGATTCCCACGTAATAGTTTTATTTTGTGCAGAGTAGAATCTGTACAAAAATAAGTCTAAAATATTATTTTCTACAGCTGGTACGCGATAATGCAGATCTGCGTTGCGAGCTTCCAAAGCTGGAAAAACGGCTTAGAGCTACAGCTGAACGAGTTAAAGCCTTGGAGTCTGCGCTAAAAGAAGCCAAAGAAAATGCATCTCGTGATAGGAAGCGATATCAACAAGAGGTGGATCGCATTAAAGAAGCTGTTAGATCCAAGAATATGGCAAGAAGGGGACATTCTGCACAGATTGGTACGTACTCTTTTATGTTGGTTTGTTGGACTGCATGAACTTTCCTGTGTTCCTGATATTTGAAGAATACCTCCAGTTTTCATGTGTGGGGTCTGAACACTAAGACCCCCAACATTTCTAAGAATGAAAGCTGCTAACAGAGCTGTCATAGCGTACACTGCCTGCTTGCGTCTGTTCATCTTCTCCCATTTGAAGACTACGGAAATACTTCTATTGTAGCCTATGGGCCTTCTTCAGCTGTCTTAAGTACCGTTGGGAGAGACTGGTCTACAAAATTAATTGTGATAAGTTGGTAACATTTTAGAATATTATGTGTAACGAAACTATAAAATGGAGCACAAGCAAGTTGTGTAATTTCTTTTTTTTTTGTCATTTATATTTAGCTAAACCAATCCGTCCCGGTCAGCACCCAGCTGCCTCACCAACGCACCCAAATGCAATTCGCGGCGGAACGGTGTTCCCTCAGAATAATCAGCCTATGCCTATCCGTGGAGGAAGTGTTAAGCAAGACAAAATGTAAGTTTTATATGGGTGTGTTTTTTTTGTTTTGTTTTTTTTTTAACTATACTGATACAGTGGGAGTTTTAAAAGTATCCGTGAGCTGTCTTGACTTGTCGGTTAGTTATTTCAATGAGACTAGACGTATTTACTGTTTTAGAATTCTGCATTGTGCCATTCCTCTTAGAAATGTATGAAGAAGCACACAACTGGATGTTACCATTTCCTTTGTCAAAAGTATGTGCCCCTACACAGACTGGCAATGACGGCACTGATTGGATAGTATCAGACTGTGCCGGGATAAACCCCCAATAGGCAAGGCCTTGTTCAGTTTGCGGCCTCCATCATTTAGTCTGTCAAAAGCAGAGAAAAAAAACTCTGCATGCAGCTTTGCTGAAAAAGCGGATTTCCAAACAGAAACTGAATTGACCTCCTTTATAGTCTTTATTAAATTATTTTTATTAATTTTCAATAAGTTACAAACATAGTGGCAAGACATATCTGCAGTCAAGCAGGTACATTATATTAAGCGACTAATGACAATTATTATGGACATTATACAGTCGATGACATGTGAGTTATAGACCTCCTTATAGTCAATGGGATCTGTTTAGCTCAGAATTATAAGAAAAAAAATGGTTACGTTATGGGGCTAAGAATTATTTACCAAAATAGAGATGTTGGGATTGGTGACAGGAAGCTGTTGTACCCTTAGTATCAAAGGTTAGACTTATAACTTCCACAAACCTTACTAAGGGCTCTTTCACACCTGCGTTCTTTTCTTCCGGCATAGAGTTCCGTCGTCGGGGCTCTATGCCGGAAGAATCCTGATCAGTTTTATCCTAATGCATTCTGAGAGGAGAGAAATCCGTTCAGGATGCATCAGGATGTTTTCAGTTCAGGACCGAAACGTTTTTTGGCCGGAGAAAATACCGCAGCAGTTCACTTGCTCCACTTTCAGTTCACTTGCGTTTTTCCGGATCCAGCATGTAATTCCGGCAAGTGGAGTACACGCCGGATCCGGACAACGCAAGTGTGAAAGAGGCCTTAACAAAATAGCAACTTATATTTTTGTTGTTTTTTACCTCCTTCTAAAAAAATAAAAAATAGAAGCAGCCCTGTAAGTCATATGAATCCAGAGATCTTCCATTGATTTCTCCAATTGCTGTTAGATTCTATTCAGGCTGGTAGCTCAGGGGGCACACCCTTCTAACAGTAGATACGGCAGGTGGACCTGCACATTACTATACCGATTAAAGACTGTGGGTGACATTTTAATGAAGCAAATATCTAAGAACTGGAGCATTTTTTAACGATGTAAATTTCAAAAGTAACTAGTTGTTCCTGCCGAATTATATTTAAATAACATTTAATGGTGCAACAACCCTGGTAACTGTTTTCAGGATACTGATTTCAGTGCTAAAACACTTGTCCAATGTAATAAGAAACATTTAATGAAGATTACTTCAGCAGTGTAAGATAGTTTGTATACATTTGAAGTATAGAACAGATCATTGCACTTGTCAGTGTTAGCGGTTTATGAAGTTGACCTTCTACCTGTACATTTTGTTTTTCAGCTGCTGAAGGATCACCGACGCATCGATGGGATTGAGAACAGTCAAGTGGTGATCACTACTGGGGTTCACTTAACTTTGGGGATTATAGGATTGTTTTTGAAATTGTAATTTATATCTGGCCTGTACAGCTCTTCCTTTCTCCCAATGTATTTTTTTTGCATTTTTTTTTCTCTATTTGCAGCAAAACTTAGAGTGCAATTTTGATGTATTTGGAAATGACATGTAATTTAATGGCTCCATCTATTGCACAGTTTGGTCTCCATGTCTTAAATATAGTCTGCACTGTGCCAAGTCTGAATGTACGTTACTGGTCGGGTAGAACCTAGTTACGTTTCTGTAAATCTTCGTCATAGGGACATGGAGCAAATTAACGGTTGAATACACTTCCAGGTTAACCTTTTACAATACATTACAAGTCTACTTATACAGGGGCGGTAGACTCGTGACTTTAATATCAGCGCTACAATAAAATACTGTAGATTGTACAGCGTCTAGCTACTAAAGTGTGCTTTACTATACTGGCCGCTGGCCTGAAATCTATACTACCAAATACTCTTAAGATTTCAGGATACTCGCGGCCGCTCTATTATTCTGTGGTGGAAGACCTGCTGCCGTGTGGTTGTCATTTTAAATAATGTATAGGAACAAGACGCAGGAGGAAAACTTTTATATCCAAGACTGTTCAGAGACTGTCCTGTTTATGAGCGTTACTGTGTGAAAACGTTCTGCTTTATTCTATTAATAAATGTGTATGGGATCAGCGAGACCTATCCATGTATAACAGCGCTTGCACTGGCTATAGTTTTTCTTTATGTATATATTTAATTTACCCATCATACCACTCTGGATTATCCATTGTAGTATTAAAGTCTATATACATTCCTTGCAGGGGTGCTTTTATGGAATGATTATATATTTACATGCACTGGAAAAGCAATGTTTTTTCCCTTAGTTATTTAACAGAAATCTGGGTGTTCCACTGCCGGTATATAACTAGTATCTGGTTTAGAAAAGAGGATTAAAAGGGCGTCTTGACAGGGGGACCAGTCAGCCCAACATGTCTGTTGCAGTAAATAGTTGCAAAATAACAATTCTGTCCCAACGTTTCTTAGAACTCTGACTTGTGCTGCTCCTCCATTATTCCTCTGGAAATGTGATGTATAGGTGCTACAGTATCTGTGTAGGGACACGTGCTACTGGCAAGCGGAATAGTAACACCTAGCTTTTAAGATTGTTTCCATGAAGAATAAGTTAGGATTAACAGAAACGTCTAAGAAAAGATGGTGGAGAATAGTTTCATTACAGGTATTTACTTCCGCAGATGTGTCGGAGTGGTGACGGTTCCTCTTTGAAAGATAGGAATTTGTAGGTAGGACATTTTTTTAAATATTTTAATATTTTTTATTTTTTGTTCATTGATTTGGCGCTCTACCTCCATAATTGATTTGACATTCTCGTGCAGTTATAAATGGAGATTATTGTGTAGACTTTGATTTAGACTTTTTTTATTTTTTTATTTATGAATGCACGGGTGCTAACAGTTTAGCATAACCATTTACTGTCACTACAGTTTACCTGATGCTAAGACTAGGGTTGAGTGAACTTGTGTTTCAAGTTCGGCATACAGGATTTGGGTTATCTAAGAGTTTTGTTATGGCTTACGCTACCACAGACTATAACTTATGGTCTGTGGTAGCAGAATCCATAACGGAAATTCTTAGATAACCTGAACCTTGTACGCCGAACTTGAAACAAGTTTGCTCATCCTTAGCTTAGACATGCTGATGGCTGTGTCTGCTGCTTCAGTGACCTTCCTTCTGCAGCCACATGAGAAGCCAGTCATGAAATACTATTGGAGCTTATACACTCTCCATAATAAAGCCTTTTATTGCTTACCGTGATTACATGAGCTGGTATAGACTGAAATAGACAGATAATGGCGGTAGACTGGCTTCACGTAGTGGCTATATCTGCTTATGTCCATCATTCCTATATGGAAGCTGAATTTTTGAATTATCCTAGGTATCACATACACTCCAGAGTTGTAGGGTTATTCATACTGACTTTCTATAAAATATGATTAACACTAATCCCTTCCTTCATGCGGTCTCGGACAGTGCATAAGTGGTCTAGCGGGTTTAAAATGTACCAGTCGCTTTAAACAAACAGACTTTTGTGGGCTGAACTAATATACGACCTGTACCTGTTATCATAGTCAGTAGATCAATGCTGGGCTGTGCAGTGCAAGCCAGGAGCGTTTATGACAAGTATAATTCCACCGTGATGCTACTACATAGCGGTCACAAGATTTACACAAGAACGGTGTCGCCCCCTGTTAAGAAGCCACAGGTATATAGTAAGAGACCAATGCACACTACACTAACAGGAAGCAGAATATTTTCCTTTTGTGCCTCAGTCGTCGTCTGCATTTTTGTTCTTTTTTCAGGTTTTAGCTTCATATCCGGATATGTTTTTGCTCTGTCAAACTGAACGGTAAAAAATAAATCTCCTAAAATCTACACTATATGAATGGTTTGTCTCCTCGTTTTCCCTACGTCAGGCTTCCATGATATGGTTTGTGGTAAATGCTTCTAGCTTAGATCAGAAGGGTTTGTTTTTTAACCATTTTGGTTTCTTTCGTTCTCATGTTTTCTCCTTGGCACATACATATGTCGGGACTAGCACAGCGATTGCAAGCACAGTATGTACCTATTTATTAATGGCGCCCGGCTAAATTATTTTAATTGTTTAATACCGTGGCTATTACTGGCCATGGGTGACAGAATACATGCCAGTAACAGGTCATGCACATAATACACTGATATTGGGACAGAAAAATTGCCATTTCCATCAGTCTTTCTGCATGCTGTAAATGTATTTGTGTTTAAAATAATAAAAATAAAAAAACTTGAAATAATTTATACTCTGTTTATTTAGTAGATAACAACCATACTGTCTTATTGGAATTGATACATGTTTTCCAGCATAGTACACTGGAACCAGTATCTTAGGATAGCGTATAAAGAGTAATGTTGCTCCCCATTGCTTGTTTCCAGCTCTGTGGCTCCCTGGCTGCTTCACTGCACTTCTTTCCATGTCTGTCAGTTTCCTGCATAGACATCACTGCTGCATGTGTTCCTAAAAAATATATAGTGTGCAATCCTGTGAATCAACTTGCTGGATAACAGGCTGAACTGAATGGACAGATATGTTTTTTAAGCCTTATAAACTGTTACTACTATGTAATCCCTTTAAGGGCAATTTTGTCTGAGTGCCTGTTTACCTTAGCCTGGAAACTCAAATGATCCACATTGAAACCTTTTGGGCTATTGTGAAGAATGGACAGAACTGAGAATTGCAATTTAAAAAAATAAAAATAAATTTGGAACATGACCAGGGTGGGTCAAGTCATATATACGGGGCTTGGCTATTCCTGATCATGTCCCAAAGTCGTGTTTATAGAGTCTCAATTGATTGAGTAGCTGTCGGCTCTCCTGACATGCCTGTGTTAGTAACTAAATGCGTTCTCCGTGTAATACCACTTCTGGAGCATCTATTCTTATAACTCTGTATTATTCCTGCTAGAAGTTTGCAAATAGCCAGCAGTCTGCAGTAAAGGTACTGCTGAGTGTTACCAGTGCTTTTCTGTACAGGGACACACCCCCAACTGGTAACACCCATCTGTACTCTTACTGCAGGCTGCTGGCAATTCATTTGTCATGTTTTAGTAGAAATAACAGGAACAGCACAACATAGTCATAAGAATAGATGTTCCAGAACTATTGTAAGTACTTAATACAACAGACATGTCTGTAGAGGTGACTGGTCCTCTTTCTAGGGAGCTGTCACTTCTCTTTACATCTGAGAGAGCCATTTGCATATTTATTACCCTTGGAGCATCGTCAGTAAGTCTCCATACTGAGTGATCTGCGAGTTCCACTTAAAGATGTAGTTATACTAATAAGATGGTGAAATTGAGAAATCCATACAATGCCCCATAGCTACCCATTTTATTGGCATCATTTGGTGCTGTAAAAGTGGAAAACATTTGACTGCTT
This sequence comes from Bufo gargarizans, assembly GCF_014858855.1. Classification (NCBI taxonomy): domain Eukaryota; kingdom Metazoa; phylum Chordata; class Amphibia; order Anura; family Bufonidae; genus Bufo; species Bufo gargarizans. Next base: position 428,050,284 of record NC_058084.1, read on the forward strand.
TCTGAACTTCCAAATATGATAGGTAAAATGAGTATATGGACTAAAACTTGCTTAAAAGAATCTGTGTGACAGGTATAGTATATTCACTATGTAATTGTGTGTAAAGGATATTAATTTTAGTTTCAATAGTTTTTTATTTTATCAATAAAAACAAAGAGGTATTCGGCCATGGACAACATCACAGCAGAAGGATATTAATTTTATTCACAATCTGATAAATTTTCAGAGTTCTTAAGTACCAGCATCAAAAAGTACTGAATATGAGGTCACCTCACTGAGTGTCCCTCGCCCTTGGCATTGCTAAAATTAATTGTGTTGTTGATTTGTGGACTCCAGAATTCATCCTGGTCTTTGAATCCGAGTCATTGTTTTGTTGCCGAGAAGAAAATGTCTACCTGACACACATTGTACCAATAAAAATTTGGGTTCAGGCCATGCACCACATTTATTAACTGTGTTACACACTCTTAAGACACTTTTTTCCGACTTTTCTAGCTGTGTTTAAAGAGGACCTTTCATTTGTATACAAACTAAAAACTAACTCTATCTGTGGGCAGAGCGGCGCCCAGGGGTCCCCCTGCACTTACTAGTATGCCTGGGCGCTGCTCCGTTCGCCCGGTATAGGCTCCGGTGTCTCAGTTCCGTCTGTTGTATTGGACTGATTTTTTTTGTAGGAGGCGTGTCCCTTGCTGCAGTGCTGGCCAATCGCAGCACACAGCTCATAGACTGGCTATGAGCTGTGCGCTGCGATTGGCCAGTGCTGCAGCAAGGGACACGCCTCCTACAAAAAATCAGTCCAGTACAACAGACGGAGCTGAGACACCGGAGCCTATACCAGGCGAACGGAGCGGCGCCCAGGCATACTAGTAAGTGCAGGGGGACCCCTGGGCGCCGCTCTGCCCACAGGTATAGTTAATTTTCAGTTTGTATACGAGTGAAAGGTCCTCTTTAAATGAGACGACGTGGGCCAAAACCTGTGCCATGCAGGGCTGAGATTGGTGGCGGCCAACTAGGCAATTGCCCACAAACCCATCCTGAAAAGGGGCCCTCCCCTGTCACTGCTACTCAGCAGCTATGCCCTCCCGTCAATAGAGCCAGTGGAGCAGAGGCAGGACTCGGGTGGCGCATGCCTGCATCACACCATTAGCTCCACTTTGTTCAGATCAGAACAAGAGGTCAGGTGGAGCTAGTGGTGTGATGCTTAATCCACGGCCTACACATTACATACTGTGACCTGGGGGCTGGATCGGACTCGTGACCTACACTGATCGCTACTTGACCAGGAGGATAAAGTGTTTTTGCTGTGGAGACCTGTCTGTTCTGTCCTTATTTTTTCACCGACACTATATCCAGCAGTGTACAGGGTGGGCCATTTATAGGAATACACCTTAATAAAATGGGAATGGTTGGTGATATTAACTTCCTGTTTGTGGCACATTAGTATATGTGAGGGGGGGAAACTTTTCAAGATGGGTGGTGACCATGGCGGCCATTTTGAATCAAACTTTTGTCTTTTCAATAGGAAGAGGGTCATGTGACACATCAAACTTATTGGGAATTTCACAAGAAAACAATGTTGTGCTTGGTTTTAACATAACTTTATTCTTTCATGAGTTATTTACAAGTTTCTGACCACTTATAAAATGTGTTCAATGTGCTGCCCATTGTGTTGGATTGTCAATGCAACCCTCTACTCCCACTCTTCACACACTGATAGCAACACCGCAGGAGAAATGCTTCTGTGAAGATACGAGATGTGCAGCACCTGAAACTACGGATACTGGAAGCCTGTGCTAGCATTTCTCCTGCGGTGTTGCTATCAGTGTGTGAAGAGTGGGAGAAGAGGGTTTCATTGACAATCCAACACAATGGGCAGCACATTGAACACATTTTATAAGTGGTCAGAAACTTGTAAATAACTCATGAAAGAATAAAGTTATGTTAAAACCAAGCACAACATTGTTTTCTTGTGAAATTCCCAATAAGTTTGATGTGTCACATGACCCTCTTCCTATTGAAAAAACAAAAGTTGGATTCAAAATGGCCTCCATGGTCACCACCCATCTTGAAAAGTTCCCCCCCTCACATACAGGTCCTTCTCAAAAAATTAGCATATTGTGATAAAGTTCATTATTTTCTGTAATGTCCTGATAAACATTAGACTTTCATATATTTTAGATTCATTACACACCAACTGAAGTAGTTCAAGCCTTTTATTGTTTTAATATTGATGATTTTGGCATACAGCTCATGAAAACACAAAATTCCTATCTCAAAAAATTAGCATATTTCATCCGACCAATAAAAGAAAAGTGTTTTTAATACAAAAAAAGTCAACCTTAAAATAATTATGTTCAGTTATGCACTCAATACTTGGTCGGGAATCCTTTTGCAGAAATGACTGCTTCAATACGGCGTGGCATGGAGGCAATCAGTCTGTGGCACTGCTGAGGTGTTATGGAGGCCCAGGATGCTTCGATAGCGGCCTTAAGCTCATCCAGAGTGTTGGGTCTTGCGTCTCTCAGCTTTCTCTTCCCAATATCCCACAGATTCTCTATGGGGTTCAGGTTAGGAGAGTTGGCAGGCCAATTGAGCACAGTAATACCATGGTCAGTAAACCATTTACCAGTGGTTTTGGCACTGTGAGCAGGTGCCAGGTCGTGCTGAAAAATGAAATCTTCATCTCCATAAAGCTTTTCAGCAGATGGAAGCATGAAGTGCTCCAAAATCTCCTGATAGCTAGCTGCATTGACCCTGCCCTTGATAAAACACAGTGGACCAACACCAGCAGCTAACATGGCACCCCAGACCATCACTGACTGTGGGTACTTGACACTGGACTTCAGGCATTTTGGCATTTCCCTCTCCCCAGACTTCCTCCAGACTCTGGCACCTTGATTTCCGAATGACATGCAACAGTCCAGTGCTGCTTCTCTGTAGCCCAGGTCAGGCGCTTCTGCCGCTGTTTCTGGTTCAAAAGTGGCTTGACCTGGGGAATGCGGCACCTGTAGCCCATTTCCTGCACACGCCTGTACACGGTGGCTCTGGATGTTTCTACTCAAGACTCAGTCCACTGCTTCCGCAGGTCCCCCAAGGTCTGGAATCGGTCCTTCTCCACAATCTTCCTCAGGGTCCGGTCACCTCTTCTCGTTGTGCAGCGTTTTCTGCCACACTTTTTCCTTCCCACAGACTTCCCACTGAGGTGCCTTGATACAGCACTCTGGGAACAGCCTATTCGTTCAGAAATTTCTTTCTGTGTCTTACCCTCTTGCTTGAAGGTGTCAATGATGGCCTTCTGGACAGCAGTCAGGTCGGCAGTCTTACCCATGATTGCGGTTTTGAGTAATGAACCAGGCTGGGAGTTTTTAAAAGCCTCAGGAATCTTTTGCAGGTGTTTAGAGTTAATTAGTTGATTCAGATGATTAGGTTAATAGCTTGTTTAGAGAACCTTTACATGATATGCTAATTTTTTGAGATAGGAATTTTGTGTTTTCATGAGCTGTATGCCAAAATCATCAATATTAAAACAATAAAAGGCTTGAACTACTTCAGTTGGTGTGTAATGAATCTAAAATATATGAAAGTCTAATGTTTATCAGTACATTACAGAAAATAATGAACTTTATCACAGTATGCTAATTTTTTGAGAAGGACCTGTATTAACTTCCTGTTTGTGGCACATTAGTATATCACCAACCATTCCCATTTTATTAAGGTGTATCTATATAAATGGCCCATCCTGTAGAATTCAGCACGCTGCAAGGGTAAGAATGTGCAGTGGGTGGGGAAAAATAGTGGCTAGCTTTTTTTTTTTTCCTCTCTCTCAAATACAGTGCCTTGCAAATCTATTCAGCGCCTTGACTTTGTATTTTGGTGCCTCACAACCTGGAATTAACATGGATTGTTTAAGGATTTGCATAATTTAATTTACAGAACATGCCCACAACTATGAAGATTTTTTTATTTATTTTTTTATTGTGAAGCAAACAACAAATAGGACAAAATAACAAAGTCAATGTGCATAACTATTCACCCCCCTAAAGTTAGTACTTTGTAGAGCCATCCAAGTCGCTTTAGATAAGTCTCTATGAGCTTGCCACATCTTACCACTGGGATTTTTGCCCATTCCTCCTTGCAAAACTGCTCCAGCTCCTTCAAGTTGGATGGTTTGAGCTTGTAAACAGCAATCTTTAAGTCTGACCACAGATTTTTTTTATATATATTTTTTTTATTTGATTGAGATACGGGCTTTGACTAGGCCATTCCAACACATTTACATGTTTCCCCCTAAACCAGTCAAGTGTTGCTTTAGCAGTGTGTTTGGGGTCATTGTCCTGCTGGGAGGTGAACCACCGTCCTAGCCTCAAATCATGCACAGAGTGGTACAGGTTTTGCTCAAGAATATCCCTGTATTTAGCACCATGCATCTTTCCCTCAACTCTGACCAATTTCCCAGTCCCGGCTACTGAAAAACATCCCCACAGCATGATGCTGCCACCACCATGTTTCTCTGTGGGGATGGTGTTCTTTGGGTGATGTCCTGTATTGGGTTTGCGCCAGACATAGCGGTTTCTTTGGGCGAAAAGTAAAATTTTCATCAGCCCAGAGCACCTTCCGCCATACATTTTGGGAGTCTCCCACATGCCTTTTAACAAACTCACAATGTGACTTTTTGTTTTTAGCTGGAAGTAATGGCTTTCTTCTGGTCACTCTGTCATAAAGCCCAACTCTATGGAGCGTACAGCTTATTGTCGTCCTATGTACAGATACTCCAGTCTCTGCTGTTAAAATCTGTAGCTCGTCCAGGGTTACCTTTAGGTCTCTGTGCTGCCTCTCTGATGAATGCCCTCCTTACCTTTTCCGTGAGTTTTGGTGGCAGGCCGTCTCTTGGCAGGTTTGCTGTTGTGCCATGTTCTTTCCATTTGGTTATGATATATTTGATGGTGCTCCTGGGGATCATCAAAGATTTGGATATTTTTTTCATAACCTAACCCTGACTTGTACTTCTCAACAACATTGTCCCTTACTTGTTTGGAGAGTTCCTTGGTCTTCATGGCAGTGTTTGGTTAGTGATGCCTCTTGCTTAGGTGTTGCAGCCTCTGGGGCCTTTCAGATCATGTGACACTTAGATTGCACATAGGTGGACATCATTTTACTAATTATGTGACTGAAGGTAATTGGTTGCACCAGAGCTTTCTATGGGCTTTCTACATACGCACATGCCAATGTTCTGTTTTCTATTTCTAAACAATAGTTTTATTTATATATTTTTCTCATTTCACTTCACCAACTTAGACTATTGTGTTTTGATTCATCACATACAATTCAGATTAACAAAACATTGAACTTAAGGCTGTAATGTAACAAAATACCAAACAAGTCAAGGGGGTGAATACTTTTGCAAGGCACTGTATTTGCATCTCAAATTTTTTATTTTTGTGATTTGCTTCTGATTAATAACTCAAAATGGCACGCAGCATCATTTTACTGTGGGAATTTGGGAAAATCACGGGGAAAGAATAATGCTCACATGACAATGAGAGGAAGTGGCGGGTAGGGCTTACCCTGATTGGCTAACAGGCAGTCTAGATCACCCTAGCAGTGGGCAGCAGACATGAAGGTGCCTGTGCAGAATGCCATTCTGCTGTGTAATTGTGACCTGGCAGGAAGCGGTGTTGTGGCTCTGCAGGCTGAGCATCCTATCTAGACAGTATAAGAAGATTATATAGAGAGAATAGGTGAAAGGAAGGGGCAGCGTAAGAAGATTATAGAGGGAGGGAGTGGGAACTGGCCACTGTCAGGTGTATTTGCTGGCAGGCTACTGTCGGCTTATCTTCTGGCAACTAGTTCTACATTGGATTCCTGCCAAAATTTTTTATTTTATTGAAAAACATCTTTCACAACTGTTAATGAAGGCATACTGCATCACAGTGTCCAGTTGAAAAGACGCCTCATGTATCACTTTTTCAGTGCAAAAATCTTGCATGAGTTTTAGTGAATGCGTGTTATGCTGTGAGAAAAGCTTTCAATAATTCCACCTCATTCCACAGCTGTAACGCAAATTGCAACTTGTTAGTGAAGACATACTGCATCACAGCATCTAGTTGAATAGGCGTTTATTACTGAGCAAAAATTGTCACACCCAAGTGTTTGAAGGGCCAATATTTCTGCATTTTGAGTATGTAGTTCAATCACTTTACATTTCAAAAATTGCATTTACCATTGTATATTTGTAGTGTTTGTCACGTCATCACGATTGGACGCCTGCACCTCATCGTTCTAGGCTGTACCTGGCCACTTGATGACATTATATATGGAGGCATTTAGGGGGCTACGTTATTGTTCAGGGCACTGTGGGGGCCACTACTTTTAGGGGATATTATTTTAGGATGATATTACTGTTAGGGGGCACTGTAGGGGAGATGTTACTATGGGAGGCCATTATTGTTGGGATGTTATTTTAGGGGGGCATTACTGTTGTGGCACGGTTAGGCTTTACTGACAGCACTATAGGGGGCATCGCTGGGGACTTTTAATACTTGGACACAATAGGGGCCTTCACTGTGGGCATTTTTACTACTCGGGCACTGTAGGAGACATCACTATTGCAATATGTGTGCACTATAGGGGACATCACTGAGGACAATATAGGGGATATAACTGGAGGCACTGGGGCATTTTAATACCACAGCTGAACATGAAGTTTTGCTGGGGATCTGTATTGTGCTGCATTGTGGTATTTGGTTCCTTTGGGGGAGTATATTGTTCTGTATTGTGGTACTTGGTACTGCTGGGGCAGTATATTGTGCTGCACTTTGGTATGCTGCAGAACTAAATACCAAAAGTTCACAAAATCCTGACCGTCTACTCCATGCACATGTGTAAGCTCCACCTACTGGACTTGACCCAACATTTTGGCCCTGTGGTCTGTTACTTTGAGCTGCTACTCTGTCTACAACTCCCCTCATCCTGGCCCTGATAGGGAGTATTCAGACTTGGTGCCTAGGGTGGCACCAGCTATAAATACGGGATAAGTGATAAAAGCTGCAAAAAACTGAAAGTTTATGAAGTTGCATTTTTTTTCTGCAAAATGCTGCTTGTACTCCACTTGATACAGCCTTAGGCCTCTTTCACTCGGGTGTGTGCGCCCCGTTGCCGTATTGCGGACCACATTTGTGGTTCCGCAATACACGGGTGTCGTTCCATGGGCATTCCGCATCATGGATGTGGACCCATTCACCTTAATGGTGCGGAACGGAAGCACTACGGAGTGCTTCCGTCCCGTACTTCAGTTCCGCAAAAAGATAGAACGGCTGCATCGTGGACTCATTCAAGTGAATGGGTCTGCGATCCGCTGCGGCTGCCCCACGGACTGTGCTTGTGCATTGCGCCCCGCATTATGCAGGCCGCAGCACGACCACGGGGCGCACATGCCCGGGTGAAAGAGGCCTTATAGTTTTGTGCGAATTGGGTTCGGATCGATGTATCCTAACCTGATTTATTTAAAAATGTTCACCATATCTGCTCTGTAGCATGCTAAAATGTATAGGCTCCGCTGAGGCCTGGAAAATCTTGCTGCAAATAACACAAGACTTGCTTTGTCTCACGTCTATGACGTTACACTTCGGTTATATGCATAAATTACTGTTTCAAAATCCGAAGCTGAACTCCGCTTCGTTAATGAGATTTTAAAATGGTAATTTATATTTCGCTTATGCACATATAAATTATATAAGGTCATATTCACAAGCCAAAGCAAGTCTCCTGTTATTTGCAGCAAGATTTTCAAGGCCTCAGCGGAGCCCATACATTTTAGTGCGCTATAGAGGAGATATTGTAAACAAAGTTTTCAACCGAATCGGGTTCAGATAAAGCAATCCGAACCCTATTTGCTCAAGTCTACAGCAATAAATTAATTCTCCTTCTCCCTTGTCCCAGAGAGCCCCCATGAAGAATTCACTTTTTAGCAGGAGTTTTCTTACAACTTTTCTGGCAGACTCCGCCTGATTGCACTACATATCCAGGATTTATTATATAGTTTGTGTTTTATCTCTCATCTTTACTACTCAGAAGCCCTAAAATTATAGAAAATATAAACAACTAAAGGGTAAAATTCGGTTTGTTTAATAGAAGAAAATTCAGCATGTTATAAAAGCAAAGTTACTGAAGTAACTTAAGTCCACTGGGTGTATATAGGAAACAGTTCAAATCTCAGCAAAGCTTCTACTTCTATCTGCTGTTCAGAAGGCCATGTGTTGGTTTTCCCTTGTTGAAATTGATGTTTCTGCTGTTTCCACCTCCTTGTCATGCGCAATTTGTTGACATTAAGGAGCTGAAGTTGTAAAGTATGTCAGTAGTTACAAAACTACATTTCCTTGTGTGCGCTTCAGTGTTTTTGGGCCAAATCCCGCTGTCTACTTCCTCTCACTTCTCTGCCATCTTTATTGTAGAAGAGGACAAGCTCTTTTCTCTGTGCATGCATGTATCCAGCTATTGTATGCTTGGCCATCGCATGCACCTTGCACACAGCACAGAGCACCAGCCCAAAAGTGGTGATGTGCTGTCGACAGGACATGATTTATGAGCCTGGAACATGTAACCAGTGGGAAAAAAAGGTCATCATTACCAGATCACAACAGTGCTTCCAGGGTCACATGACTGAGTGCTCGTAACAGGGAACAATTTTGTAAAAAAAAAAAAAAAAAAAGTTAATTACAAAATAAAAAACTTGGTCCCTGGGATTCTCCAGATATCAACTACAAAGAAATGTTCCCAGTCAAATAAAAATCATGCATTCAATTGTAAAGTCCAGTCTGATCACTTCTGTCATTGCACCATAGTGCAGCAATGTGAAAAGGAATTGTCTGCTCTGAGAGCCATATTGTATCATCTCTAAGAGATATCAACATGAAAAGTCCTCGGAGATCCAGAGCGTCTTGTGAGGGGGGCATGTATAAACTAGGAGTTCATACAGCATACATCTTGATATTAGAGGCAGGTCACAGGTTCAGTCTTATCGCCCTATGGCTTTCAGCTCAGCAAGTGTCTCGCTATAAATCTGGCGGTTGGAATTGATCTGCATCATCTTGGAGCTCATAATGCTGATGTATGACAGGCATTGGTCCCAAAAGGCCGTCCTTGAGCCCACCAGGAATGGTGCTTCTGGATACCCATTCTCATTGCCGGTGTAGCAGTGGGTGATGAAGTAGCAGGTCAGGAGCCACATTTGAAGCTGTTCTACGCTGTCTGCCTCTGGGGAGATGAGGTCCCGACACAGCATATAGAGGAAGACCACGCTGCCTGAGCTCAGGAAACTTACTGGTTGGTAACCCGTAATAAGGAGATAGTTGTCAATATTTCTCAGCCATCCTATAGCCTGTGTAGGGGAAAGATCAAGCTTATAGCACCTCCGACGTAGAAATAGTCCGAGACACCTCAGGAGCTCACTGGACGGGGTGTAGAGCACAACACGCCTCTGAGATGATTGTGCAGGGTCAATCCGACACCGTTTGGCTGGTAATTCGGGACAACAGCGGCGTCTCTTCACCATGGTTATATTAGAAGCTCACACTCCCTTCAAAGACAAAAATCCAATATAAACAATATAACCCTCACAAGCCAATACATTCCAGACAATAAAATACCAAGTAAGGCTCTAGTCACATAACCCATGCAACGCTGCTCTCCCTGATAAAATTACAGGACCACAATGGAACATGATGGACTCAGACCTGTCAGTGGTATCCATTATGTGAACAATTAATTTGAGACTTGGTTTCTGGTATACATTACAGAAGTATTTCCATATGAACATTTATGATCTTCACAGTATATGCCATAAATGCCGATAGGTGCGGGTGTCACAATTGGGTCCTACACCTTATTCAAGAAAGGGCCCCATCTTGCAGGCACAGAGAATGTAGACGTGGCCATGCATGCACAGCTCGCTTCATTCACTTCTATGGGAGTTGCAAAATTAGTTGAGTGAATGTGTTTGGCTATTTTTGGAACTGCCATAGAAGTGAATGGAGAGACTAGGAAATGCATGGCCACCTCTCCATTCACTGCGGCCGCAAGACAAGGCTACATTCTTGAGACTGGTACCGGTCCGAGGCATGTCCCCTAACCTATCACACTTTATTTGATGAGGTTTTTAGAAACACAGCAAAAAATGTGGCACAACTGACACATATAGTTGGAGAAGTGTCAAAACTGCATTAAAAAGATGCAGTTTTGCAAGGCAGTTACTGGCCGCCTATCTTTTTCTACAGGTGAAATTAAATTATTTTATTTTATTTAGTTATTTTTATCGATGCTTGAACGCTGAAAATTACAAAAACCATTACTGTGTGAATACACACTTAGGGGGACATTTATCAAATCAGATATATCAGTTTTGTGGCTTAAATAATTTGCAAGTCATGGAGATTGTGCTGTTTTCTGCAACATTTCATAAATTTATACAACATTTGGTGTTCCTCGCCATTTCTCAAAGTGGTCTATTTTTAAGAGCTAAAAGTGAGATTAGACCTGGATTATGGCTCATTTACTATGTGCCCCTTGTGCAAAAGTCGCAAAAAAGTCACAACTAGTGATGAGTGAACTTCTGTTTTAAGTTCGGCGTCTAAAGTTCGGCTTCCGGTTAGCGGAGAATCCCGATATGGTTCCCGATATGGATTCCGACTTCCGTTGTGGTCCGTGGTAGCGGAATCAATAATCGGCCATTATTGATTCCGCTACCACGGACCACAACGGAAGTCGGAATCCATATCCGGATCCAGATCAGGATTCTCCGCTAACCGGAAGCCGAACTTTAGATGCCGAACTTAAAACAGAGGTTCGCTCATCTCTAGTCACAACCAACGCCAGGCAACCCCCTGGTCTAGTTTTACACTCAAGCCAAATATGTTATCACGGTGCACCAGTTCATAAATTTGGAGCAGAAACACAACACAAAGCCAGACTTAAAACTGAGACAAAAACAGCCACAAATGATAAATGTCCCCCTTATTACTTACCTGTCCTGGACACGTGATACATACATATATGAGAGAGCTGTGTGAATGACAGCAATATACTGAAAAATTGTATAACTTTTTATAATAGAATGAATGTCTCTCATTTACATAACGTTTAACCCCAGTGTAAACCAGTTAGAACTGGGTATAAAACAATAGCGAGCGGTCTGGTTGTCACGGCAACACCACCTTTCCTGCACAATCAAATGGGGCTTTTACCTCTGGTTTTTAAATGGTAAAGGAGTGAGACTTCTGAAAATGTGCATTTTGGTGGCAGAGCACATAATCCACTAAAAATAATGCAGCATATAATATAGTCCTGTCTAAGGCCACGTTCACAGTAGCATCATGAAGTCTGGCATGCTCCTCCCGCAGAGGAACAGCCTGACGGCGTTCACCGTATCCGGCATAGCCAGATAATGCTACAAACCTCCAGATCTCCATTGACTACAATGACATCCGGCTGCTTTGCTGCATAATAATGGCTTTCAGATGGACAAATAGTTGCGCATAACGCTACTGTGAATGTAGTATAAGACCTCAAAAGCTATGACTGCAGGTCAGCAGTGTGCGGTCAGATCATATTTACAGTCCCTGATTGTCCAAGAATCATCCAAGACAGGGAATAAAAAATTGGGTGGAATGTGGCCTCCCAGAGATTTTTAATTTGCTCCATAAATTGGCTTAAAATATAGCACAAATCTACACCAGCTGATAAGCGGCATAGCTTTTTCTCTGGAACATTAAAAGATGCCAGAAGAGGCATCTACATTACATATTAATACCAGCGTGTGAAACACCAGCCTTAATACATTTTCCCCAATATCTGATTATATATGGCGGTACTTTACACTTATTATACTTTACCTTTTCAGCTCTGGAGATCTGTTTTAGTAATTTCCCTTCCGCTAATATTAGTAGTAGTAGTAATCGCACGGTAGGTAAATGTTCACTTCAACTGTAATGTGTGAAATGTGAGGAAAAGCTGCGTGTAATTCACATACGTTCTAGGTGTCCGTGTTCTAGAACCTAATACACGACAATAGAACAGAGTGGTTGCTATAACGACATCACCTCTCATGGTTACTGCAACTTTATTTCTTTTTTTTTTATTTTTACTTTTATCTTTTTTATTGAGCAAAATCAAAGCTTACGAAGACAAAGCTACATGTCATTGGTGGGGTCAACAGGTCTCCAACAATTACAATTGGTTTACAATGTGCCTTTCGTCCCACGAGGGACAAGGTCCTACAGGTCACATATCAAATTAGATGAAAGGTAGGTAAAATGTTATCATGTTAAAGAATCAGTTGTACTATATATACGAGTCTGAGGCGGGATGGGTGTAATATCGCCAGTAGCTACGTCTTAGTGTAATAGAGAAAGGTATGAGCGTTCACCTTTCCAGTTAACCGCTCAAGCTCAGGGGGAGGATTCATCCTTTTAGGAGCTTTAGTTTTCATATCCTCTGAAGGATTTCCAGTCCTTCCATGTCTTATCAAAGGTATGGTGTGATCTCATCTCCCAGGAGGATATCTCCTCAAGCCTGTAAATCTGATCAATCTTAAGGAACCAATGTTCCAGAGAAGGGACTTCAGGAGATAGCCACATGGCAGGGATCAGAAGCTTGGCCGCACTTAGTAGGTATTTAAACAGCCTAAGGTTGGGTGTAGATAGGTCTCTTGGGAAAAGATTTAGAAGGGCGGTTTCGGGAGAAACCGGGCAATTGGTTCCACAGATCTGGTTTCCATGTTTAAAGATATCTTCCCACTACTTTAATATTATAGGGCAGCTCCACCAGATATCAAAGTATGTGCCCCTATCACTAGAACATCTCCAGCACACGTCCGACGCCGAAGCAGAGTATAGGCATGTCTTGTCGGGGGTTTTGTACCACCTTGAGACTATTTTGTATCCGTTTCCTTGGATCTTCACACATCTAGATGCGATATGGGGGGAGATATAAATGTTTTGTATTTCATCCTTCTGGAAGGTTTTGTGTAGATCCTTTTCCCAAAGGCGGATAAAAGCAGGAACTAGTGAGAGTGGGGGGTCTCTCAATTTTTTATAGAGCTGGGAGATAATTTTAGATGGAGGATGGGTAAGGGAGATGAGACTTTCAAACCATGTGAGGGGTCTAATTAGAGTGTTTAGTCTACCGTGTTGGGACAAATATGCTCTTAGAAAGTAAATTAAATTATAGCGTGAGGTATCCACATCCAGAAGTTTATGCATTTTATCTACAGAAATAAGAGAACTCTCTTGGTAAAGATCAATAATTTTGACTTTTGAAAGTTTAACCTTTGGAGGGATGCTATCGCGTAAGGCCTGGGGGGCCAAGTTAAATATATCTTTTACCAATAGTGTTGGGGATGGAAGAGGGATTCCAAGATAGGAACTTGCAGGGTGTTCCACTCTTGGAAAGTAGCTTTCATGGTTGGAGATATGTGAGAGCGGGGAGGAAAAGGAGATAATTTACCCAGTAAGAAAGCTTTAAATGTTGATCCGAGTAGAGATTGCTCTATTGCAACCCATGACTTATGTTGGGGACATCTCAACCAATCAACTACTCTCGCTAGAAGGACTGCTCTGCCGTATATTTCTGGATCAGGCAGTGATATTCCTCCTTTCGCTTTTGGGTAAGTTAAGGCCCTATATGATAGCCTCGCTTTCTTCCCAGACCATATGAAGGATCTGAAAAGAGAACGTAGGGAAGCATAGTAGGTAGAGGGTACTACTATTGGAAGTGTTTGTTGAAGATACGTCAATTTAGGTATGATTAAGGAAATCAGGATATTTTTCCTTCCGAACCATGAGAGGATAGGAATTTCTAGGGAAGCTAGATCTGTTGTGATTTTCTTTAGAAGAGGGGTGTAATTTGGGTAAAAATATTGGTTGTGATCTGTACCTAGTTTCACTCCCAGATACGTTAGATGTGGGGAGGACCAATTGAAAGGTGATTTTTGTATTAGGTGATTCTTCAGAGTGTTTGAGATGCCCGTGGAGATTATAAGTGATTTATTGTGGTTGATTTTAAGTAAGAGTGTGAGCCGAAAATTTCTAGGTGTTTATAAATCTTGGGGAGAGCCGTGGCTGGGTTGCTTGCCATTATTAGCATGTCATCCGCAAACGTGGCAATTTTGTGTTGTTGGTCTCCCAAGGTTATCCCCTGAATATCCCCGTCCGATCTCATAATCTGCAGTAGAGGCTCTAAAGTTAGTACAAAAAGGAGGGGCGACAGGGGGCAACCTTGTCGGGTTCCGTTACTTATTTGGAAGTGGGATGACAAGGTGTCGTTGACTGTTACAGATGCCGAGGCATTTAAGTACATGGCCTTCACTGCTAGGATAAAAGGATTAGGGAAGTTGTTAGAACATAAGACTGAGTACATAAAGGACCAGCTAACCCTATCAAAGGCCTTCTCAGCATCTGTGCTGAGAAGGACCAGGGGTAGAGCACGCTTATTAACATAATGAAGGATGTTAAGTACTCTGGCAGTGTTGTCTTTTCCTTCTCTGTTCTTGATAAAGCCTACTTGGTCTCTATGGATCAGGGATGGTAAGATCCTAGCTAGTCTGTTAGCCAACAGTTTTGCTAAAAGCTTTAGATCTGTGTTGAGAAGAGGGATGGGCCTAAAATTGGAGCAGAGGGTGTGGTCTTTGCCTTCCTTCGGAATCACCGTGATGTGGGCTTTGGTCATATCTCTGGTTAGCGGGAGACCCTGCAGAGTTGCGTTAAAAATAGGCAGTAAGTGGGGAATTAATGTTTCATGAAAAGTGTTGTAATAAGGGATGGGAAGTCCATCAGGGCCTGGGCATTTACCCTTAGGGGAATTTTTAATGGCTCCTAGAAGTTCTTCTGAAGTGAAGGGGGCAGAAAGCTGTGTTCTGTCCTGGTCTGTTAACTGCGGGAGACCTAATAATAGTGTAATTACTTTTGCACAATACAATCACTTTTAATTAAAATAAAAAATTATTTGTTTTTGTCGCCGTATTCTGAGAATGACTTTTTGATCAATTTTTACTCCTTTGCATCTATTCTCTATTCTGTGGATATGGTATTTGTGTTTTTTATGGGAATACCCCTAAAATAGGACATCTGTCGACTGAGTAAAACTAGTGATGGGCTAACCTTGTATACACATCATTTCCTAAAAGACGTCACTACCATAAAGTTGGATGAATCAGTTTTCATAGTAAAAATGAAATAAAACCGATACACGCAATAGTCCTAGAAAATAAGGACTCTCTCATCCCTCAGTATTGTCCACACAGTAGTAGGAAATTCAGTTCAATACACAATCAGTGTATAAATATTCACTTATAGGTGTTCAGTAATCAAGCAGTCCATATAGTCCATAAGAGGTTGGATGGTACATGGAGACGCTGCTGGAGAAGTTCAAGCACTTAACATATGACGTTTTGGAAAATGAAGGAGATCCAAGTGCTTTCCAATCCCCTATGGACTATATGGAATACTTGATATGTGTAGAAGAGCTGTATATAGAAGGGGGTAGGGCTCTAGAGTGGGACATAGAGCTGACTTCCCTGAACATTGGGGTAGCACCTGAAATCCAGGATTGTCCTGCTGGATCCAGGATGATTGGGAGTTCTGTAATAGCCAGAACTTCCAGGATGGCTGTAATATGACCTGGCGGCAGTAAATGTGAGAGGGATGGAGAAGCTATCTGCACTGCAACACTGGGCTGAGGACAATCCTGAAGAAAGTCCTGTTGTACTCTGCACCTCTCCCTAGTGTTTTCCTCTAGAGTCTCATAAGCACAGTGTGATAAAAATCAATCTACAGTAGTGTGGCGAAAATAACCTTGCCACTGGGTTTTGGAGGGGCCTGTTTGCCAGCCTCTTGCCTTAGGATTATGGCCCATATACTAACTTTGAAGGAGAAGACAGACCGGCCGCACAGCCTAAATCTGTGGAACTGTTTTTGGACGGAAAGCCATGCTTGCGGTCGGCCAAATGGGACCTCCATGGAATTCGGGAACCCCTGCTCAGATCTGGGTGATTTTTTGATATGTTGTTCACCCAGATCAGAGCTATCCATGGATGTATATATATATATATTATGGGGATATGTAATGTTTTGAGGTGTTTTCTGTGTTTTGGGAAAAATGTGTGTTTTCTGCCTGTGAGTGATTAAGTTAGCCCATTATGTTTGGTAATTGTATCACAGGCAGAGCCCAATGTGTTTTGGTAATTGTATTTTGTTGATTGCGTCAAAGACAATGCCCATTGTATCTTGTTGATTGCGTTACAGACAGAGGGAAGGGGGTTTGTGTACAATTGCTGGGAAGGTTTCAGTAATGTAAATGCATGTGATTGGCTAAAATATAAACTGTCACAGTCTTCTACAAGTGTACCAGGGGGAGTGTTCCTTGCTAGTAGACCTGCATGAAAAGGCTGAAAAATAACCCATTAAAAAGTTTTCCTGTTTTACCATCAACATAGAGCCTCGTCCCATGTGTGTCGGGATTGCTATACTCTGTATACTCCCCTGGTTATAACCCCTAGCTCTTGTAAGAGCTGTTCCTGTTCCTTGTTCCTGTGGTGGTTACTGTGTAGAGCGGAGTGCTTGGAGTCCTCGGGAAGCACTAGGAGCATCCATCAACGGAGGTACCCAGTCGGGGTGCCTCCACAGTCACCGGACCTGAACCCAATCGAGATGGTTTAGGATGAGCAGGACCGCAGAGTGAAGGCAAAAGGGCCAACAAGTGCTAAGCATCTCTGGGAACTCCTTTAAGACTGTTGGAAGACCATTTCAGGTGACTACCTCTTGAAGCTCATCAAGAGAATGCCAAGAGTGTGCAAAGCAGTAATCAAAGCAAAAGGTGGCTACTTTGAAGAACCTAGAATATTACATATTTTCAGTTGTTTCACAATTTTTTGTTATGTATATAATTCCACATGTGTTAATTCATAGTTTTCATGCCTTCAGTGTGAATCTACAATTTTGAAAATTAAGAAAACTCTTTGAATGAGAAGGTGTGTCCAAACTTTTGGTCTGTACTGTATATACTTACTGTGTGTGTGTAGTGTGTTTGTGTGTCTAATGTATGTGCATATGGTAATGTGTGTTCAGGGCGAATAGTGTTTCTCATTGAAGAAATGCTGCAAGCCCTGGAGGAGCAGAGAATGGGAGTGGAAGTGGCTGAAATAATTATTCACAGTGGCAATCCTCACTCCCATACTCTCTAGGGACGGGCAGTGACAGGAGGGTGCACCCCTTCTTCTCCCGATACACTCCCTGATCCTGGAGCTAAACGCATATCTTTCCTGAACAGCAGGCAGAGCTAAAACTTAATTGGCTGATGCAGTGCTCACAAGGGAGCTCCTCCGTCAGAGAGGCAAGCTACTTCCCTCTGCTTAGTCAGGGAATAATTAACTAAAGAGTGCCACCTACAGGGAGCTTTTAAGAATACGAAGCGTAATATAAAGCATGAACAGATTAAATAACATAAAATCAAGAGCCTGTTCTGGGGTACTGGAAAATCTGAAAACCAACAGGAGTTTGGTGAGTATTTATAACATTAGAGGGTTTTTTTTCTCTCAAAAAAAATGTAGAAATACTTAACTTTACTTCTCCAACGCATCTATGAGAAATAAAACAAGTTTTCATTTTGCCTAAATTCAAATATCCTACAGTTTTGTTTCTATAGCCTCCATCACTAGCGTAACTATAGGGGTCGCAGTTGCGACCGGGCCCCTAACCAGGGGGATCCAGAGGGCCCCCCTTTCCAGTGGTACTGTACTTTTCCCTTTATAAGATGCAGTGCATCTTATAAAGGGTATACTAGTGAGCGCTTTCATGGAAGCGCTCACTAGAATGCAGGAGGCGGAGAGGGAAGGGCTGTGAGCGCTGTACTTACCCCTGCTCCTTCTCGGGTACTGCGGTGTCTTTGCTGCCTGCAGTATAAGGACGTAGAGAGCGCACTCTGACCTGACGCTGCAAGAGGTCAGGTGACTGTGCAGCACAGGCCCTGAGAAAGGAAGAGAACCAGGACAGGACGTAAGGTACTTTATTATTTTACAGTCTGATCTGAGGTCTGATATGGGGGTGTGAAGGGTCTAATGGGGAGTCTGGAGAGGTCTAATGGGGGTCTGGAGGTCTGACTGGGGTCTAGAGAGGTCTAATGGGGGGTCTGTGGAGCTCTGACTGGTGGTCTGGAGAAGTCTAATGGTTCTGGTGAGGTCTGACTGGGGATCTGGAGAGGTCTAATGGTGGGGTCTGAAGGTCTGACTGAGGGTCTGGAGAGGTCTAATGTGGGGGTCTGGAAAGGTCTAATGGGGGTCTGGAGGTCTGACTGGGGGTCTGGAAAGGTCTAATGGGAGGTCTGTCTCGGGGGCTGGAGAGGCCTAATGGGGGGTCTGGAGTGGTCTGACTAGAGGTCTGGAGAGGTCTAATGGGGGGGTCTGGAGAGGTCTAATGTGGAGTCTGGGGGTCTGGAGAGGTCTAATGGGGGACTGGGGGTCTGGAAAGTTCTAATTGGAGGTCTAGAGGTCTGACTGGGGGTTATGGAGTTGTCTAATGGGGGGTCTGGAGGTCTGACTGGTGGTCTGGAGAGTTATAATGGGGGCTATGGAGGTCTGATTGGGGGTCTGGAGGTCTAGTGGGTGTAATGTGTGTCTGGAGGTCTGGTCTGAGGTGTAATGGCGCTCTGGAGGTCTCGTCAGGAGGTTTAATGGGGGTCTTATATGGAGGGCTGAAGGTCTAATGGGGATCTTATATGGGGTCTGATATTGGGTTGAGGTCTAATGGGGTTCTGATCTGAGGTCTAAAACTGGGGTCCTAGATGGGGTCTGACATAGAGGTCTAAAGGGGTCTGGTCTGAGATGGGGGGTCTTATTTAGGGTTTTATATAGGGGTCTGATCTGAAAGGGGGGTCTATTTCTGCAGGATAGTATTGGAGCATAGCGGACACAGTATTGGGGGTGGGAGGATGGGGTGTTAAGAAGGTGAGGAGGAGGATGGAAAAGTAGGAAAATAATATGTCTCTTAAACTCTGCAGAGACGAGGTGCGGCTGAAAGAAGTCACCATGGTGGTCTTGTCTGACAGGAGACGAAGAGGAAAGAGAATATCTACATCAGAGAAGAGAAGTCACTGGATGTAAGAGGTACATATGTGGGGCTGTAATATCCTGTATGTTCTGTAGCGCTGTATGTAATGTGTTCCAAGTATGTCTTTAAATGCTTTGTCCCTTTTTTTTCCATAAGAGTGCTGCCTTCTCTGCTCTGTTTACCTGCTCATCACTGCAAATGCTACGCCGAGCAGGTAAACAGAGCAGAGAAAGCAACTCTCATACAATCGCTGCCTACTTTTCAAACAACTGATCGGCGGGGTTGCCGGGTGTCGGACCCCCACCAATCTGATATTGATGACCAGTCCAAAGGATAGGTCATCAGTAGTAAAAAGAGGACAACCCTTTAACAGTAGGAATGGAGAGAAGGGGTTTGGTTGAGAATTAGGCATGGGGTGCCCAAGCAGAACTCTTGCACCAGGGCCCATGAGCCTTTAGCTACGCCCCTGTTCAAACCTATATTTGTCCATGGTAACAGACTACAAACAAACTCTATGTAGTCTGATCTAATATACAGGAAAAGGTAATAAGGTCAAGGGAGCATGAGCAGATTTATGAGATAGCGCCATAGTCCCACAGGCATTAACACAATGGCTGGTATACCATATGTTAGTAAATCTCCCCATAGTGTAATATTTTGGAGGCATTGACACCCAGTTTATAGAAATAAGGCTAGTTTCACACATGCAGTAAATCTATCTGGCAGGCTGTTCTGGCAGAGGAACAGCCTGCTAAAGTTCACCATATCCGGCCTAGCCAGATACTGCTGTGCACCGCCAGACCCTATTGACTATATTGGGATCCCGCGGGAATACGGCCGAAACCCCACCAAATCCTATTATAGTCAAAGGAGGCTGGTGGTGCACAGTAGTATTTGGCTCCACCTACTTGACCATACTTGTGTCAGCCCCATAGTCTGTCACTTTGAGCTTCTAATCCGTCTAGAACTCCCCTCATTCTAGCCCTGTTAGGGAGTATTAAGACTTGGTGCCTAGGGTGGCATCAGCTATGAATATGGCCCTTTATAAGTGATGAAAGCACTTGTACTTGTACTGCACTTCATACAGCCTTATAGTGTTGAGCGAATTGGTTTTGGATACAGCAATCTTCGTTTACAATATCTCATCTGTAGCGAGCTAAAATGTATAGGCTCCGCTGAGGCTTCTAAATTTTAGCTGCAAGTAACACAAGACTTGCTTTGTCTCACGTCTATGACGTTAGACTTCGGTTATGTGCAGAAATTACTGTTTAAAAATCCGAAGCTGAACTCTGCTTCGTTAATGAGATTTTAAAGGGGATCTATATGTGTATGTGCGCGTCCGTGCGTGTGTGCCGATTTGCCGATTTTGTGCATATAGCCTATATCGCTGGACCGCGATATGACCACGAAGCGGTAGTAAAGATCGGTTACCATGGCAGCCAGGAGCCACGCTACTGAAGTCCTGGCTGCCATGGTATGTTAGTGAGCAGCATTATACTCACGTGCGCCGCGGCCGCCAGTCGCTCCTTCTTCTGTCTGTGCGGCGCATTGCTAATGCTTATAGCATTAGCAATGCGCAGCACAGACCTCTGAGAAGAAGGAGCGCCCGGCGGCCACGGCGCACGTGAGTATAATGCTGCTCACTAGCATACCATGGCAGCCAGGGCTTCAGTAGCGTCCTGGCTGCCATGGTAACCGATTGGAGCCCCAGCATTACACTTCTGGGACTCTGATCGGAACTGCCCACAGCCACCAATGATGGGGGGGAGGAGGGGGACCCTGTTGCCACGGCCACCAATGATTAATACTTGGGAGGGAGGGGGGGGTGGGTTTCAGTTACCAGAGGGGGCTGCTGATGGGTCCCTGCACCGCGCATGCCCACTATAACAAACGGCACACAGACGCAGGGCACTCACACAGGGATTTTATGTGATGGGGCTGGAGTGTAATCCTACATAATAAAATCCCTGTGTGAGTGCCCTGTGTCCGTGTGTGTGTGCCGTTTGTTATACTGGGCATGCGTGGCGCGGGGACCTATCAGCACACAGCGCTCCACAGCCCGCCTGCACCTGCGCCCAGCTCCGCCATCACTCCTCCCCCTTTCCCTCCAGCTTCATCGGCAGACGCCTTACACCCCAGGATCCCCATCATTATACACATAGTACACTCTAACCCCCATCATTACACACATATTACACTCCAATCCCCATCATTACACACAAATTACACTCCAATCCCCATCATTACACTCCAATGAGTGTTGTAGTATAATGATGGGGGTTGGAGTGAAATAGTATGCAATGCTGCAGCAGGTACGGGCCACTCTCTGCCCGGTGTGCAGGTGTGGGCAGTGCATAAGGGTGTCGGTGAAGGATACGTTGTGGCAGGCGGCGGTTGCTGCGCCCAGATCCCGGGGTGTCAGTCAGCTGCAGAGGAAGCCGGAGGGGGAGGAGGAGGCACGGTGGAGCTGGGCACAGCAGCGGGCCGATGCGCAGGGGTGGGCGGTGCGTGCAGAGCGCCGTGTGTTGATTAGCCGCCACGCATGCGCACTTAACTAATCGTCACACACGCACGGTTGCAAACAGGGACTTTATTATAGTGGATATATATCTATTCTAATAAAAGTCCTGTGTACGTGCTCAGGGCTGGTGGCCGTACGTGTGTGCCGATTATAGAAGTGCGAATGTGCAGCCAACGGACACACACACAGGCCAATCCAGGTCGCAGAGCCGGGCTCGGGGGCACATTGGCGGGAAAGCAGCGCTCAGGGAGGAGGACGCCGGGAGCCGGGCACAGCAGCTTTCAGAGTTACTCTGCCCGGAGCACACGGGACAGCGCAGCCGTCACAGGTCCCGGTGAGCCGTCCACACTGAGAGCCGGCTATCTCACTCATTATGCCGCACTGCGCATGCGCCCGCTTCCCCACACGTGCAGTGCGGCCAGATGCCGCTCCATCGGCACACACTCCACGGACACTACATGTGCAGCATCCTATTGTAATGGCAGCGGGGGGCAGTCACTGTATTGCACCGGCCCCGCTCACTTACTACATGGTGAGGCAGGAGGCCGGGTGGGCGGCCAGGCACTGGTAGCGTAACTCACTAAGTGACTCCCCTGCTCCGCCCACTGCATGAATGAAGCAGGCGCATGACGTAGTGAGTTACGCTGCCAGTGCCTGGCTGCCCGCCCGGCCTCCTGCCTCACCATGTAGTAAGTGAAGAAGTGAAGATTGCTATTATTATTACAGTTATTCAAAGTATTACTACTCTGAGCGGGGCCGGTGCAATACAGTGACTGCACCGGGCCCCGCTGCCATTACATTCACACTAAACAGCGACACTGTTATGGAGGGATCTGTGGATGACACATAGCATAAGATGCTATGTGTCATCCACAGATACCCCCCTAACAGTGTCAGCTAGAGACCAGCCCCATAACAGTGTCAGCCACAGACCAGCCCCATAACAGTGTCAGCCACAGACCAGCTCCATAACAGTGTCAGCCACAGACCAGCCCCATAACAGTGTCAGCCACAGACCAGCCCCATAACAGTGTCAGCCACAGACCAGCCCCATAACAGTGTCAGCCACAGACCAGCCCCATAACAGTGTCAGCCACAGACCAGCCCCATAACAGTGTCAGCCACAGACCAGCCCCATAACAGTGTCAGCCACAGACCAGCCCCATAACAGTGTCAGCCACAGACCAGCCCCATAACAGTGTCAGCCACAGATACCCCCATAACAGTGTCATCCACAGGTACCCCCCCCCCATAACAGTGTCATCCACAGGTACCCCCCATAACAGTGTCATCCACAGGTACCCCCCATAACCGTGTCATCCACAAGTGCCCCCCCATAACAGTGTCATCCACAGGTACCCCCCATAACAGTGCCATCCACAGGTACCCCCCATAACAGTGTCATCCACAGGTACCCCCCATAACAGTGTCATCCACAGGTACCCCCCCATAACAGTGTCATCCACAGGTACCTCCCCATAACAGTGTCATCCACAGGTACCCCCCCATAACAGTGTCATCCACAGGTCCCCCCCCCCCATAACAGTGCCAGCACTACTGTTCTAGCACCCGTTATTGTAACGGGCTTAATGTCTAGTTTCAAATAATTTATACGCGCATAAGCGAAATGTAACAGCATAGACGTAAAACGAAGCAAGTCTCCCGTTATTTACAGCAAGATTTTCAAGTCCTCGGCAGAACCCATACATTTTAGTGCGCTATGGAGGAGATATTGTAAACAAGGTTTTCAACTGAATCGGGTTCAGATAGAGCAGTGGTGGGCAAACCTTTTTGTCAACTGAGCCAAATATCGCCATAACCACAATCAATTTTTTTTTTGAGAGCCACATTTTTAAAACCTAAAATATTGTGTCAACAGTACCAGTGAGGACTATTAGGGCTCATGCACACGACCGTGTGCCCGCCGTTGCCATATTGCAGGCCGCATACGGCGGGTCCGCAATACACGGGCACTGGCCGTGTGCAGCCCGCATCAAGGACCCATTCACTTCAATGGGTCCAGGATCCGGGATATGAGTGCTACAGAGTGCTTCCGTGGTGCTTCTGGCTGTGCCTCCGCACCGCAAAAAAGTAGCGCATGCACTACTTTTTTGTGTGCCAGCTGCATCATGGACCCATTCACTTCAGCATGCGCTACTTTTTTGCGGTGCGGGCAGTCGGATGCGGATCGCGAACCCCATTCAAGTGAATGGGTCCGCGATCCTCATGCAGCTGCCCCATGGTCTGTGTCCGTGCATTGCGGACCGCTATTTGCGGTTCGCAGCACAGGCACGGCACCCTTACATTCGTGGGCATGAGCCCAGAGTGTGTTTTTACATACTTTTATATGTACTTTTTTTAATTTGGATCTTGATTATTATTTCATTTTATCTTGATCATTTTTAACTTTTATTAAACTTGTCTGCAGATGTGGATGACGCACTTATGGGGGATATCTGTGGATGACACATATATAGCATCTTATGCTATATACAGTACAGACCAAAAGTTTGGCCACACCTTCTCATTCAAAGAGTTTTCTTTATTTTCATGACTATGAAAATTGTAGATTCACACTGAAGGCATCAAAACAATTAATTAACCGCTTGCCACCACGCTAACGAAAGGCGTCATTGCGGCGGCTCTCCCAGGTCACACTAACGCCGATTGGCGTCATCTCGCGTGAGCCGAGATTTCCTGTGAACGCGCGCACACAGGCGCGCGCGTTCACAGGAACGGAAGGTAAGCGAGTGGATCTCCAGCCTGCCAGCGGCGATCGTTCGCTGGCAGGCTGGAGATGTGATTTTTTTTAACCCCTAACAGGTATATTAGACACTGTTTTGATAACTGCGTCTAATATACCTGCTACCTGGTCCTCTGGTGGTCCCTTTTGTTTGGATCGACCACCAGAGGACACAGGCAGCTGTGTAAAGTAGCACCAAACACCACTACACTACACCCCCCCCCCCCCCGTCACTTATTAACCCCTTATGAACCCTTGATCACTCCATATAGACTCCCTGATCACCCCCCTGTCATTGATCACCCCCTGTCATTGATCACCCCCCTGTAAGGCTCCATTCAGATGTCCGTATGTGTTTTACGGATATACGGATACATGGATCGGATCCGCAAAACGCATACGGACGTCTGAATGGAGCCTTACAGGGGGGTGATCAGTGACAGGGGGGTTATCAGCCCATATAGATTCCCTGATCACTTCCCTGTCATTGATCACTTCCCTGTCATTGATCACTTCCCTGTCATTGATCACCCCCCTGTAAGGCTCCATTCAGACGCCCGTATGTGTTTTACGCATCCACGCATCTATGGATCGTATCCGCAAAACACATACGGACATCTGAATGGAGCCTTACAGGGGGGTGATCAGGGAGTCTATATGGGATGATCACCCCCTGTAAGGCTCCATTCAGACGTCTGTATGTGTTTTACGGATCCACGCATCTATGGATCGGATCCGCAAAACACATACGGACGTCTGAATGGAGCCTTACAGGGGGGTGATCAGTGACAGGGGGGTGATCACCCCATATACACTCCCTGATCACCCCCTGTCATTGATCACCCCCCTGTAAGGCTCCATTCATACGCCTGTATGTGTTTTACGGATCCACGCATCCATGGATCGGATCCGCAAAACGCATACGGACGTCTGAATGGAGCCTTATAGGGGGGTGATCAATGACAGGGGGGTGATCACCCCATATACACTCCCTGATCATCCCCCTGTCATTGATCACCCCCCTGTAAGGCTCCATTCAGACGTCCGTATGTGTTTTGCGGATCCGATCCATGTATCCGTGGATCCGTAAAAAACATATGGACGTCTGAATGGAGCCTTTCAGAGGGGTGATCAATGACAGAGGGGTGATCAATGACAGAGGGGTGATCAGTGACAGGGGGGTGATCACCCCATATACACTCTCTGATCACCCCCCTGTCATTGATCACCCCCCTGTAAGGCTCCATTCAGACATTTTTTGGGCCCAAGTTAGCGGAAATATTATTATTTTTTTCTTACAAAGTCTCATATTCCACTAACTTGTGTCAAAAAATAAAATCTCACATGAACTCACCATACCCCTCACGGAATCCAAATGCGTAAAATTTTTTAGACATTTATATTCCAGACTTCTTCTCACGCTTTAGGGCCCCTAAAATGCCAGGGCAGTATAAATACCCCCCCATTTCGGAAAGATGACACCCCAAGGTATTCTGTGAGGGGCATATTGAGTCCATGAAAGATTGACATTTTTGTCCCAAGTTAGCGGAAAGGGAGACTTTGTGAGAAAAAAACAAAAAATAAAACATTTCCGCTAACTTGTGCCAAAAAAAAAAAATTCAATGAACTCGCCAGGCCCCTCATTAAATACCTTGGGGTGTCTTCTTTCCAAAATGGGGTCACATGTGGGGTATTTATACTGCCCTGGTATTTTAGGGGCCCGAAAGCATGAGAAGAAGTCTGGGATCCAAATGTCAAAAAATGCCCTCCTAAAAGGAATTTGGGCCGCTTTGCGCATCTAGGCTGCAAAAAAGTGTCACACATGTGGTATCGCCGTACTCAGGAGAAGTTGGGCAATGTGTTTTGGGGTGTCATTTTACATATACCCATGCTGGGTGAGATAAATATCTTGGTCAAATGCCAATTTTGTATAAAAACAAATGGGAAAAGTTGTCTTTTGCAGAGATATTTCTCTCACCCAGCATGGGTATATGTAAAATGACACCACAAAACACATTCCCCAACTTCTCCTGAGTACGGCGATACCACATGTGTGACACTTTTTTGCAGCCTAGGTGGGCAAAGGGGCCCACATTCCAAAGAGCACCTTTAGGATTTCACAGGTCATTTTTTACAGATTTTGAGTTCAAACTACTTACCACACATTTGGGCCCCTAGAATGCCAGGGCAGTATAACTACCCCACAAGTGACCCCATTTTGGAAAGAAGACACCCCAAGGTATTCCGTGAGGGGTATGGTGAGTTCCTAGAATTTATTTATTTTTGTCCCAAGTTAGCGGAAACTGATGATTTCTTTTATTTTAATTTTTTTTTTCTTACAAAGTCTCATATTCCACTAATTTGTGACAAAAAATAAAAAATTCCATAAACTCACCATACCCCTCACGAAATACCTTAGGGTGCCTTCTTTCCAAAATGGGGTCACTTGTAGCGTAGTTATACTGCCCTGGCATTCTAGGGGCCCAAATGTGTGGTAAGTAGTTTGAAATCAAAATCTGTAAAAAATGGCCGGTGAAATCCTAAAGGTGCTCTTTGGAATGTGAGCCCCTTTGCCCACCTAGGCTGCAAAAAAGTAAAAAAGTGTCACACATCTGGTATCGCCGTACTCAGGAGAAGTTAGGCAATGTGTTTTGGGGTGTCATTTTACATATACCCATGCTGGGTGAGATAAATATCTCGTCAAAAGACAACTTTTCCCATTTTTTTTATACAAAGTTGGCATTTGACCAAGATATTTATCTCACCCAGCATGGGTATATGTAAAATGACACCCCAAAACACATTGCCCAACTTCTCCTGAGTACGGCGATACCACATATGTGGTTTGCAGCCTAGGTGGGCAAAGGGGCACACATTCCAAAGAGCACCTTTCGGATTTCACCGGTCATTTTTTACAGATTTTGATTTCAAACTTCTTCTCACGCATCTGGGCCCTTAGAATGCCAGGGCAGTATAACTACCCCACAAGTGACCCCATTTTGGAAAGAAGACACCCCAAGGTATTTTATGATGGGCATAGTGAGTTCATGGAAGTTTTTGTTTTTTGTCACAAGTTAGTGGAATATGAGACTTTGTAAGAAAAAATAAAAAAATTATAATTTTCCGCTAGCTTGTGACAAAAAATAAAAAGTTCTATGAACTCACTATGCCCATCAGCGAATACCTTAGGGTGTCTACTTTCCGAAATGGGGTCATTTGTAGGGGGTTTCTACTGTCTGGGCATTGTAGAACCTCAGGAAACATGACAGGTGCTCAGAAAGTCAGAGCTGATTCAAAAAGCGGAAATTCACATTTTTGTATCATAGTTTGTAAACGCTATAACTTTTACCCAAACATTTTTTTTTTTTTATCAAAGACATGTTGAACAATAAATTTAGTGAAAAATTTATATATGGATATCGTTTTTTTTGCAAAATTTTACAACTGAAAGTGAAAAATGTCATTTTTTTGCAAAAAAATCGTTAAATTTCGATTAATAACAAAAAAAGTAAAAATGTCAGCAGCAATGAAATACCACCAAATGAAAGCTCTATTAGTGAGAAGAAAAGGAGGTAAAATTCATTTGGGTGGTAAGTTGCATTACCGAGCAATAAACCGCTAAAGTTGTGGAGTGCTGATTTGTAAAAAAGGGCCTGGTCACTAGGGGGGTATAAACCTGTGGTCCTTAAGTGGTTAACACATGTGGAATTATATACATAACAAAAAAGTGTGAAACAACTGAAAATATGTCATATTCTAGGTTCTTCAAAGTAGCCACCTTTTGCTTTGATTACTGCACACTCTTGGCATTCTCTTGATGAGCTTCAAGAGGTGGTCACCTGAAATGGTTTTCACTTCACAGGTGTGCCCTGTCAGGTTTAGTAAGTGGGACTTCTTGCCTTATAAATGGGGTTGGGACCATCAGTTGGATTGTGGAGAAGTCAGGTGGATACACAGCTGATAGTCCTACTGAATAGACTGTTAGAATTTGTATTATGGCAAGAAAAAAGCAGCTAAGTAAAGAAAAACGAGTGGCCATCATTACTTGAGGAAATGAAGGCCAGTTAGTCAGCCGAAAAATTGGGAAAACTTTGAAAGTAAGCGCTATTTGACCATGAAGGAGAGTGATGGGGTGCTGCGCCAGATGACCTGGCCTCCACAGTCACCGGACCTGAACCCAATCGAGATGGTTTAGGGTGAGCTGGACCACAGAGTGAAGGCAAAAGGGCCAACAAGTGCTAAGCATCTCTGGGAACTCCTTCAAGACTGTTGGAAGACCATTTCAGGTGACTACCTCTTGAAGCTCATCAAATGAATGCCAAGAGTGTGCAAAGCAGTAATCAAAGCAAAAGGTGGCTACTTTGAAGAACCTAGAATATGACATATTTTTTGTTGTTTCACACTTGTTTGTTATGTATATAATTCCACATGTGTTAATTCATAGTTTTGATGTCTTCATAGTCATGAAAATAAAGAAAACTCTTTGAATGAGAAGGTGTGTCCAAACTTTTGGTCTGTACTGTATGTGTCATCCACAGATATCCCCCATAAGTGCCTTCTAGTAAGTAAAGTAATGTATTAGTGGGGGGAAGGGGGGAGGCAGGGACACTTGCGGCGGGGTCGGTGCAGTGCCCAGCGCTGTGCACACACCGGGGTCAGCTCCTACCTTTCTGCTGCAGGACATTTCGCTCCTCCTGAGCGGCAGCCTCTTCACCACTCCTTACATGGCCATCAGTGGGCAGCCGAACTAGAGCGCCGCTGCCCACCCTTCTGCTGCTGTGCGCAGCGTGACATCTCTCCCTCCGTCATGCGCCTCCTGCCCCACCTGCGCCGGGGCAGGAGGCGCATGACGGACAATTTGCAAGCAGCTTGAGCGGTGCGATATGAGTGCGCAACCGCCCACCCACCAGCCCGCACCAAAGAGCCGCAGTGAAGGTTCTAAAGAACCGCTTGTGGCTCGCGAGCCGCACTTTGCCGACCACTGAGATAGAGCAATCCGAACCCTATTTGCTCAAGTCTACAGCATTAAATGAATTCTCCTTCTCCCTTGTCCCAGAGAGCCCCCATGAAGAATTCACTTTTTAGCAGGAGTTTTCTTACAACTTTTCTGGCAGACTCAGCCTGATTGCACTACATATCCAGGATTTATTATATAGTTTGTGTTTTTTTTATCTCTTATGTTTACTACTCAGAAAGCCTAAAATTATAGAAAATAGAAACAACTAAATGGTTAAATTTGGGTTGTTTATTAGAAGAAAATTCAGCATGTTTCAAAAGCAAAGTTACCGAAGTAACTTAAGTCCACTGGGTGTATATAGGAAACAGTTCAAATCTCAGTAAAGCTTCTACTTCTATCTGCTGTTCAGAAGGCCATGTGTTGATTTTCACTTGTTGAAATTGATGTTTCTGCTGTTTCCCACCTCCTTGTCATGCGCAATTTGTTGACATAAGGAGCTGAAGTTGTAAAGTATGTCAGTAGTTACAAAACTACATTTCCTTGTGTGCGCTTCAGTGTTTTTGGGCCAAATGTCGCTGTCTACTTCCTCTCACTTCTCTGCCATCTTTATTGTAGAAGAGGACAAGCTCTTCTTTTCTCTGCGCATGCATGGATCCAGCTATTGTATGCTTGGCCATCGCATGCACCTTGCACACAGCACAGAGCACCAGCCCAAAAGTGGTGATGTGCTGTCGACAGGACATGATTTATGAGCCTGGAACATGTGACCAGTGGGAAAAAAAGGTCATCACTACCAGATCACAACAGTGCTTCCAGGGTCACATGACTGAGTGCTCGTAACAGGGAACAATTTTGTAATAAAAGTTAACTACAAAATTAAAAACTTGGTCCCTGGGATTCTCCAGATATCAACTACAAAGAAATGCTCCCAGCCAAATAAAAAAATCATGCATTCAATTGTAAAGTCCAGTGCAGCAATGTGAAAAGGAATTGTCTGCTCTGAGAGCCATATTGTATCATCTCTAAGAGATATCAACATGAAAAGTCCTCGGAGATCCAGAGCGTCTTGTGAGGGGGGCATGTATAAACTAGGAGTTCATACAGCATACATCTTGATATTAGAGGCAGGTCACAGGTTCAGTCTTATCGCCCTATAGCTTTGAGCTCAGCAAGTGTCTCGCTATAAACCTGGCGGTTGGAATTGATCTGCATCATCTTGGAGCTCATAATGTTGATGTAAGACAGGCATCGGTCCCAAAAGGCCATCCTTGAGCCCACCAGGAATGGTGCTTCTGGATACCCATTCTCATTGCCGGTGTAGCAGTGGGTGATGAAGTAGCAGGTCAGGAGCGACATTTGAAGCTGTTCTACGCTGTCTGCATCTGGGGAGATGAGGTCCCGGCATAGCATATAGAGGAAGACCACGCTGCCTGAGCTCAGGAAACTTACTGGTTGGTAACCCGTAATAAGGAGATAGTTGTCAATATTTCTCAGCCATCCTATAGCCTGTGTAGGGGAAAGATCAAGCTTATAGCACCTCCGACGTAGAAAGAGTCCGAGACACCTCAGGAGCTCACTGGACGGGGTGTAGAGCACAACACGCCTCTGAGATGATTGTGCAGGGTCAATCCGACGCCGTTTGGCTGGTAATTCGGGACAACAGCGGCGTCTCTTCACCATGGTTATATTAGAAGCTCACACTCCCTTCAAAGACAAAAATCCAATATAAACAATATAACCCTCACAAGCCAAAACATTCCAGACAATGAAATACCAAGTAAGGCTCTAGTCACATAACCCATGCAACGCTGCTCTCCCTGATAAAATTACAGGACCACAATGGAACGTGACGGACTCATTAAGGTCTGTCAGACCTGTCAGTGGTAACCATTATGTGAACAATTCATTTATGAGTCTTGGTTTCTAGTATACATTACAGAAGTATTTCTATATGAACATTTCTGATGTTTTCACAGGATATGCCATAAATGCCGATAGGTGCTGGTGTAACCATTGGTCCCTACACCTTATTCAAGAAAGAGGCCCCATCTTGCAGGCACAGAGAATATAGACGTGGCCATGCATGCACAGCTCGCTTCATTCACTTCTATGGTAGTTTCGAAATTAGTTGAGTGAATGTGTTTGGCTATTTTTGGAACTGCCATAGAAGTGAATGGAGAGACTAGGAAATGCATGGCCACCTCTCCATTCACTGCGGCCGCAAGACCAGGCTACATTTTCGAGACTTGTACCGGTCCGAGGCATGTCCCCTAACCTATCACACTTTATTTGATGAGGTTTTTAGAAACACAGTAAAAAATCGGGCACAACTGACACATATAATTAGAGAAGTGTCAAAACTGCATTTAAAAGATGCAGTTTTTCAAGGCCTGACTTTTTTTACAGGTGAAATTAAATTATTTTATTTTATTTAGTTATTTTTATCGATGCTTGAACTCTGAAAATTGCACAGACAATTACAATGAAACCATTGCTGTGTGAATACACATTTAGGGGGACATTTATCAAATCAGATATATCAGTTTTGTGGCTTAAATAATTTGCAAGTCATGGAGATTGTGCTGTTTTCTGCAACATTTCATCAATTTATACAACATTTGGTGTTCCTCGCCATTTCTCAAAGTGGTCCTCATCCAAAACAGGGAATAAAAAATTGGGTGGGATGTGGCCTCCCAGAGATTTTTAATTTGCTCCATAAATTGGCTTAAAATATAGCACAAATCTACACCAGCTGATAAGCGGCATAGCTTTTTCTCTACAACATGGAAAGATGCCAGAAGAGGCATCTACATTACATATTAATACCAGCGTATGAAACACCAACCGTAATACATTTTCCCCAATATCTGATTATATATGGTGGTACTTTACACTTATTATACTTTACCTTTTCAGCTCTGGGGATCTGTTTTAGTAATTTCCCTTCCGCTAATATTAGTAGTAATCGCACGGTAGGTAAATGTTCACTTCACCTGTAATGTGTGAAATGTGAGGAAAAGCTGCTTGTAATTCACATACGTTCTAGGTGTCCGTGTTCTAGAACCTAATACACGACAATAGAACAGAGTGGTTGCTATAACGACATCACCTCTCATAGTTACTGCAACTTTATTTCTTAAAGGGAAACTATGTTCACTAATTGGAATCCTTTTTAACCCCTTCAGGACATCACTTATTTTGGTCATAATAGTGTCATTACTTTTGCACAATACAGTGGGATGCAAAAGTTTGGGCAACCTTGTTAATCATCATGATTTTCCTGTATAAATCGTTGGTTGTTACGATAAAAAATGTCAGTTAAATATATCATACAGGAGACACGGTGATATTTGAGAAGTGAAATTAAGTTTATTGGATTTACAGAAAGTGTGCTATAATTGTTTAAACAAAATTAGGCAGGTGCATAAATTTGGGCACCACAAAAAAGAAATAAAATCAATATTTAGTAGATTCTCCTTTTGCAGAAATTACAGCCTCTGAAAAGCTTCCTGTAGGTTCCAATGAGAGTCTGGATTCTGGTTGAAGGCATTTTGGACCATTCCTCTTTACAAAACATCTTTAGTTCATTTAGGTTTGATGGCTTCCGAGCATGGACAGCTCTCTTTAAGTCACACCACAGATTTTCAATTATATTCAGGTCTGGGGACTGAGATGGCCATTCCAGAACGTTGTACTTGTTCCTCTGCATAGAGTGTATTTTGAGCAGTGTTTAGGGTCGTTGTCTTGTTGAAAGATCCAGCTTCAGCTTTGTCACTGATTCCTGGACATTGGTCTCCAGAATCTGCTGATACTGAGTGGAATCCATGCGTCCCTCAACTTGATATGTGTAGAAGAGCTGTATATAGAAGGGGGTAGGGCTCTAGAGTGGTACATAGAGCTGACTTCCCTGAACATTGGGGCAGCACCTGAAATTCAGGAAATCCAGGATTGTCCTGCTGGATCCAGGATGATTGGGAGTTCTGTAACTTCCAGGATGGCTGTAATATGACCTGGCGGCAGTAAAGGTGAGAGGGGTGGAGAAGCTATCTGCATTGCAATGCTGGGCTGAGGACAATCCTGAGGAAAGTCCTGTCGAACTCTGCACCTCTCCCTAGTGTTTTCCTCTAGAGTCTCATAAGCACAGCGTGATAAAAATAAATCTACAGTAGTGTGGCGAAAATAACCTCACCACTGGGTTTTGGAGGGGCCTGTTTGCCAGCCTCTTGCCTCAGGATTATGGCCCATATACTAACTTTGAAGGAAAAGACAGACCGGCTGCACAGCTTAAATCTGTGGAACTGTTTTGGGAAGAAAAGCCATGCTTGCGCTAGGCCAAATGTGACTTCCATGGAATTTTGGAACCCCTGCTCGGATGTGGGTGATTTTTGGATATGTTGTTCACCCAGATCAGAGCTATCCTTGGATGTATATTTATATTGGGGATATGTCGGGTTTGGAGGTGTTTTCTGTGTTTTGGAGAAAATGTGTGTTTTCTGCCTGTGAGTGATTAAGTTAGCCCATTTTGTTTGGTAATTGTATCACAGGCAGAGCCCAATGTGTTTTGGTAATTGTATTTTGTTGATTGCGTTACAGACAGAGGGAAGGGGGTTTTGTATACAATTGCTGGGAAGGTTTCAATACTGTAAATGCATGTGATTGGCTAAAATATAAACTCTCACAGTCTTCTACAAGGGCCCCAGGGGGAGTGTTCCTTGCTAGGAGACCTGCATAAAAGGCTGAAAAATAACCCATTAAAAAGTTTTCCTGTTTTACCTTCAACATAGAGCCTCGTCTCATGTGTGTGGGGATTGCTATACGCTGTATACTCCCCTGGCTATAACCCCTAGCTCTTGTAAGACCTGTTCCTGTTCCTTGTTCCTGTGGTGGTTACAGTGTAGAGCGGAGTGCTTGGAGTCCTCGGGAAGCACTAGGAGCATCCATCAATGGAGGTACCCAGTTCGGGTGCCAGGAGATCCGTTACAAGTAGCCTGCACAAAAAGTAAGTGTATGTATATATTTACTGTGTGTGTGTAGTGTGTTTGTGTGTCTAATGTATGTGCATATGGTAATATGTGTTCAGGGCGAATAGTGTTTCTCATTGAAAAAATGCTGCAAGCCCTGGAGGAGCAGAGAATGGGAGTGGAA
The DNA here is from genome assembly GCF_014858855.1 of Bufo gargarizans. Classification (NCBI taxonomy): domain Eukaryota; kingdom Metazoa; phylum Chordata; class Amphibia; order Anura; family Bufonidae; genus Bufo; species Bufo gargarizans. Next base: position 428,084,741 of record NC_058084.1, read on the forward strand.
GTGGCTGAAATAATTATTCACAGTGGCAATCCTGACGCCCATACTCTCTAGGGACGGGCAGTGACAGGAGGGTGCACCCCTTCTTCTTCCGGTACACTCCCTGATCCTGAAGCTAAACGCATATCTTCCCTGAACAGCAGGCAGAGCTAAAACTTAATTGGCTGATGCAGTGCTCACAAGAAAGCTCCTCCGTCAGAGAGGAAAGCTACTTCCCTCTGCTAAGTCAGGGAATAATTAACTAAAAAGTGCCACCTACAGAGAGCTTTTAAGAATATGAAGCGTAATATAAAGCATGAACAGATTAAATAACATAAAATCAAGAGCCTGTTCTGGGGTACTGGAAAACCTGAAAACCAGCAGGAGTTTGGTGAGTATTTATAACATTACAGAGGTTTTTTTTTCACTCAAAAATAATGTAGAGATACTTAACTTTACTTCTCCAAAGCATCTAATGAGAAATAAAACAAGTTTGCATTTTGCCTAAATTCAAATATCCTACAGTTTTGTTTCTATAGCCTCCGTCACTAGCGTAACTATAGGGTTCGCAGTTGCGACCTGGCCCCTAAGCCAGGGGGATCCAGAGGGCCCCCCTTTCCAGTGGTACTGTACTTTTCCCTTTACAAGATGCAGTGCATCTTATAAAGGGTATACTAGTGAGCGCTTTCATGGAAGCGCTCACTAGAATGCAGGAGGCGTAGAGGGAAGGGCTGTAAGCGCTGTACTTACCCCTGCTCCTTCTCGCTCTTTCCAGGTACTGCAGTGTCTTTGCTGTCTGCAGCGTCAGGACGTACAGAGCGCACTCTGACCTGACGCTGGAAGAGGTCAGGTGACTGTGCAGCACAGGCCCTGAGAAAGGAAGAGAGCCAGAACAGGACGTAAGGTACTTTAGTATTTTACAGTCTGATCTGAGGTCTGATATGGGGGGGTGAAAGGTCCAATGGGAGGTCTGGAGGTCTGACTCGGGGTCTGGAGAGGCCTAATGGGGGGTCTGGAGTGGTCTGACTAGAGGTCTAATGGGGTCTGGAGGACTGACTGGGGGTCTGGAGAGGTCTAATGGGGGGTCTGGAGAGTTCTAATGGGAGGTCTGGAGGTCTGACTGGGGGTCTGGAGAGGTCTATTAGGGGGTCTGGAAGTCTGACTGGGGGGTCTGTGAAGTTGTGACTGGGGTTATGGAGAAGTCTAATGGGGGGTCTGGAGGTCTGACTGGTGGTCTGGAGAGGTCTAATGAGGGGGTATGGAGTTGTCTAATGGGGGGTCTGGGGGTCTGACTGGGGGTCTGGAGAGGTATAATGGGGGCTATGGAGGTTTGATTGGGGGTCTGGAGGTCTGGTCTAAGGTGTAATGGGGCTCTGGAGGTCTGGTCAGGAGGTATAATGGGGGGTCTGGAGTGGTCTGACTAGAGGTCTAATGGGGTCTGGAGGACTGACTGGGGGTCTGGAGAGGTCTAATGGGGGGTCTGGAGAGTTCTAATTGGAGGTCTGACTGGGGGTCTGGAGAGGTCTATTAGGGGGTCTGGAAGTCTGACTGGGGGGTCTGTGAAGTTGTGACTGGGGTTATGGAGAAGTCTAATGGGGGGTCTGGAGGTCTGACTGGTGGTCTGGAGTTGTCTAATGAGGGGGTATGGAGTTGTCTAATGGGGTGGTCTGGGGGTCTGACTGGGGGTCTGGAGAGGTATAATGGGGGCTATGGAGGTTTGATTGGGGGTCTGGAGGTCTAGTGGGTGTAATGGGGGTCTGGAGGTCTGGTCTAAGGTGTAATGGGGCTCTGGAGGTCTGGTCAGGAGGTATAATGGGGGTCTTATATGGGGGCCTGAAGGTCTAATGGGGATCTTATATGGGGTCTGATATTAGGTCGAGGTCTGACGTTGAGGTCTAATGGGGGTCTGATCTGAGGTCTAAAACTGGGGTCTTATATGGGGTCTGACATAGAGGTCTAAAGGGGTCTTAGGGTTTTATATAGGGGTCTGATCTGAAAGGAGGGTCTATTTCTGCAGGATAGTATTGGGGCATAGGTGACACAGTATTGGGGGTGGCAGGATGGGGTGTTGAGAAGGTGAGGAGGATGATGGAAAAATAGGAAAATAATATGTCTCTTAAACTCTGCAGAGACGAGGTGCGGCTGAAAGAAGTCACCATGGTGGTCTGGTCTGACAGGAGAAGAAGAGGAAAGAGAATATCTACATCAGAGAAGAGAAGTCACTGGATGTAAGAGGTACATATGTGGGGCTGTATTATCCTGTATGTTCTGTAGCGCTGTATGTAATGTGTTCCAAGTATGTCTTTAAAGGCTTTGTCCCTTTTATTTATTTAATTTTTTCGTAAGAGTGCTGCCTTCTCTGCTCTGTTTACCTGCTCATCACTGCAAGTGCTACGCCGAGCAGGTAAATAGAGCAGAGAAAGCAACTCTCATACAATCGGTGGGGTTGCCGGTTGTCGGACCCCCACCGATCTGATATTGATGACATGTCCTCAGGATAGGTCATCAGTAGTAAAAATAGGACAACCCTTTAACAGTAGGACTGGAGAGAAGAGGTTAGGTTGAGAATTAGGCATGGGGGGGCGTGTCAATTTTTGCCTCCGGCAGCATAAAAGCTAGGTGCACAAGCACTGAGGGAAGAGGGGTGCCCAAGCAGAACTCTTGCACCAGGGCCCATGAGCCTTTAGCTATGCCCCTGTTCAAACCTATATTTTTCCATGGTAACAGACTACCAACAATCTCTATGTAGTCTGATCTAATATACAGGAAAAGGTAATAAGGTCAAGGGAGCATGAGCAGATTTATGAGATAGCGCCATATTCCCACAGGCATTAACACAATGGCTGGTATACCATATGTTAGTAAATCTCCCCATAGTGTAATATTTTGGAAGCATGGACAGATAGTTTATAGAAATAAGGCTAGTTTCAGACATGCGTTAAATCTATCTGGCAGGCTGTTCTGGCAGAGGAACAGCCTGCTAAAGTTCACCATATCCGGCCTAGCCAGATACTGCTGTGCACCGCCAGACCCTATATTGGGATCCCGCGGGAATACGGCCGAAACCCCACGAAATCCTATTATAGTCAAAGGGGGCTAGTGGTGCACAGTAGTATTTGGCTCCACCTACTTGACCATACTTGTGTCAGCCCCATAGTCTGTCACTTTGAGCTTCTACTCCATCTAGAACTCCCCTCATTCTAGCCCTGATAGGGAGTATTAAGACTTGGTGCCTAGGGTGGCATCAGCTATGAATATGGCCCTTTATAAGTGATGAAAGCACTTGTACTTGTACTGCACTTCATACAGCCTTATAGTGTTGAGCGAACTGGTTTTGGATACAGCAATCTTTGTTTACAATATCTCATCTGTAACGAGCTAAAATGTATAGGCTCCGCTGAGGCTTCTAAAATTTTGCTGCAAATAACACAAGACTTGCTTTGTCTCACGTCTATGACGTTAGACTTCGGTTTTGTGCAGAAATTACTGTTTCAAAATCCGAAGCTGAACTCTGCTTCGTCAATGAGATTTTGAGAGAATATTTCAAATAATTTATACGCGTATAAGCGAAATGTAACAGCATAGATGTAAAACGAAGCAAGTCTCCCGTTATTTACAGCAAGATTTTCAAGGCCTCAGCGGAGCCCATACATTTTAGTGCGCTATAGAGGAGATATTGTAAACAAAGTTTTCAACCGAATCGGGTTCAGATAAAGCAATCCGAACCCTATTTGCTCAAGCCTACAGCAATAAATGAATTCTCCTTCTCCCTTGTCCCAGAGAGCCCCCATGAAGAATTCACTTTTTAGCAGGAGTTTTCTTACAACTTTTCTGGCAGACTCCGCCTGATTGCACTACATATCCAGGATTAATTATATAGTTTGTGTTTTTTTATCTCTTATCTTTACTACTCAGAAACCCTAAAATTATAGAAAATATAAACAACTAAATGGTAAAATTCGGTTTGTTTAATAGAAGAAAATTCAGCATGTTTCAAAAGCAAAGTTACCTAAGTAACTTAAGTCCACTGGGTGTATATAGGAAACAGTTCAAATCTCAGCAAAGCTTCTACGTCTATCTGCTGTTCAGAAGGCCATGTGTTGGTTTTCACTTGTTGAAATTGATGTTTCTGCTGTTTCCCACCTCCTTGTCATGCGCAATTTGTTGACATTAAGGAGCTGAAGTTGTAAAGTATGTCAGTAGTTACAAAACTACATTTCCTTGTGTGCGCTTCAGTGATTTTGGGCCCAATCTCGCTGTCTATTTCCTCTCACTTCTCTGCCATCTTTATTGTAGACGAGGACAAGCTCTTCTTTTCTCTGTGCATGCATGGATCCAGCTATTGTATGCTTGGCCATCGTATGTACCTTGCACACAGCACAGAGCACCAGCCCAAAAGTGGTGATGTGCTGTCGACAGGGCATGATTTATGAGCCTGGAACATGTGACCAGTGGGGAAAAAAAGGTCATCACTACCAGATCACAACAGTGCTTCCAGGGTCACATGACTGAGTGCTCGCAACAGGGAACAATTTTGTAAAAAAAAGTTAATTACAAAATAAAAAACTTGGCCCCTGGGATTCTCCAGATATCAACTACAAAGAAATGTTCCCAGCCAAATAAAAATCATGCATTCAATTGTAAAGTCCAGTCTGATCACTTCTGTCATTGCACCATAGTGCAGCAATGTGAAAGGAATTGTCTGCTCTGAGAGCCATATTGTATCATCTCTAAGAGATATCAACATGAAAAGTCCTCGGAGATCCAGAGCGTCTTGTGAGGGGGGCATGTATAAACTAGGAGTTCATACAGCATACATCTTGATATTAGAGGCAGGTCACAGGTTGAGTCTTATCGCTCTATAGCTTTCAGCTCAGGAAATGTCTCGCTATAAACCTGGCGGTTGGAATTGATCTGCATCATCTTGGAGCTCATAATGTTGATATATGACAGGCATCGGTCCCAAAAGGCCGTCCTTGAGCCCACCAGGAATGGTGTTTCTGGATACCCATTCTCATTGCCGGTGTAGCAGTGGGTGATGAAGTAGCAGGTCAGGACCGACACTTGAAGCTGTTCTACGCTGTCTGCATCTGGGGAGATGAGGTCCCGGCACAGCATATAGAGGAAGACCACGCTGCCTGAGCTCAGGAAGCTTACGGGTTGGTAACCCGTAATAAGGAGATAGTTGTCAATATTTCTCAGCCATCCTATAGCCTGTGTAGGGGAAAGATCAAGCTTATAGCACCTCCGACGTAGAAAGAGTCCGAGACACCTCAGGAGCTCATTGGACGGGGTGTAGAGCACAAGACGCCTCTGAGATGATTGTGCAGGGTCAATCCGACGCCGTTTGGCTGGTAAGTCGGGACAACAGTGGCGTCTCTTCACCATGGTTATATTAGAAGCTCACACTCCCTTCAAAGACAAAAATCCAATATAAACAATATAACCCTCACAAGCCAATACATTCCAGACAATGAAAAACCAAGTAAGGCCCTAGTCCAGGGGTTCAGCAACCTTTGGCACTGTGAAACTATAACTCCCAGCATGCACACTCGCTCAGCTGTTCTTGTAACTCCTATAGAAGTGAATAAAGCATTCTGGGAGTTGTAGTTTCAGCTGGAGTGCCGCAGGTTGATGATCCCTGTCCTAGTCACATAACCCATGCAACGCTGTTCTTTCTGATAAAATTACAGGACCACAATGGAACGTGATGGACTCATTAAGGTCTGTCAGACCTGTCAGTAGTAACCATTATGTGAACACTTAATTTATGAGTCTTGGTTTCTAGTATACATTACAGAAGTATTTCCATATGAACATTTATGATTTTCACAGGATATGCCATGAATGCCGATAGGTGCGGGTGTCACCATTGGGCCCTACACCTTATTCAAGAAAGGGCCCCATCTTGCAGGCACAGAGAATGTAGACGTGGCCATGCATGCACAGCTCGCTTCATTCACTTCTATGGGAGTTTCAAAATTAGTTGAGTGAATGTGTTTGGCTATTTTTGGAACTCCCATAGAATTGAATGGATAGACTAGGAAATGCATGGCCACCTCTCCATTCACTGCGGCCGCAAGACAAGGCTACATTCTTGAGACTGGTACCGGTCCGAGGCATGTCCCCTAACCTATCACACTTTATTTGATGAGGTTTTTAGAAACACGGCAAAATATGTGGCACAACTGACACATATAGTTAGAGAAGTGTCAAAACTGCATTAAAAAGATGCAGTTTTGCAATGCAGTTATTGGCCGCCTGTTTTTTTTACAGGTGAAATGAATTTATTTTATTTACTTATTTTTATCGATGATTGACCTATGAAAATTGAACAGCCTTTTATCACATTCAAAAACCTCAGCCACTTAAAGTAAAACCATTGCTGTGTGAATACACACTTAGGGGGACATTTATCAAATCAGATATATCCGTTTTGTGGCTTAAATAATTCGCAAGTCATGGAGATTGTGCTGATTTCTGCAACATTTCATCAATTTATACAACATTTGGTGTTCCTCGCCATTTCTCAAAGTGGTCTATTTTTAAGATCTAAAAGTGAGATTAGACCTGGATTATGGCTCATTTACTATGTGCCCCTTGTGCAAAAGTCGCAAAAAAGTCACAACCAACGCCAGGCAACCCACTGGTCTAGTTTTACACTCAAGCCGAATATGTTATCAAGGTGCACCAGTTCATAAATTTGGAGCAGACACACAACACAAAGCCAGACTTAAAACTGAGACAAAAGCAACCACAAATGATAAATGTCCCCCTTATTGCTTATTTTCAGGGAATAAAACCTGTCCTAGACACGTGATACATACAGTCAGGTCCATAAATATTGGGACATCGACACAATTCTAACACTTTTGGCTCTATACACCACCACAATTAATTTGAGGGTATTTACATCCAAATCAGGTGAACGGTATAGGAATTACAGTTTGCATATGTGCCTCCCACTTGTTAAGAGACCAAAAGTAATGGGACAATTTGCTTCTCAGCTGTTCCATGACCAGGTGTGTGTTATTCCCTTATCCCAATTACAATGAGCAGATAAAAGGTCCAGAGTTCATTTCAAGTGTGCTATTTGCATTTGGAATCTGTTGCTGTCAACTCTCAAGATGAGATCCAAAGAGCTGTCACTATCAGTGAAGCAAGCCATCATTAGGCTGAAAAACACAACAAACCCATCAGAGATAGCAAAAACCATTAGGCGTGGCCAAAACAACTGTTTGGAACACTCTTAAAAAGAAGGAACACACCGGTGAGCTCAGCAACACCAAAAGACCCGGAAGACCACGGAAAACAACGGTGGTGGATGACCGAAGTATTCTTTCCCTGGGAAGAAAACACCCTTTACAACAGTAGGCCAGATCAAGAACACTCTCCAGGAGGTAGGTGTATGTGTATCAAAGTCAACAATCAAGATGTAAACCATTGGTGAGCCTCAAAAACAGGAAGGCCAGATTAGAGTTTGCCAAACGACATCACAAAAAAGGCTTCACAGTTCTAGAACAACATCCTATGGACAGATGAGACCAAGATCAACTTGTACCAGAGTGATGGGAAGAGAAGAGTATGGAGAAGGAAAGGAACTGCTCATGATCCTAAGCATACCACCTCATTAGTGAATCATAGTGGTGGTAGCGTCATGGCATGGGCATGTATGGCTGCCAATGGAACTGGTTCTCTTGTATTTATTGATAATGTGACTGCTGACAAAAGCAGCAGGATGAATTCTGAAGTGTTTTTCGGGCAATATTATCTGCTCATTTTCAGCCAAATGCTTCAGAACTCATTGGACGGCGCTTCACAGTGCAGATGGAGAATGACTCAAAGCATACTGCAAAAGCAACCAAAGAGTTTTTTAAGGGAAAGAAGTGGAATGTTATGCAATGGCCAAGTCAATCACCTGATCTGAATCCGATTGAGCATGCATTTCACTTGCTGAAGACAAAACTGAAGGGAAAATGCTCCAAGAACAAGCAGGAACTGAGGACAGTAGAGGCCTGGCAGAGCATCACCAGGGATGAAACCCAGCGTCTGGTGATGTCTATGCATTCCAGACATCAGACTGTAATTGACTGCAAAGGATTTGCAACCAAGTATTAAAAAGTGAAAGTTTGATTTATGATTATTATTATGTCCTATTACTTTTGGTCCCTCAACAAGTGGGAGGCACATATTCAAACTGTTGTAATTCCTACACCGTTCACCTGATTTGGATGTAAATACCCTCAAATTAAAGCTGACAGTCTGCAGTTAAAACACATCTTGTTTGTTTAATTTCAAATCCATTGTGGTGGTGTATAGAGCCAAAAATGTTACAATTGTGTCGGTCCCAATATTTATGAACCTGACTGTACATACAGTACAGACCAAAAGTTTGGACACACCTTCTCATTCAAAGAGTTTTCTTTATTTTCATGACTATGAAAATTGTAGATTCACATTGAAGGCATCAAAACTATGAATTAACACTTGTGGAATTATATACATAACAAAAAAGTGTGAAACAACTGAAAATATGTCATATTCTAGGTTCTTCAAAGTAGCCACCTTTTGCTTTGATTACTGCTTTGCACACTCTTGGCATGCTCTTGATGAGCTTCAAGAGGTAGTCACCTGAAATGGTCTTCCAACAGTCTTGAAGGAGTTCCCAGAGATGCTTAGCACTTGTTGGCCCTTTTGCCTTCACTCTGCGGTCCAGCTCACCCCAAACCATCTCGATTGGGTTCAGGTTCGGTGACTGCGGACGCCAGGTCATCTGACGCAGCACCCCATCACTCGCATTCATGGTCAAATAGCCCTTACACAGCCTGGAGGTGTGTTTGGGGTCATTGTCCTGTTGAAAAATAAATGATGGTCCAACTAAACGCAAACCGGATGGAATAGCATGCCGCTGCAAGATGCTGTGGTAGCCATGCTGGTTCAGTATGCCTTCAATTTTGAATAAATCCCCAACAGTGTCACCAGCAAAGCACCCCCACACCATCACACCTCCTCCTCCATGCTTCACGGTGGGAACCAGGCATGTAGAGTCCATCCGTTCACCTTTTCTGCGTCGCACAAAGACACGGTGGTTGGAACCAAAGATCTCAAATTTTGGACTCATCAGACCAAAGCACAGATTTCCACTGGTCTAATGTCCATTCCTTGTGTTCTTTAGCCCAAACAAGTCTCTTCTGCTTGTTGCCTGTCCTTAGCAGTGGTTTCCTAGCAGATATTCTACCATGAAGGCCTGATTCACACAGTCTCCTCTTAACAGTTGTTCTAGAGATGTGTCTGCTGCTAGAACTCTGTGTGGCATTGACCTGGTCTCTAATCTGAGCTGCTGTTAACCTGCGATTTCTGAGGCTGGTGACTCGGATGAACTTATCCTCCGCAGCAGAGGTGACTCTTGGTCTTCCTTTCCTGGGGCGGTCCGCATGTGAGCCAGTTTCTTTGTAGCGCTTGATGGTTTTTGTGACTGCACTTCGGGACACTTTAAAAGTTTTCCCAATTTTTCGGACTGACTGACCTTCATTTCTTAAAGTAATGATGGCCACTCGTTTTTCTTTACTTAGCTGCTTTTTTCTTCTCGTGTATCCACCTGACTTCTCCACAATGCAACTGATGGTCCCAACCCCATTTATAAGGCAAGAAATCCCACTTATTAAACCTGACAGGGCACACCTGTGAAGTGAAAACCATTTCAGGTGACTACCTCTTGAAGCTCATCAAGAGAATGCCAAGAGTGTGCAAAGCAGTAATCAAAGCAAAAGGTGTCTACTTTGAAGAACCTAGAATATGACATATTTTCAGTTGTTTCACACTTTTTGTTATGTATATAATTCCACATGTGTTAATTCATAGCTTTGATGCGTTCAGTGTGAATCTACAATTTTCATAGTGATGAAAATAAAGAAAACTCTTTGAATGAGAAGGTGTGTCCAAACTTTTGGTCTGTACTGTATATAAGAGAGCTGTGTGAATGACAGCAAGCAGAGCTCTCTAAAAAAAAATATACTGAAAAATGGTATACCTTTATATTATAGAACGAATGTTTCTCATTTACGTAAAGTTTAACCCCATGTTACCAGAGAAGTGTAAACCAGTTAGTTAGAACCGCGTATAAAACAATAGCGAGCGGTCTGGTTGTCACGACAACACTGCCTTTCCTGCACAATCAAATGGGGCTTTTTACCTCTGGTTTTTAAATGATAAAGAGGAGAGACTTGCGAGAATGTCCAAAATCTAAAAAGGGCAGTAGTTTTTTTTTTAAACTTAGCTTTTAATAATATGTTCAAAAGGTCAGAAAGCCCACAATGTAACCATAAAGCCACACCAATTAGACAATAAGTATCACAAAATTTCAGACATGTGTATATTTGAATACTTAACTAGACCAGTATTCTATAATGTACACACCGCTTACCCGAACAGATGTATAGGTAGAGGCAGACAAGGTAAACGTCCACACCATTTATTTCACGTCCTCACAGATGGATGATTCGGGACTCTGAGGATTGTGGAAAACAACAGTCCCAATTTATTCATCTGTGAGGACGTGAATTAAATGGTGTGGACGTTTACCTTGTCTGCCTCTACCTATACATCTGTTCGGGTAAGCGGTGTGTACATTATAGAATACTGGTCTAGTTAAGTATTCAAAAATACACGTGTCTGAAATTTTGTGATACTTATTGTCTAATTGGTGTGGATTTATGGTTATATTGTGGGCTTTCTGACCTTTTAGGCATATTAAAAGCTAAGTTTTAAAAAACTACTGCTCTTTTTAGATTTTTATTATTTTTTTGTATACTGCGGTAGTCTTGTAGGACTGAACCTTGTTCTATGAGCAGAAACAGCTCCTGTGGTGGCTGTATTTGATTGTGTTTTCTACTTGTGAGAATGTATCCTAAAGTCGGGGGGAGTATAGGAGTTTACTGGGCATTTTTGTGGCAGAGCACATAATCCACTAAAAATAATGCACCATATAATATAGTTCTGTCTAAGGACTGTCCTGCTGGGAGTGGCGTACATGGAGAAATAAAGGCCTCAGAGCAAAGATCAAACCAGGCCCCCCACACAGGACAGAAGGGTTTCTGCCTAAATCCTTTTCAATGACCCTTGGGCCATTTTTCCACTACCTCGTTTTCTAAAAGTTGTTCCTTAGAGCAGTGTTTCCCAACCAGTGTGCCTCCAGCTGTTGCAAAACTACAACTCCCAGCATGCCCACACAACCAAAGGCTGTCCGGGCATGCTGGGAGTTGTAGTTTTGCAACAGCTGGAGGCACACTGGTTGGGAAACACTGCCTTAGAGGGTAGAGTCCTGACCAAGTTTTCACCTCCAGTAGAAGAGGGGATGATCCCAACTGGGTCCCCTCTTGCCCTGGGCCCCATAGCAGTCGCATGGTAGTTACGCCCCTGCCTGCTGGATCCAGGATGATTGGGAGATCTGTAACTGCCAGAACCTCCTATATGGCTGTAATATGATCTGGCCGCAGTAAGGGTGAGAGGGATGGAGAAGGTATCTGCACTGCAACGTTGAGTTAGGATAACTCCATATTCTCAAAGGCATTAACACAATGGCTGGTATTCTGTACATTAGTAAATCTCCCCATAGTGTAATATTTTGGAGGCATGGACAGACAGTTTATAGAAATAGGGCTAGTTTCACACTTGAGGTAAAGCTAGCAGGCTGTTCTGGCAGAGGAACAGCTTCTAAAGTTCACCATATCCGGCATAACCAGATACTGCTGTGCACCGCCAGACCCTATTGACTATATTGAGATCCAGTGGGAATAAGGCCGAAACCCATTATAGTCAAAGGGGGCTGGTGGTGCGCAGTAGTTTCTGGCTAGGCCAGGACCAAAGTGTACCACTGCCGGGTAGCTTTACAGCATGTGTGAAAGTAGCCTAAAAGAATAACACTTCAGCTATGCTAGGAATGACTTTCATGCTTCATGCATAGATCTTTTGGATGACTACACTGATATATTTAGGGCATGAACACGCTTCTGCTCAGCATATCTCATCTTTCCTATACAAATACATGTTTCACGGCTCTAGTATTGCATTTAATACTTTGCCACCTATCTTTTCAGTACAAAGTGTACTCCTCCATCACTCTGCAGTAATGTAAGTGAAATACACATTTATCTCACCAGAAGACACCAGCTGGATCTAAAGAACTACGACATGTGTCTGAAGAACAACTGCATGTAACTTCCTCCCAGCAGAGGGAGCACTGTGATCTGATGCTCTCATATTGGTATTCCCATCTGAGACAATGGGGGCATATCACTAGGAAATGTCCCCATTGTCTGATAGGTGTGGGACCCGCACCTATTTCAAGAACGGAGTGGGGAAGGTGGTGACTGGAGGACCCCTAGCGATATGCCCCTACTATCTCAGATGGGAAATCACCTTTAAGCAGATGGCCAGCAGTCGCAGATGCCCTCCTGAATTCAACTGTATTGCCGTGCTCAGTACACTGGTACACTTGAATAATGTAGTGAGGGTGGTTGTATCTTGCGCTGCAATGTAGTATTTGGTTCTGCTGGAGTGGTATTTTGTGCTGCAGTATTGCTGGCCCTGCCTACTTGTGTTGCCCCACCTTCTGTCAATATGGACCCGCCTACAACATGGACTTTAAGTTTCCAGCCTGCCCCTGACAGGAGTGGTAACGCTGTGATTACTGGGGGAAAGGATGCAGACACTGCTAAGACAACACAGGAGACTAGGGAAAGAGGAGGAGGCCCCATTGTGAGTACAGGGGGCATGGCTAATGTGGAAATGGAGGAAGAAACTGCTGTGAGAAGGGGAGGGTGGCACTGCTGTGAGAAGGGGAGGGCGGCACTGCTGTGAGAAGGGGAGGGCGGCACTGCTGTGAGAAGGGGAGGGCGGCACTGCTGTGAGAAGGGGAGGGCGGCACTGCTGTGAGAAGGGGAGGGCGGCACTGCTGTGACTACTTTGGGAAAAAGGACAAGAAACCATTGTGAACACTTAGTAAAGACTAGGCTGTAATTATTGAGCAATAGGGGAAACACTGCTGGGACTACTGGTGGACACTGTTGTGAATAGGACAGATCGTATTTTTTAATTTCCCTCATGTCTCCTATTCTTTTTGGCCACTTTAACAAATTCAGTATTTTTCATCAGTACTTGTGAGCCAAAACCAGAAGTGGCTCCAGAACAAGAGGCACAATCTTTCTATTCGACTTTTTCTCTATATCTTCCAGGTTTTGACTTTCGAATATTGATGCACAATACTAACAAACTGTGTGATCTCAACACGATACAGACATTGCAGGACTGTTGTGAACATACACAATAGATCACCAACATTATATATGGTGAATAGCAAGCGCTAGCATGTTCCAGTATAGGTCTAGAGAGAATATCCAATTTGACAAAAAGTTAAAAGTCAAAGTATAAACAATGCTACCACACACTTATCATAGTTAGTTTAGGAGCCAGCTACTAACATAGAAATATACATCTAATGACATGCAGGATGAAAGAAAAATAAAACTGAGAAAGTTATTCTCTGCCTTTTAAACTGACACATCAATTCCAGTAAACCAGTGTCTTGTCAGTTCTCTGTATATCTCAAAGGGATAATTTTGATGGAGTGCATTTCCAGGAAAATACAGACATCTTCCACATGGTGGTGCTGTTCACCATGTACATTATATAGTATGTATTTGTGTCAGATTGTATATGAATACCCTCTTTGCTTTGGCTTACAGATTGTTAGTGGGATCTCTAGAAACACCAGAGCCCTCCCCAGAATCTGTTTAGAACGCAACACAATCATATCCAGAGAACATGCTTCATATGCTGATAAAAGATATAGCTGTTCAATGTAGTGCGCTTGACCATGCAATAAGAGACTGATCAGTGGGGTTCCGACCGCTGGGGCAATCACGAGAACGGGCCCTGTGTTCCCCTGTTTGAATAGAGTGTTGTTCATACATGCGCACTGGGACTGTTGGAGATAACAGAGTACAAGTGCTCGGCTATCTCCAGCACTCTTATAGAGTTGAATGGAGGGGCAGGGGAAAATGGGTCTTTTGTGCTTGTCTTACTAGACACTTATCCCCCATCCTGTAGGTAGGAGGTGTTTTTTTTATAGAACAACCGCTTTAAAGGGAACCTATAACCATGAAAATACAGGCATGTTACAGAGCAGAAGGAGCTGAGCAGATTGACACCCATTTGTATGGGAAATGATTTAGTAAAACTCTGCTCTTTCTGAGCTCAGTTGCCAAGTAGATGATCACTGATAAGACCACCCACACGGCCCAGAAAGAGGTTTAAATGTATAAATTACAAGTTTTATTGACTCTTTTCTCACAAAACTAGATATCAATCTGCTCAGCTCCTCCTGTTCTATAACATGCTGTCTGCAGACTGCACTGCATTTTTGTGGTGGCAGGTTCTCTTTAATACTCTCTTTAACGCCTTAAGGACCGGGCTAATTTTCACCTTAAAGGGACACTGAGAGGCCCAATAAACATATTTAGGTATATATATATGACAGTACAGGTCTTATCAAGTGTATTAAAATCATCTAAGTAGCCCCCCTGTCCACCTTATAAATACCGAAAATGAAAGTTTAATAACCTGCTTGTCTCGTCTCCAATCTGCCCAAGGGGCGGCGTTTCATCTCAAAATGCGCCCAGCCAGCCGCTCCCAACTGCCGTTCTGAAGCCCCGCCCAGCTCATCAATATTCACTTCGCTGGGCGGCGGCTACAACTCTCCCCGACTCAAGTGCCCAGCGCATGCGCATAAAGCAGAGGCTGCAGTGGCCTCTAAGACGCAGACTGTATGTACGCAGGCGCGATGTGACCCTGGCCGGGCGCATGCACTGACTGAGGACGTGCCCAGAGGATTGAATTGGCCATGCGCAGGATCTTGAGTCGGGGAGAGTTATACCCGCCGCCCAGCGAAGTGAATATTGATGAGCTGGGCGGGGCTTCAGAACGGCAGTTGGGAGCGGCTGGCTGGGCGCATTTTGAGATGAAACGCCGCCCCTTGGGCAGATTGGAGACGAGACAAGCAGGTTATAAAACTTTAGTTTTCGGTATTTATAAGGTGGACAGGGGGGATACTTAGATGATTTTAACACACTTGATAAGACCTGTACTGTCATATATATACCTAAATGTCCCTTTAAGGACCAGGCCATTTTTTGCAAATCTGACCAGTGTCACTTTATGTGGTGATAACTTTAAAATGCTTAGACTTATCCAGGCCATTCTGAGATTGTTTTTTTTCGTCACATATTGTACTTCATGACACTGGTAAAATGGAACCCAAAAAAATCATTTTTATAAAAAAAATACAAAATTTACCAAAAATGTGCAAATTTCCAAGTTTCAGTTTGTCTACTTCTATAATATATAGTAATACCTAGTTATTACTTTACATTCCCCATATGTCTACTTCATGTTTGGATCATTTTGGGAATGACATTTTATTTTTTGGGGATGTTACAAGGCTTAGAAGTTTAGCAGCAAATCGTGAAATTTGTCAGAAATGTAAAAAAAAAACACTTTTTAAGGACCAGTTCAGGTCTGAAGTCACTTTGTGAGGCTTACATAATAGAAACCACCCAAAAATGAAACCACCCATTCTATAAACTACACCCCTCAAGGTATTCAAAACTAATTTTACAAACGTCGTTAACCCTTTAGATGTTCCACAAGAGTTAATGGCAAATAAAGATAAAATTTCAGAATTTCGATTCTTTGGCAATTTTTCAATTTTAATCAATTTTTTCCAGTAGCAAAGCAAGGGTCAACAGCCAAACAAAACTCAATATTCATTGCCCTAATTCTGTAGTTTGCAGAAACACCCCATATGTGGCCGTAAACTACTGTACGGGCACACGGTAGGGCGTAGAGGGAAAGGAGCGCCGTGTGGTTTTCGGAAGGCAGATTTTTATGGCCTTTTTTTTTTGCACCATGTCCCATTTGAAGCCCCCCTGATGCACCCCTAGAGTAGAAACTCCATAAAAGTGACCCCATTTTGGAAACTACGGGATAAGGTGAAAGTTTTGTTGGGACTATTTTTAGGGTACATATGATTTTTGGTTGCTCTATATTAAATTTTTGTGAGGCAAGGTTACCAAAAATAGAAATTCTGAAATTTCATCTCCATTTACCATAAACTGTTGAGGAACACCTAAAGGGTTAATAAAGTTTGTAAAATCAGTTTTGAATGCCTTGAGGGGTGTAGTTTCTTAGATTAGGTCACTTTTATGGAATTTCTACTCTAGGGGTGCATCAGGGGTTCTTCAAATGGGACATGGTGCCAAAAAACCATACGGCCTTTCTTTGATTCTGCGCCCTGCCGTTTGGTCATACAGCAGTTTATGACCACTTATGGGGTGTTTCTGTAAACTGCAGAATCAGGGTAATAAATATTAAGTTTTGTTTGGCTGTTAACCCTTGCTTTGTTACTGGAAAAAAACGGATTAAATAGAAAATTTGCCAAGATATAGCTATTTTGGCAACATTTTTATTTTATTTTTTTGACCGTGTTTATCTGAGGGGTTGGGTCATGGGGTATTTTTATAGAGCAGATTCTTACGGACGCGGCGATACCTAATATGTCTTCTTTTTATTTATTTATTTAGGTTTTACAGTATATTATCCTTTTATAAACAAAAAAAATAACATTTTAGTATCTCCATGGTCTAGAGTCTTTTTTTCAGTTTTTTTTTTCAGTTTTTAGACGATTATCTTAGGTAGGGGCTCATTTTTTGCGGGATGAGAGGATGGTTTTATTGGCACTATTTACCTAATAATATGTCTACTTTTTCTTTATTTTTTACAAAATAATACTTTTGAAAAAAAAAAGGTTTTGTTTTAGTGTCTCAAGTCTGAGAACCATAGTTTTTTTCTGCTTGTCAGTGGCTAAATTGGGGAAGGGGGAATATAAATTTAGTACTCCATGGAAGTGTGGTACTCCCTGAAGCAACCAGTAATGCAGAGGCCCGGATGATCGGGGCACGTGTCACACTGAGTGGTGGTGTCCTTTCGTATCCCCCTCCTGTTACACACTCTGCGCTTTTTTTTGGGACCGTCTTCTTTCCAGAATGAGGGACCACACCTGGAAAGTGATGGCCAGGGACAATCCGGGCGCCTCCAGTTTCCGAGGTCCTCCGGCCTGCTCTTTCCCGATCAGAAAAGATCAGGGTCTTGAGGACTGCCTCATAGAACTGCAGGAATTTCCCTGTGTTGCCAGCGCTCCAGGACAGCACAAAAGAGTTGTACAAGGCAACCTGTACCAAGTAGACCGCAACTTTTTTTGTACCATGCCCGGGTTTTACGCATGGCGTTATATGGCTTGAGGACTTGATCAGATTGATCAACTCCTCCCATATACCGATTGTAGTCGATGATACAATCGGGCTTGAGGACTGTTGCCGCGGTACCTTGCACAGGGACAGGGGTGATGCCATTACCGTGAATTGTGGCCAGTACAAGGACATCCCTCTTGTCCTTCTATCTGACCAGCAACAGGTTTCCACTAGTAAGGGCACGGGTCTTACCCCTGGGGATAGGTACCTGGAGGGGTGGGTAGGGAGGCCATGTTGATTTTTTCACACAGTCCCACAAGCGGACATGGATCTGGCAGCGAGGGACTGGAACAAGACGATACTAGTATAAAAGTTATCCACGTACAGGTGGAAACCTTTATCTAGCAGTAAGTGCATAAGGTCCCACACAAGTTTCCCGCTAACACCCAGAGTGGGGGGACATTCTGGGGGTTGAATACGGGAATCTCACCCGTCGTACATACGAAACTTGTAAGTGTACCCTGAGGTACTCTCACAAAGTTTGTACAGCTTCGCGCCATACCTCGCCCGCTTAGAGGGAACATACTGGCGGAAAAGGAGTCTCCCCTTGAAAGCAAGGAGAGACTCATCAACCGCTCCCTTCCAGGAACATAGGTCTCCAAAAACTTGGCCCCAAAGTGATCGATGACCGGCCTAATTTTCTACTGGCGGTCATAGGCAGGATCACCTTGGGGGGGGGGGGAGACATTCTGCATTATCTGCATAATGCAGGCATTTCCGGATGGCCTCAAACCGGGTACGTGTCATGGCCGTACTGTAAAGTGGGGTCTGGTAGAGGACGTCCCCACTCCAGTAATGCCTGACACTGTTTTTTTTTGACTAGGCCCATGTGCAGCACAAGGCCCCAAAACGTCCTCATCTCGGCTGCACTGACCGGAGTCCAGCCACCAGCCCTAGCCAAAAAGGAGCCCGGGTGTTGACCAATGAACTGTTGGGCGTACAGGTTCGTTTGCTCCACCATCAGGTTCACAAAGTGATCACTGAAAAAAAAGACTAAAAAAGTCATATTCAGTGAAGCCCACTGTGGGAATCTGGATTCCTGCTTGGCCAACAAAATCAGGAATCACAGGCTCAAAATGCTCTGGGGTACACCAGACGAGTTCACTGGTAGGGGGCTCCGGTGGACTGGAAAACTAGTACGAGCCCCAGAGCTTCTCGTACTAGTGTGGGCCACAGGGTCCCTAGCATGGCGGTCCCCTTGCTCCATCTGGCGGTCCCCTTGCTCCGCCTGGCGGCGTCTCTGCCACCTTTGGGGCTCATCTTCATCGCTAGATGATGAGGAGGACGCGGATGACAAAAGTGGGGTCATCCTCATCCTCACTGGGGCTCTCGGAGTCGGAGGTATGCCTCCTCGGCCGAGAACGTATGGCGAGCCATAGTGGAGTGTGTGTGAGTGTGCGTGCGTGCGTGGAAAACTTTATTCAGTGTGCGTGTGTGTGGGGGACGAGTGTTCACGAACTTTGCCCTACACCTAACAGAAAAAAAATTAAAATAACAAAAAAAAAAAATAGAAGATCCTAAAAAGTAAAAAAAAAAAAAAAGATTCTAACGCGCTGATCAGCGGTGGGGTGCTAACAGTGGCCGACGCTAAGAGTGCCGGCCAGTCAGCGCATGCTAAAAAAAAAAAAGGAAAAACACTTGCGGGGGGTGCAAGCCGCAGCATCCCCGGGGAGTCTAGGGTCATCTACACCACAGTAAAAACATATTTTTTTCCCCTTAACTCTCCCTCACTATCCCTGCCTAATCTACCTCACCAAAAATCACCTATGTGTGCCTGATGGCACAAAAAAACTCACACAACAGTCGGGCTCCTCTTTCTGCCGGGGAGAGGAGCTCCGGCAATTCAAAATTGCCGCTCCGCCCAGCTGACCAATCAGCAACGATCCTGAGAGGTGGCGTGACCGCCACATCTCAGGATCGCAGGATGGTAATTGATGGTGTATTATAACACCACCGAGCACCATCCTATTCCGGGTTATCGGGCCACCAGAGACCCGAATAACCCAGAAACGCAGCAAACCGCAGGTCTGAATTGACCTGCGGATTGCTGCGATCGCCAACATGGGGGGGTCATAGGACCCCCCTGGGCATTGACACAAGGTGCCTGCTCAATGATTTGAGCAGGCACCTTGTTCCGATCACCGCCCGCCGCGTGGCTGTGATCGGAAATACACAGGGCGTACAGGTACGCCCTGTGTCTGTAACAGGTTAAGGGCTCATCAAATTATTATTTTTTTTTCGTGTCCATTCAGGTTTTTGTGTGGACCTTATGCGGAACCATTTACTTCAATGGGGCCGCAAAAAAACAGAATTGACTGTGTGCATTCTGTTTCCGTATGTCCATATGGCCGTTCCACCAAAAAATAGAACATGTCCTATTATTGTCCGCATTACAGACAAGGATAGGACTGTTCTATTAGGGGCCAGCTGCTCCGTTCTGAAAAATATGCAATGCACACAGCCGGTATCCGTGTTTTGTGGATCTGCAATTTGATGACCGCAAAACATCAACGGTCGTGTGCATGAGCCCTAATAGAAGGAAATCATAAAGATAAACCACTCAACATCATGTCACATATCTGCACGCTGTAGATGTAAACCAAAACTGTTGGGAGTTTTGGGGGGGTGGAGAGGCAGCTTCAACTTATTGGTTTCAACTCGTTGCCCTGTATTTAGTGATCACCCAACACAGAAAAAGGACTTAGATCAGAGCTGAGCGATCACTCAAAGTCTCACAAACCTTTAGGTCCTTCAGCTTAAATTCTGTTGGAGTCATTTAGGTTCCATCATTTTACAGGAAGAATTGTTCTGCATGTAGCTCTATATTTCCCAGGAAATTTGCTAGAATTTGCTACAGAGGCTCAAAAGTAGGAATCAGTCCAACTGGTAATTGGTTTTCTATGAGTTCAACGTGACAGCACCACAGGAGGTTGTTATTTCTAATTCTCTGTAGGGACAGGAACACAAGAGAGGTTAAAAGACCCCTCCCACCACCACCACTCACCAGTGTTTTCCTAATTACTACACCAGGATGGATGAAACTTTTTTTAATTAATTTTTAGCATTGTTAATTCACAAGCCAAAGAATAAAAACCATGGGAAAGGTAATAAGAGTACTACCGTGTCCAACGCCTGGAAAACCAATTATCGGTAGGATTAATTCTTACTTTCCAGGATGTCCTCCATGACAGCACCACAGGTGCGATACCAAATTAAACCAACAGTTAGGGTGGGACTACTGCCTGAAGGACTTTCCATCCAAATGTCGAGTTCTAAGGGGAAAGAAGGTCCAGTCTATAATGTCTACAAAAGGCTTCTGCTCGCTCTACCCATGAGGCTGTTATCGCTCTCGTAGTTTTATTCCGGCTGCCTCTCGGCATGTTTGCCGTGCTGCCGCCGGAACTCCGGCCCGCCCACATTATAGTCAATGGGCCGGAGAGGTAGTCCGGGGGCAGGCGTGAACTAGTGGCAGTCCGGAACAGCCTGCCGGAGTTCCTTGCCGCTAGTGTGAAACTAGCCTTAGAAGGCCGTTTTTAGAGATAAGAGTCTTAAGCATGTATTAGACTGGCCAATTGTTGGCCAGTTTATCTTTCGCAGGAACGCTCGTTAGGGATGATCTGGCAGTCTAATATTGTCACCGATTACCATTCATCAGGCAATCTGAATCTTTCAGCATGCTCAAAAATCTTTGTTTGCAGGTGGCAGATTGTGGTGTCTAATGATCTTCTGCTGGCAAACAACTACACAGCATGAGCACAAGCAATGGCATAACGATCTCTTCTCCCCATGCTGTGGAGGAGATTGCTGCATCACATAGCAGCGGTCTCCTCTGCTAGAAAGCAGGCGATTGCCTGGAAGGAATGCTTCCCTCCCAAAAATAGCCTGCAGAATCAGGCTGTGTAATACAGCCCTTAGATTCAGATCATCCAATGATTCAAAGGGAGGATTACAAAAGCCATTGAGTACCACTGTCAAGTCCCAGGAGGGGATAGACTGGTGATACATATGGTTGGTCTGATGCGAACCATGGCTTTTATAAACCTGTCTTCTGCAAGAGGAAGATCCAAAAAGCAACTAAAAGCTGAATTCTGTATCTTTAGGGTACCCTGCTTGAACAAAGTCCAGAATATCACAGATTTTAGAAGAGAATTGATCTTGGTTTTTTGAAAGACACGTACAGAACCTCTTCCAGACTTTCCTTTAGATTGCTGAGGAAACTTATTTCTAGCTGTGTTGTATGGTAAAAATTACAGTGTCCGAGAGGCTCTGGGCCTTTAAGATTTCCCTCTCAGGATCCACCCTGTCAATTTCTGTTTTCTTACTTGCGGGTATAGAAGATTTTCCCTTAACCTGTTCCTGACTGCCGTATGCATATATACATCAGCAGTTGGGACTTTAAAGAGGACCTTTCACTACTCTACAAACTAAAAACTAACTAGATCAGTGGGCAGAGCGGCGCCCAGGGGTCCTCCTGCACTTACAAGTATGCCTGGGGGCCGCTCCGTTCGCCCGGTATAGGCTCCGGTGTCTGCGCTCCCTCTGACTGATTTCTTGTAGGAGGCGTGTCCCTTGCTGTAGTGCTGGCCAATCGCAGTGCACAGCTCATAGATCTACGCAGTCACTGTTTTATGGGGAAAAAAATTAGTGTTTCACAAATTTATTCCAGACTACAAAAGGATTTAAGCACGGTTATTAAATTTAAAAGTGTTGGTAAATGGGAAGCGGATTTAGGGTCAGGTAACTCACTCCAGTGGCCAGAAATATAGCAAAACATCAAGAAGGCCTCCCTCTCGCGCCAGTATCGGATGATACAATTCAAAATCATACACCGGTTATATCTTACTCCGGGACTCCTCTCCAAAATGCACAGGAATAAAGAAAAATAATTTTGTTGCCTGAAATGCCTCTGCCCCGAAGCCGGATATGTCCATATGCTATGGAGCTGCCTGGCCATTAAGCATTTTTGGCAAACTATATTTCAGGGTATGGGGGTCAATAACTGAGAATAGACCTCCCCCAACGATTGAATTAGCCATACTTGGGATATTTTCTCTGGAGTTTAAATATAAATTATTAAAAGGCGAACAGATTGGCTGGGGTTTGTTTTTCATGGAAGGAGGGAGACTAGTATCTATGCTACGGCCTTCCCCCCCCCTCTTTATATGTTTGCTGGCCCACTAGGCTAATGTGCCATGTCAGTGCCCTAGCATTATGTATATTATTGTGATCATACATTTTGATATGTAATATATACAGGTCCTTCTAAAAAAAAATAGCATATTGTGATAAAGTTCATTATTTTCTGTAATGTACTGATAAACATTAGACTTTCATATATTTTAGATTCATTACACACAACTGAAGTAGTTCAAGCCTTTTATTGTTTTAATATTGATGATTTTGGCATGCAGCTCATGAAAACCCCAAATTCCTATCTAAAAAAAATTGCATATTTCATCCGACCAATAAAAGAAAAGTGTTTTTAATACAAAAAAAGTCAACCTTCAAATAATTATGTTCAGTTATGCACTCAATACTTGGTCGGGAATCCTTTTGCAGAAATGACTGCTTCAATGCGGCGTGGCATGGAGGCAATCAGCCTGTGGCACTGCTGAGGTGTTATGGAGGCCCAGGATGCTTCGATAGCGGCCTTAAGCTCATCCAGAGTGTTGGGTCTTGCGTCTCTCAACTTTCTCTTCCCAATATCCCACAGATTCTCTATGGGGTTCAGGTCAGGAGAGTTGGCAGGCCAATTGAGCACAGTAATACCATGGTCAGTAAACCATTTACCAGTGGTGTTGGCACTGTGAGCAGGTGCCAGGTCGTGTTGAAAAATGAAATCTTCATCTCCATAAAGCTTTTCAGCAGATGGAAGCATGAAGTGCTCCAAAATCTCCTGATAGCTAGCTGCATTGACCCTGCCCTTGAAAAAACACAGTGGACCAACACCAGCAGCTGACATGGCACCCCAGACCATCACTGACTGTGGGTACTTGACACTGGACTTCAGGCATTTTGGCATTTCCCTCTCCCCAGTCTTCCTCCAGACTCTGGCACCTTGATTTCCGAATGACATGCAAAATTTGCTTTCACCCGAAAAAAGTACTTTGGACCACTGAGCAACAGTCCAGTGCTGCTTCTCTGTAGCCCTGCTTCCGAAGGTCTGGAATCGGTCCTTCTCCACAATCTTCCTCAGGGTCCGGTCACCTCTTCTCATTGTGCAGTGTTTTTCTGCCACACTTTTTCCTTCCCACAGACTTCCCACTGAGGTGCCTTGATACAGCACTCTGGGAACAGCCTATTCGTTCAGAAATTTCTTTCTGTGTCTTACCCTCTTGCTTGAGGGTGTCAATGATGGCTTTCTGGACAGCAGTCAGGTCGGCAGTCTTACCCATGATTGTTTTGAGTAATGAACCAGGCTGGGAGTTTTCAAAAGCCTCAGGAATCTTTTGCAGGTGTTTAGAGTTAATTAGTTGATTCAGATGATTAGGTTAATAGCTCGTTAAGAGAACCTTTTCATGATATGCTAATTTTTTTTAGATAGGAATTTTGGGTTTTCATGAGCTGTATGCCAAAATCATCAATATTAAAACGATAAAAGGCTTGAACTACTTCAGTTGGTGTGTAATGAATCTAAAATATATGAAAGTCTAATGTTTATCAGTACATTACAGAAAATAATGAACTTTATCACAATATGCTAATTTTTTTTTAGAAGGACCTGTATACGCAATATGCTCCCTTTTTTATATTTGTATATTGTCTTTCCTCTGAGAAAATTAATAAAGAAATTTATAATAAAAAAAAAAGATAGATCTTGTCCCCTTCTTGGAATACAAAATGAAGAAACGGTTAAAAATCTGGACGGACAGTAGTATGTCTCTGAAGTCTATAGTACACACATTTCGTCGTGTACAGATTTCGGTTGGGTCACTTCTTTATCCAGTTTCTCCAATTGCAGATAACAGATTGTCTATGGATTCCGAGAATGAATATCTTGCTCCCATTCTGCCGAATGGAACACTCCTTCCTCTTCTTCTAACTGCCCTTCAGAGTAGTGACCTTCCATCTCACCTTCTGGTTCTGGTCTAGCTTTTCGCTCGAGGTGGTGGAGCTGGCCTGGGAAGCCAAAGTAGACATAGACACCTGTACCTCTACCTGGAACATCAGCCTGAGATCAGATTGGCAGGAGGGCTGCTTTTCCTTAACTACTCTTGCTATACAGTCCAGAGAGAACCTTTCATTACAGGCGTCCTGTAAACGCTTGGGACAAGTGGAACATTTCCTGCCCTTTTGTTTCTATTTGAATTTTATCACTCTGGCCTTTAGCAGAAAATTTAGACAACTGCAAATAAGTTCCATTTATACTAATGGAGTTGTTTTGGCAGCAAACATTTCTGCATGCCAAATTCAGAAAAATTTAAAATTTCTGCTACAAAATTGTTGTATGTGAAGGCACCCTAAGAACTTAATGTCACATACTGGAGTGTAGGTTATATTGAATTCAGCAGAACTGGGAAAAGAAAGCTAGATTAAAGGGCCAGCCATAAAAAATTTTTTGGATTAACACTGCTTACAAGGTTATAAAATAACTCACCAAAGCCCTACTGCTTGGGTTCCCCCATTGGTCTCTACTTTCTGGTCCCCCTCAACACAGACATGCGACAGGGACAGCCAATAGTCTTCAGCAATAACCTTGCATATCCAGTGATTAGCTGCAATGTTCACATGTCTGTGTCAAGAAGGATCTGGATGTATAAACTTGCAGATGGAATAAGTAAGGGTAGTTTACATCTGTGGTAGGTAAGAGGTCTGTTTTGGGAGAGGAGCACACCACCAGATCCCCATTCACTAGAATGAGATCGAATGGGAATGTGGCATTCTGCTGGTGACTCGCCAGGTCCCATTATAGTGAATGGGGATCCGGTTATGCCAGATACAGTAACTCCGGCAGTTTGCTTCTCTGCCAGAACAGACTAGGATTTCCCTACTGCAGATGTGAACCTATCCTAAGGTGGACATGACCCAGTCTAACACTCTAAGCAGTATTAAAGATAATTTTTCATGGCTAGACAACCCCTTTGTGACCAAGCACATTTTTTAAAATTTGCATTCCAAGAGCTAGAACTTTTTAGTTTTTTCATAAATGTACTTGTATGAGGTCTTATTTTTTGCAGGACAAGTTATAGTTTTTAATGCACCATTCTAAGTACATGTAATGATTGATTAAAGCCAGCTGTTTAGCTAAAACCCCCTTTGTTTACGTCAGTAAAAACACGTATGGGTGGTCACTAAGGGGTTAAGAAAGTTTTAGAACTTGCCTAGTTTCAAACTGCTGTTCTTTGCCAGAAGCCTATGTAAAAAGCAATGTCAAAGGGATTGCCTTTTTTACAGGAAACTATATAAAATAAAACCAAACATTACCTGATAAATCCTTCACCACTCAGGTGGTCCCTGCCGGTCTTGTACTTTCCTGCAGTGATAAGCCGAAGACCCACATGCCTGCTAAACTCTGGCCTCAGCACTGATAATAGCTTGTAGGGCATAAGATGACTCCAGCAAGAGATGCGCTGCAGCAGTTCACATGCAGTTATTGCTTCAGCACAGATGACTGGAGCGGCGGCGGATGTCACAGCAAATGTTTTTTTCCTTTATTTATTAACATCATCTGCAACAAATTTAAGTTCTGCAATTCTCAGACAACCCCTCGGTGGAGGAGAGGTCACCTCTAATGTCGTGTCTGTTTTGGTAACTACTTGCATGCCCCATGTAATAATTCTGCAGACTGGATAATGTCAGACTGTGCAGGGACACATCCCCAACTGGTAACACCCATTGGGACCCTTCTTAAAAACCGCTAGTAATTTGTTCATAACTTCCAGCAGGAAAAGCACATCATGAAGACAAAGATAGATGCTCCAGAATTGCTATTGCATGGGGGATACAAGTAGTTGCTAAAACAGACATGTCAGGAGAGGTGACAGCTCCTCTTTAAGTATGACCCCATCACGCAATGCTTCATGTCATACACAGCATGACAGGAACGCCCACTAAAATGACTAGATGCATTATGAACCTTGCACCTGGATGTACCTCTTGAATTTATCAAGCACAGCAGTCCCAAAAAAGTCTGATCCCTGCTGCACAACTGACCAGCAGAACAAGGGGGGCCATTCAAGTGAGAAGGGCTGAGTAATACTAGGTGAGGCTGCATGTACGGACTCACTGCTATGCCCATGTTCTGCTGATAAGGTTCTGATGGTTGAACCCACACTAATCACACGTCCTACACACAGGACATACGGTGTACTGCTGGAAGATATCTTCAACCCCCCCAAATAAACCATTGGCTAAAATGGGAACGTGACACACACACACACACACACTGCAGTACGTACCATGGACCTGAGATCCCTGTAAAATATTTAAAGAAAACCACACTGAAATCTGAAACCACAACGAGACAGTTTTTTTTTATGTATTTTAATATTTCCTTAATTTAGTGGGAGCTTTTCTTTCCTTCCATTTAAGAAACAAGTGCAGAACATTGAATTGAAATTGACAATGAACTTAGAGCGGAAATTAATACAGAAAAGAAAAAAAAGAAGAAACATCACCACACATTTTCGTCTGTCAACATGTAATGCCCTGGGTTTATCCTGTGAGAAATCATTCACAATGTATTTCCAAGTGGGATTAAAAAACCTCAAGGATAATGTATGCCAGTGGACTGGGCATTCAGACTTCGGTACTGACAAAGCATTAGTAGTCTGTAAAGTACCATGCTCTTCACAGAAGAGAGCTCATATTTCCAAAGGAAGGCACCCGATAGTTGTGGTTCTGGCCCTGCAGCCTTCTGGAGAAAATTTGGAAAAAGGAAAAAAAGCTGGCTGTTCTAGAAACTGGAATGATGATACACGTACAGCAATTACTGCATTCCTCTCCCTTATGTCCTTTTGTTTTCTTAAGAACAAGTAAAGAATGAAGTCTTTAACAATTACACCATAAAAAAATACAATTTTTTTTAAAGTGTTTTTTTTCTTCTTTAAAAAAAAAAAAAATGGGCAGACAACATAAAAAAAAACAAAAAAAAAAAAAACTCCAGTTGAATGGACTCCATTTGCATACTTGATTTAACACTTTTTTGGTGTAGGAGGAGATGGGGCAGGAGGGGAGGCATGGGGGGCATTTGTAAAGCAGCAACAAAACCTTAGTGCCTGAAGTACCAGTAACCACCCACATGACGTACAGGTGAACGGGGAAAGGGAAGATTCAAGAGACTTCATTATTATCTTGTCACTTCTGATATTGGAACAGGAAGATCCGCATTAGTACATTCCCATTATTTAATTTAAAAAAAAACAAAAAAAAAAAACTGATGCCTTTTTTTCTTAAGATTCTGTATTATGTCACCATTTCTTCACATGATACAGAGAACTCAGGGACCCGGTGGGGAACCACGTTATGTTATACCATTTACAAAATACCAAGGAGTCCACAGCTACCTAGCACATTTACTACAGCACAGGAACCAATGAAGGTACAGTGTACAAAAAACTGTAAACACGGCACAATAAATAGATAAAACAGCAGGTTCCGCACCATGCACATGATGTGATGACACTTCTCATCTCTATACAATCTCACACTCTTACTTTGTTGCAGTTTTTTGTATTCCCCATTTCCCCTCCCCCCAGTGCAAAGCATCACAAATGAACAGTTCTGTATTCAAGTAACATATATACAAGGGTATTACAAATATGCAGTACTGTACAGATAATTGCTGTATTCATAATTTACAGATGTTTATTCTTTCCTATTAACAGTACAAAAAAAGAGAAAAGAAATCAAAGCATGAGAGATGTGCATTGCTGTTGAGTCCCCACAGCTGCCGAGGAAACGCAGTGTGCCGCTTCCCGTCATCCCTTGCATTCATAATGCTACTGATGCATAGCACCTAAACAAGTTCCCAAGGCTGCAGTCCCATTCCTGCCAAAACTACGTCACTTCCATAGCTACTGTGTTGTCTGCTATACTGTTCAATGCTGGCTTTTCTGTTTCATGGTTTTCCCTGTGAGACAAAAAAAATAAATGAAATGTTTTTTTTAAAATAAAATTTCACACAAAAAAACAAAACAAACAAACAAACAATG
This sequence comes from Bufo gargarizans, assembly GCF_014858855.1. Classification (NCBI taxonomy): domain Eukaryota; kingdom Metazoa; phylum Chordata; class Amphibia; order Anura; family Bufonidae; genus Bufo; species Bufo gargarizans. The sequence continues at coordinate 428,113,233 of NC_058084.1, forward strand.
AAACTGGCGATACAGGCCAACATAAATGCAACAGAAACAGCACATGTTGCCGATTAGGTGCAGTTTTTCCGTGTGAGTTTTCAGGTAAGGAAAAGTGCAGCGTAATACAGTACCAGCAAAAGGAACTCCGATTTGACAAATCTTTGTACACTCTGCCTATTTTTTTTACATTCAGGAATAGAACTGCCGTGCGGATTTTGAAATCTGCAGCATGTCAATTGTTTCTGTGCATTTCACCCTTTGAAATGTAAAAAGGTGAGAACGCTGCAAATCCCCATCAAAATGCAGAGAATCTGTAAAAATACACCTGTGCACAGGTATCCTTAGATTGCAAAGAGTTACAGGCTAGAAACATAAAAAAACTAAAACGCAAGTCTTTTGAAAACCCTTTCATTCTAGAGACACTGCTCCCATCCCCGCTGTTTCTGGTAGAAAGTCTGTAGTCATGTAACTACTGCTGCCAATCACTGGGCTCAACACAGACGTGTGCACTAGTACATGCCCACGCTCCACTGTGGAGGCCACTCTTTGCCTGCAGCAGTCATATTACGACAGATTTTCTTCCAGGAACCAGAAACATCCGAGAAGAGCAACATGGAGACGGAATGGAGGGGCTTTCAAAATGAGATTTTTCATTTTTAGCGGTTTCCTGACAGTCAATAATTTATTTTTGGGAGCCTGAGAACTCCCTTATGGTCGTTTAGTGCTTATTATTACACTTTGGATAGTGTAAACGTATTCCTCAATACTGTATATATACAACACATTGGTTCCTATACCAATCAGTATGTTACAGGAGTGTGGGAGAAAACCTGAAGACCAGGAAATCTACAAGACCATGAGAAAACCACAAATATCAAACCACATAAATATCAGATCATTGTGGGATCGACTCCCAGCATCGGCACCAGTAAGTTGTTCAAGTGCTGTGTCCTCGGCATGCATCTACTGAACGTTGTATCAGTAGTGCAGTGTAATTGCAGCTTTTAGTCCCATGCACTTGAATGGAAGAGGAAGCTGTAATTACCTGGCATTACCACTACACCATGTGCAGCACTCGTGTGAGCCCCTTCAGACAGCCAACGTTTGGCAGGAGTTGGACGCCCAATGATCTGATCGTATTTGGCCTATCCTGAGGATATGCTGCTGGATTCCAAACAGAAGTCATTTTCCAAATGTTTTATCGAGTTAGTGCACAACCTCTACAAATTATAAGAAGCTCATTGAGCATGTAATTTATAACTCATATCCATGAAGTGCAGGTCAGAACCGCTTTCATCCATTTTTTTTTATACCATTTTTATACCAAAATATAGTAAACTGTATCTTTAAGCAACCCTGCAGAGACAATGGCAAAGTCATGTTAAATGTTACATCTGTTGCTATATCAAAGTTACGCTCTAACAAGAACAGTATGAACCTGTGATAAACGGACACCGAAGTTGAAAAAAATTTACAAAACCACAGGTAATTATTTTCTGGCAAATGCTCAGCAAGTCTTACCTCGGTACTCCATCCACAGAAGATGCTGCTGGAATCTTGGGTACCTGACAGTTCGCTGCTGCTGCTGCAGCGAGCTTTAAGGCAGATGGGGGAACAGCACTTAAAGTCCTGGGTAAATGGCGTGCATTGAGGGTGTTTATAGAGTTTACAGTGGCAACGGAGGAGGGTACAGTTAATCGGATGTTATTCCCAATCAGAACCTGAGTTGTTGCAGAATTGGCAGCAGTTACTTGGTGACTCAGAGTGCTGTGGGAAGTAGCAGTCTGTGTTATATTGGAAGGCTGTAGCAAGGCTGAACCAGTTGATGATGTTGATGATGAACTTGTGTGTACGAGTGCTGCAGGCGTATTACTACTGAGGTGTAAGCCCTTGTATACTCCTGTGAAGAAAAGGCAAACAGTGTAAGCAATTAGACACGTATGATACAACACAACATTTTCAGACTTCAGCAATCATGTCAAACCTGAGGCTTGAAGAATGCCATTCACTCCAATTCCAAGGACAACATCATCCTTCATTTTGATGGCCATCAGTTGTTCAGATGTTACCAATGCTGTGACTGCAAACTGAGCGCTCGCAGAGTCCAATGTCTTCGAAACAAAACCCTAATATAGAGAGAAAAATATAAATGCCAAATTTTATAGACTAAAAAGGGGCACAATTCTACAGAAAATTAGAAAAAAATTATACTTCAACTTTCCCTAGTGGTTAAATGAAGTGGAGGGGGGTCAAGGTCACCAACTTTAGGATCTAGCATAGAGGTGCTTAATAGTTTAGGTCAGCTCCTTTTAACTTTAGGGTCCATTCACACGTCCGTAGTGTATTGCAGATGTGCAAATTGCGAATCCGCAATACACCCAGCCGGCACCCCCATAGAACTGCCCATTCTTGTCCGTAATTGCGGACAAGAATAGGACATGTTCCACAGACCGAAAGATCGGGGGCGCGTTCCGAAAATGTGGAGAGCACTTAGTGTGCCCTCTGCATCCATTCCGTCCCCATAGAGAATAAATGGGTCCACACCCGTTCCACAATTTGCAGAACGGATGAAGACCCATTATACGGACGTGTAAAGGGAGCCTTAGTGTGTCATCTGCCAAGCACTGAAAAAAAAGCAATGGTGCATGTGGTCACCCATTAACTATAATGGGTACTGGTCCTGATCTGGCAAATATGCCGATAAACAGCATGACAAAAAAAGCGGTTTTGGTCCGGCCGATTCCCGGCATTCTATTCTGGAACAGCCTGCCTGCTGTTAGAAACAGGCCTTATATATCCTATTATGGTCGTGGCTACGGATACTGGAGCTATCGTGGTGAACACAGGGAACCTGAACGTATCATATATTACATAGGCCTGGATTGTGCCCGTAGCCGTGAAACGTGGGTAGCCTATAAGGGGGCATACCCTGAGGAAGCCCTTGAAAAGGGGAGGGAGGGTGGGGCACGAGATGACGCCAGCGTCGGATGACCGTGGGAGGGGGGCCCCTCCCACAATCACAGGCTGCAACAGCCTTGACAATTATCTTTAATAAAAACTAATTTCTTGACACTTACAAGCACTGTACTGTCTTGGTTTGGCCCTGCCCTCTTGTAACATTAAAGATCCTTCACCTGCAGTTTAATCACAGCTTTTTGGTTCATTTACTGCAGCATGGAGACCTTCAAGATGGAGAGGGCTGTGCTTCTAACAGTCCCTTCCATGTGCTGAACGATCACACAGATCAGTGTCAGGCAGGGGGAGAGAAGTGTGCAGTCGCACAGCTCTCTCATTTATCCAGCAAAGTGCTGTATTAAAGCTCTGCTTGATCATTAAAGGGGTTGTATCGTCTTAGACATTGGGGGCATATCGCTAGGACCCACACTTATCCTTAAAACAGAGCCTGTAAAGTGCAGGAGGGTGCACCACACATGTGTGGCTACCCTCCATTTATTTCTATGGGACTGCTGAAAATAGCAGAGCAAGTTGGCTATTTCCATAAGCACCATAGAAGTGATAGGAGCAGTGGCCTCGCTCGACTATTTTCGGCAGTCCCATAGAAACTAATGGAAGGAGGCCAGGCATACCCGATGTGCCCCTCTGCACTTTGTGGGCTCTGTTCTAAGGATAGGTGCGAGTCCCAGAGGTGGGAACTGCGCCTAACAGACATTGGGGACATATCCTAGCGATATGCACCCAATGTCTCAAGATTATACAACCCTTTTAAGGGAGCAGTCTGGGAGGTCCAGCACTGCAGTACCACCCTGACTGTGGCCTATAAGACGCAGGTATTTTTTAGCAAGATTTTTAGCAGTACTTGAGCATATTCATAAAAGACAAAAATGAACGACTACTGAACATATGAAAGCAACCTCAACATTAAAAACGGAATCCATTACTATACAGGGCTGCTGAGAACTACAAACCTCTGCATCATGCCTTTCCTTCCACTTTTGCTGTCATTTCATCAAGATCCTACACTGCTGCGCCTCTTAAGCCAGAAGATCAACAGCAGCTTCCCAATTTTAGTTTGCACATTTGCTATTCTTTGAGGTGAATGTCAACACTTTTATTAAAGGGCTTCTGCACTTAAAAATTAGTAAAGGGTACCAGACCCCCAAAATTGGTGGCAGCTGGTTCAGAGTGGGTAAACCATTCATGTTAAAATTGGAAAAACCCTCCCAAAAATGTCACTAAATTGTAGATTTTTTATGTGTGTCTGCAGTAAATGCTTTCGGCGTATAACTTAGGGGGACACGATTGCATTTTTTAACCCCTTAGAGACATAATTCATTTTAACCTTAAGGACCAATAGTTTCCCCTTTTGTGTTCCAGCAGGTATAATTTTTTAAAATTTTCTTCTAAAAAAAATGTATGGGTTTTGCGGGAATAGTCATAGGTTTTTTTAGGAACCATTTTGGGGTATATATTAGGGGTGCACCGAAATTCCGGCGGCCGAAAACATCGGCCGAAAATGGGCCTAATCCATTTTGGCCGATATTGGTACATATCGGCAGAAAATAGCGGGGAGGGACTGGGAGGAGGAGCTGGGGGCCAGTGCGTTCACTGTGCTCCGGCCCCCAGCTCCAGTAGTTATAAAATGTGTACAATTAATAAGGATTCTATTCATTTGGCCCCCCTCTGCAGTAGAACATTCAATATAGCCACATCCTACTCACAGGGCTGTTATCTTAATGCTGGCCGGCCGGGCAGACGAGCGGCAGCGTCACGACTGACGTCATGTGCCCGGCCTACTTTCTGAATGAAGGAGGCGGCGCAGGCATGTGACGTCAGTCGTGACGCTGCCGCTCGTCTGCCCGGCCGGCCAGCATTAAGATAACAGCCCTGTGAGTAGGATGTGGCTATATTGAATGTTCTACTGCAGAGGGGGCCTCATGAATAGAATCCTTATTAATTGTACACATTTTATAACTAGTCTGTACTGGAGCGGCAATGGGGGGGGGGGGGGGGGGAGAATCTGTGGATGGCACTGTTATAAATATCATTAAAAAAAAAAGTATTTTAAAAGTATTTGGGCAAAAAGGCAGTTTCGGTTTTCGGTCAAGGGCATCCTGAATTTTCGGTTTCGGACCAGAATTTTCATTTCGGTGCACCCCTAGTATATATATAGTGTATTAAATAAATTATTTAAAATAAAACTGCAATTTTTACATTATTTTGTGGAATTTATTTATGGCTTTCACCTAGTGGTAAAATTAACATAACTTTATTATGTGGGTGATGATTGATAGAGATAGATAGATATATATATAGAAATAGAAGACACCGCAGCACATCCGTTGGTGAAAAATAGTGTATCTTTATTCACCCAAGCGACGTTTCAGTCCTCTTACTGGGACCTTTCTCAAGCTTGAGAAAGGTCCCAGTAAGAGGACTGAAACGTCGCTTGGGTGAATAAAGATACACTATTTTTCACCAACGGATGTGCTGCGGTGTCTTCTATTTCTATATATATATATATATATATATATATATATATATATATATATATATATATATATATCTATCTATCTATCTATCTCTATCAATCATCACCCACATAATAAAGTTATGTTAATTTTACCACTAGGTGAAAGCCATAAATAAATTCCACAAAATAATGTAAAAATTGCAGTTTTATTTTAAATAATTTATTTAATACACTATATATATACTAGGGGTGCACCGAAATGAAAATTCTGGTCCGAAACCGAAAATTCAGGATGCCCTTGACCGAAAACCGAAACTGCCTTTATATATTTTAATTACACACACATACATATACACAGGATTGGCCATTTATATGGATACACCTAAATAAAATTGGAATGGTCGGTGATATTAAACTTCCTGTTTGTGGCACATTAGTAAATGTGAGGGGGGAAACTTTTCAAGATGGATGGTGACCATGGCGGCCATTTAGAAGTCGGCCATTTTGAATCCAACTTTTGTTTTTTCAATAGGAAGAGGGTCATGTGACATCAAACTTATTGGGAATTTCACAAGAAAAACAATGGTGTGCTTGGTTTTAACTTAACTTTATTCTTTCATGAGTTATTTACAAGTTTCTGACCACTTATAAAATGTGTTCAATGTGCTGCCCATTGTGTTGGATTGTCAATGCAACCCTCTTCTCCCACTCTTCACACACTGATGTGTTTCCCTCTTTATGCACTGAAGCTGGCACGTTCCCTGAGTTTTTCCAGCAAGATGGTGCACCACCACATTATGGGTGTCAGGTCCGAGCATTCCTAGATGAACAGTTTCCTGGAAAGTGGATTGGTCGTCGTAGGCCAGTTGAATGGCCCCCCAAGGTCTCCCGATCTGACCCCCTTAGACTTTTATCTTTGGGGTCATCTGAAGGCAATTGTCTATGCTGTGAAGATAAGAGATGTGCAGCACCTGAAACTACGGATACTGGAAGCCTGTGCTAGCATTTCTCCTGCAGTGCTGCTATCAGTGCGTGAAGAGTGGGAGAAGAGGGTTGCATTGACAATCCAACACAATGGGCAGCACATTGAACACATTTTATAAGTGGTCAGAAACTTGTAAATAACTCCTGAAAGAATAAAGTTAAGTTAAAACCAAGCACGTTGATGTGTCACATGACCCTCTTCCTATTGAAAAAACAAGTTGGATTCCCCCCTCACATATACTAATGTGCCACAAACAGGAAGTTAATATCACCAACCATTCCCATTTTTATTAAGGTGTATCCATATAAATGGCCCACCCTATATAATATAATTATATATATATATATATATATATATATATATATATATATATATATATATATATATATATACACACATACACATACATATATTAATTATAGTTTTTTTTTTACTATTTTGCCTTTTCTCCTGCAGCCTGTCAGCTCTGCAAATGCTCCCCCTCCAGACTGCTTTAGCTGCTCATCTCTCTGGTTTGGTACCATCTAGATCACTGATAGAAATCGGGATGCAGTAAATACAGCTGAAAGTTAGGCCTCTTTCACACGGGCAACACAAATTTGGGCCGGATAAGATGCAGGTGTGTCGCGGGAAAACAAGCGATTTTTCAGTGCAAGTGCAAAACATTTTAAAGCGTACCCAAACCATGGTATAAGGGAAAATAATAATGATCGGGTCACCATCCCGATAGTCTCCTAGCAACCATGCGTGAAAATCACACCGCATCCGCACTTGCTTGCGATTTTCACGTAGCCCCATTCACTTCTATTCATGAAAAACACAAAGTGGAGCATGCTGCGGTTTTCACGCAACACACAAGTGATGCGTGAAAATCACCACTCATGTGCACAGCCCCATAGAAATGAATGGGTCCGGATTCAGTGTGGGTGCAATGCGTTCACCTCACGCATTGCACCCACGTGGAAATCTTGCCCGTGTGAAAGGGGCCTTAAAGTAAAAGCATGTTTTACCTGACTCAATTTCTAACAGTGATATCTCCTCTGTTGCTTTGACTCATGCTGTCATCCTGGAACGCCAGCTTTGAAACAAGACCAGTTCCATGCTTCTAACTGCTACCATTCAGGAGATATCCGCAGCTAAAGCAGCACTCCCACTTCCACTTCAGTTAAGCACTTCTCCCACAGCCGAGGCTGAGCTCCGGCAGAACAGTTAGGTGGTTAAAAACAAAAGATCAGATAAGTCACCGATCCCGTTCTGCTGCTGTTCAGTCACTGCCCAAGTTCCGTCTGCTCTTGTCACGAAATGAAGGAAATGCCCTCTCAGCCAATTCTTGGCCACAGCAGTAACTCACTTCATACGCCGATTGTTCGAGCCTGTATTTCCTGCATGTCAAGGAGGGAGAAGGAAGTATAAAGCAGCAGGGACCCAAGCAGCGATTGAACAGAAGCAGCAGGGGATCTTTTAGGTACCACTCTTAAAATTTCTCATGTTGGAAAAATCCCTTTAATCCTGCTATGTGACAAATGCTGTACATTACAACTGTAGGAATGCAAAAAACTAAAATTCTTTGGGTTCTCAAGTGGTAAAAAAAAAAAGTGAGGGAGGCACAAACAAATTTGTAGACTATATCAGTATATTGAAGAGTGTGGCATTACCTGTGATGTGTTAGCAGATGAGTTATTTGCCTGCTGTTGATGGATTTGAGCAAGTTGCTGTTTCTGCATTAGTGCCAGTTGTTGTTGATGTTGCTGGTATTGTTCGGCTGTAAATACTGAAAATGAAAGTTGTATGCATTAGAGTATGACATAAAGATTAGCTTTATTCTTCTTTACTTAACAAAAACAGGAGTCTATTAGTCTAAGGCTACTTTCACACTTGCGGCAGGACGGATCCGGCAGGCTGGTCTCCCTGTCGGATCCGTCCTTCCGCTGTTTCGCCGCTCAGTCCCCATTGACTATAATGGGGACGGGGGCTGAGCTCCGGCGCAGCACGGCGAAAGCCGCCAGACTAAAAAGTCCTGCATGCCCGACTTTTTAGTCCGGCGGCTATCGCCGTGCACCGCCGGAGCTCAGCCCCCCATCCCCATTATAGTCAATGGGGATGGAGTGGCGGTCCGGTGAAACAGCAGAAGGACGGATCCGACAGGGAGACCAGCCTGCCGGATCCGTCCTGCCGCAAGTGTGAAAGTACCCTTAGAAGTCAATTATATGATCGCAACCCCTAAAACAAATAGGATATTGAATAACACTGACATGACCGTAAGTAGGGTACTTGCTCCTTTGTGCCAAAATCAAGCAGAAGTAGGAAAATCTTTCCCAAAACCAAGGAGTGCAAGACCATCTCAGGGCAGCACACACACACATACACTTTGGGGGAGATTTAACAAGACCAGTTCTTTCTGCACTGGTCTTGGTATCGCCTGCGCCGACGGAGGATGTGCCGAATTTATGATGAGGCGCATTATCTGACAGTCCTTGCGCTTAGACAAACTTAGGCTACTTTCACATTAGTGTTTTTTGCAGATCTTTTATGGATCCGAAAAAATGCTTCTGTTACCAATATACAACTGCATGCATCCGTCAAGAATGGATCCGGTTGTATTAGGTCTTCTATAGTCATGACGGATCAGTCATGAACACCATTGAAAGTCAATAAGGGACAGATCTGCATTTTAGTGCCCCCTGGAGCACCCAAAAAAATAAAATTAAAAAAAAAGGGAGCCGCATTTTTGTGCCCCCTGGAGCACCTCATGCCGCAGACTGCTGTTCAGGACGGATGTGTTAACAGATGAGTATAAATTTATCTTTTCCACTCTGCGCTTGTTGTAATCCACATATTTGTACTATCGTTGTGAACTTTCTGACAGCTGAGCACTGCCTTGAGGGTGCTCCAGTAATTTAGTTTGGTTTAATTTGGTTTGATTATGCTAAACTGTTGGTGTGTGGTCACTGAATATTGATAGTGACTTACTGGATTGTCCACTTTCTCTTTTGTCTCCTGACGAACCTGCCATTGAAGGGGAAACGCGTCGAGACTAGGACTGTAATTTAATAACCAACAGCATTTTATCCATTGCATTGAATGACCCAGGCATCCATATGGGCCAATCCGTGTTGTAAGGGCGCTTCACGGACAGGTAGTTTTAGGCACGGGGACAGAGTGCCTCTACCATCTGGGGGCATCTCTGGGCAGAGAATAGACCAGGGATATCCTAGGGACACACTAGGGACCCATATCGTATTGCCCTGCGTCCACCGTTGGTATTGTAACATCCACACCTGATCCTTGATGGTTTCTTACTGTTTGTGTTTGTTTTTGCTGTATGTTTGTCAGTCCCCAAGTGAGGGACCTCTTGATTTTATTATATTGATAATAAAAGCTATGTTTTAGGTAGTTGGCCTCAGTGATAGTGTTTTCTATACAACTACCATTTAAGTATTTTGACGGTTGATAAAAACAGTTTTCTATTGTGTCAGAGAAAACGGATCCGTCCTCATTGACTTACATTGTGTGTTAGGACGGATCCGTCTTGCTACGTACCACATCGCAGACAGAAAACCGCTGCTTGGACTGTTTTTCTGTCCGCGATGGGGCCGCATACAAACGTAACGGAATGCATTTTAATGCACTCTGTTTGATTCAGTTCAGTTTTGTCCCCATTAACAATGAACGGGGACTAAACTGAAGCGTTTTCTTCCGCTATTGAGATCCTATGACTGACCTCAATAGCGGAATTGAAAATGCAGATTTGAAGGTAGCCTTACAGCAGCCCTGAGCTGCCATAGATTTCTGGCTTTATTGCAAATGAATATAAATTTATCTTGGATGTTGGCCGCGCTCCTTTTCTGCCCCCTATTTTGGAACAGTGGCAAGGGTGAAAGTGGCAAAAAAAAAAAGGGGAGGCACCTGTGTCTTATTTAAAAAGACAAACACAGCTTGCAATTTTTTTAAGCCATTTTTCTGGCACAAGGGAGATGATAAATCTCCCCAAAGCAACAAGCATGCTGGTGACTGAATCAGCTAAATAACCTTTTACTCAATGCGCTGTATAATCGACATGCTGCACCTGCTTCCTGCATATCTGTCCAAGCAGTGGTAGGAGAAAACAAAAAACAAAACTAAAATAATGGTTGTACTTCTAGCCACAGTTGCCACACAGCAGAAAAGATAGACACTTGTGTAACAGTAGTGGCACACCTGTGTGAAAGTTATCCGGCAGAGCTCATTGTATCCGGCTCAGTCAGAGCACCACCAAACCCCATTGATAAATGGGGTTTGGTCTAATAAAGATAGTAATACTCTCTAATGCTGATACTGAAGCATCTTCAAGATTAAGGCTCCATTCACACGTCCACAATTCCGATCCCGAAAAAAATAGAACATGTCTTATTCTTGTCTATTAAGTGGCGGCGATGTGCGGTCCGCAAAATGCGGAACGCACATTGCCGGTGTCAGTGTTTTGCGGATTCGCAAAACACACACGGATGTGTGAATGGACCATAAAAGGGGTTTTCAGAATTGTTATAAAATTTGCACAAAAAAAATTTGATAAAATAAAATGTAATCAGTGGATAACTCCCCTTTGTGCCAGTCTGTGTTTACTTGGTTGCAGCAGAGTGACACACAGGACCACGGCTCGTTACAGTATGTGGGTCAGAACTCTTTAAAGCCTTGCAACAGTTAATAAATGTATTTCAATGCGCCCAACAATACTGAATCTATATGTCACTGTATACACTGAACCTCCTTACTAAAGCCTAATTTACACAGGGCAACAATCAGACAAACCACCATTCATTCCCGATCATCTCTCGGTGATGATACGAGTACAGTACAATAGACCCACCACAGAAGCTGACTGTATCATGAAACACTAGGATGCAGTCACTTCGGTTTAGGGGAGCCACGGCCGGCACACAACCTCATTTCCTCGATGTGAATCAGCCCTAAACAAAAACTAGAAGAGGGCACGACCATACTCACAAAATAAGAGGAGTTTTTGGAAAAAGAGTGGCATTACGGCATGAATGCGTATCGGTATCTCAAATTACTAAGGGGGCTGTTATTTTACATTGTTGCGGTAACCAGGCTGAGCGTTTCCTCAGTTTCCCCATTATATTGTCGTACATCTAGTTACAGCGCTGAACTTGGTCATTACCGCGGCCTGCTAGGATGGTGGACACATTTAGCAGAGACCACATATTAGCCAAAGGAGGGATAATACACATTTAAAGCCTATGGACACCTTTGTCATAGAAACATTATTCTTTCAGGTTAGGGGTTAACCTTGTATTTCAGGCAGCAATCTTCACTCCTTTCCTCATTTTTAAACCCTGATACTCCATTTGCAACCTGCCCCTAGTTTCAGACTTCTCTCATGTGGTTGTGTCCCATTCAGTACTGGAGATCTTGCCTCGGGTTAATGACAGAGTCTATGTGACTTTCTCCCTACCCCAGGGGACTCTGCTGTGGGTCCTCTCCTGACTTTCCACATTTGCATATGATACATGGATCAAATACAGATTGAGTTTTTAAATTCTCCCAGGATGTCTATGGCAGGGATGCCCAGCCTGTGGCCCTCCAGCTGTTGCAAAACTACAACTCTCAACAGGCCCCGATAGCTGTAGGCTGCCCGAGAATGCTGGGAGTAGTAGTTTTTTTTTTCCAAGAGCTGGAGGGCCACAGGTTAGGCATCCCTGGTCTATGGGATAAAAACTGTAACCAATACGGATGTATTGGCATTTTTTTTTGTTGTTTTTTTTTTCAATAGACAAAAAAAGGAATCTGTAATATGGCAGATTAGTTGTAGGAATTTCTGTGCCTTGCTACTAAAACATCTTTCAGATATATGGAATCTATTTTCAGCCGCAGAAATTTCACCAAAAATCAGCTGCAATGTCTTGGATCTGCATGAGAATAAGCACCGACTGTCAATCAATGAGGCTAATCCTCAATATTCCACCTTAAGTACAGTAACTTATTTGCAGGGTGGCTAACTGTAGACGTGCCACTGAAATTCACATGCACTGAAATCAGGGGAGTCCTCCCTGCAGGCCTCTAAAACACTGTGCTAGCCTGGAGCAGAGTGCTGTCCACCCCTATAAGGCTCCATTCACACGATCGCAACGTGTTTTGCGGATACACGGAGCCACAAAACACGGAAAGCGGCAATGTGCATTCCGCATTTTGCGGACCACACATTGCCGGCACTAATAGAATATGCCTGTTCTTGTCCGCAATTGCGGACAAGAATAGGACATGTTCTATTTTTTTGCGGAAACACGGATGCAGAAGTGCGGATCCGCAAATGTGGATGCGGACAGCACATTCCGGCCCCATTGAAAATGAATGGGTCTGCACCCGTTCCGCAAAATTGCGGAACAGATGCGGATCCATTTTGCAGACGTGTGAATGGACCCTAAGAGGAACACTACCACACCAGTAAAATTAGCAAGACATTATTACTGATTATTATTTATTTATTTAGGAAACAAATGGGAAAAAAAAAAAAAAAAAAAAAAAAGTATAATAATCTGCCAAAATGTCCATAGCGTATAAAACTACAACATTTTGGAAAGTAAAATATTTATCTGAAAAATGGAAAATTTGCCCTTTCCAGTTCTGGCTTCTGATGAGTTTCCCTGTATTCTTCAGAATCACAGTACGCACAGCTTTGCCAAGAGGAATAAGTCAGCAACAAAAACCTTTCAAACCCTGGTACGGCCTTGTAGCAGGCATGGTTCTTGCTACAAACGTGAGCTTTATAAATATTACCGCAAATTGCGGTCCCAATGCACGGAACGGCCAAGCAACAGCCGTGTGCATGAGGCCCAAGTGTGATTTCCCCCTCCAGAGTTGAAAATAAGCAGTGGGAAGTAAGAGAAAGGAGGTCACAGGAATACAGTGCTGGAAGATTGCACACAAGGGAGATGCCCCCTGCTTCTAGCTGTGCATCTGAAACAGGAGACAACATGGCTGAGAAAGACTTTAGGGAAGCCCAAAAAACACCTGACCCACAATTCTCCCAGCGCCTCATAAAACGCTAGTCTTTCATAAATGAATCCCTTTGACTGTTCAAAAAATGCCCATCTCTGTAAGAGAAAGGCAGCTCCATCTACAACATAGTGAGAATTCAACGTGCACACAGTTTTGGACAAATGTGTGTTCACGTCATCACTGCCCAGTATAGGCCATGTTACAGTACAGTCTGCCCTTGGGCAGAACGTTCCTGCCTGATGTAATGAATATTCATAGTTTGACGCCTTTTCCATGTTTCTCTTCCACTTATGGGAAATCATTCTAAAAAAACTAAAATAATTGCAGAGATGTGACGGATATGCTGATGTGCATGATCAGAAGGGGAATGGGGTGTTAAAATGAGGACCCGTCAGTTTTAGTAACTATTTCATTCAACAAACATTTTTGAATCATCTTTTCTTGAAACTCTGTTGTGCCAAACTTGTCATTCTTTCTAGACATTTATGAAGTGACAAAGTTTGTTACCGTTGTGGGTACGTCCCAGCACAGACTAGTAATTATTGCCAGAAAAATTCTGTTTCAAGGACAGCACCAATGTCCCTCCTTCTGGAAGCCTCGCTGTCACCAGCGGTTAGACTCTTTCCCGCTGTCAATTTATTAGTCACATTTCTAAGGCTACTTTCACACTTGCATTGTTAAATTCCGGCAGGCACTTCCGTCGCCGGAACTGCCTGCCGTATCCGGCTGACAAATGCATTGAAACACCAGATCCGTCTCTCTGGTGTCATCCGGAAAAAAACATCCCGGTATTTATTTTTTTAATTTTTAAAAGGTCTGCAAATCGGAATACTTGGTACCGGATTAATACAATACGCATTAATACAAATGTTCCGGAAATTGGCCAATTTGCTGCAGTATTTTCTCCGGCCAAATACCGTAAGAGGAACTGAACTGAAGACATCCTGATGCATACTGAACGGATTGCTTTCTATTCAGAATGCATTAGGATAAAACGGATGTGTTTTTTTCAGGTATTTAGCCCCTAGGATGGAACTCAATACCAGAAAACTTTAACGTTAAGTGTGAAAGTACCCTAAGAGGAACAACAGAGTAAAGGCTTGTTCACACGACTGTCGCCCCTCTGTGCGGACTGCAATTTGCGGTCAACGGCAATGCCGTGGGGCTGCCGCATGCAGATCGCGACCCTATTCACTTGAATGGGGTCCGCGATCCGTCTGTTCCGCAAGAAGATAGAACTTGCTCTTTTTGCAGTTTGGAGGCACTGAACTGGAACCCACGGAAGCACTCTGTAGTGCCTCCTTAGGGTTCCGTTCCGTGCTTCTGTTTAGCATTTCCGGACCCATTCAAGTGAATGGGTCCGCATCCGGAATGCACACAGCCGGTGCCCCGTTTATTGCGGACCTGCCGTATGCAGGCTGCAATATGGCAACGGAGGAACAACGGGAATGAGCCCTATCCGTACAAAACACAGATGGTTCAGAATTACAGAATTATTTCTTGGGGAATGCAAGTATTTACTAAAACAGACATGTCAGGAGCAAGGCGACAGCTCTTCTCTAAACCTCATAATTGCATGCTCTTGACTCTTGTCCTCTTAGCGGACTTGAACAACCTACAGTGGGAAGAACATGATCCTCAAAATGGTGAGGAATTGAAAATAGTATATATTATTAGGAAGCTGCATAACTGTTCAGAATACAGTGATTGAGGTTTTTTGTTATATAAGACTGCACAAAATTCCACCCAGCATTTCCAGAATACGTGCTTTTATCATACCTAAATACAAATTAATGAATATTGCTCCTGAATGTACTACGAATTTTCAGAGGGCCGTCCAAATAAATAAAATCGAACATACTGACGGGCAGATTTATCAAATTTATCAAATTAGACCAGACAAGCAGAAACGGTTGCAAATTTATCACAGAAGGGGACGCTGGAGACACATTTGATGCATCTCAAAACCCTTTTCTCCTTGGTTAATTTACTTAACACCAATAAATTGTGCGCCAAATCAATGGGACATAGCATCACTAAATCTGGCGCCACCTTTTCTAGACACTTTTCAAAATTGTCTAGTGAAAAAATAAAGTGTCAAACATAATTTGGCACATGGCATGTATGCAGATTTTTTGGCACAGTTTGTTAAAGAATTCGGGCTTATCTGCTGAGCATTATTTGCTTAGTAAATCTCTCCCCTAAATAAAAGAAAAAGGCTATTCAGCTCCGTTACAGCAAGCAATTAATGGTCAATTCAGTAGCGGTCTTGGGCTTTTCCAAGAGTGAACTATTGATAGTTAGGATAAGTCATCAATATCAGGTCTGCAGGGATCAGACTCCCAGGACCCCATGCTTGGGTGGAACTACGCAGCTCTGTACACTGTGTACTGGCCTGCCTGGTTACTACAGTGCTGCTCCCATTCAAGTGAATTCATGCGAGTGGGAGCAGCACTGCAATAACCAGGCGCGGCCACTACACACTGTACAAAGCTGTGCAGTTCCAGTGCCTGGTTCAGGTGCAACAGCTCACCAAAACACCTGAGAAGCTAGAATACCAGGAGTTGGATCCCATCAATCTGATATTTGTGACCTATTCTAAGGAGAGGTCATTTGGTAATTCCTGGAAACCCCTTTAACACTTAAAGCATAGCCGCTATGATGTTTCCTACAAACTGCACACAAAGTAAAGGAGATTTTGCTCCTTTATCACTCGCTTTCTCTATACAGAATCAGCATGGATGACATTACAGAGAAATACTGAGCAATGCACAAGTCACCATTTGCTGCAGTAGCAGAATGTCTGTGTCTCTCTGCTTTTCTCTGAATTCCTACACCCTCTCTCCTCACCAGAAAACTATAAGGGCAGCATGTAGTCCGATTCCTTAGTGGACAGGAAGTTCACCTCATATCCCAAAAAGAATTTAGCAGCGACTTTAATGTGAGTGAACAGTATATAAAGGAGAGAAGGAAAAAAATGACAAGTGATAAAATATTTTATAAAATTTTCTGAGAACCGCCAGTACTAACGATTTAGGAAAGCTTATGACATGTTGCTAGGACACGGCAACATTTTTTGAAAGATATAGGGTACCTTTTAAATAGGGATCGACCGATATTGATTTTTTAGGTCCGATACCGATAATTTGTGAACTTTCAGGCCGATAGCCGATAATTTATACCGATATTCTGTGAAATTTCATTTTTGAAAGAAAAATAATAATAATCCTACACAAATCTGCTGAAAATGAATATTTTTATTGTTAATGTGTATTTTTTTTTTTTTTGTAAATCTTTCTAGAACCCTTGTCCTATTCACCCTGATAGAGATCTATCACGGTGAATAAGAGCTCACACTGTCCCTGCTGCTCTGTGCACACAGCAGCATGGAGCTTACCATAGCAGCCATGGATGCCTTCAGTAGCGTCCTGGCTGACATGGTAACTGATCGGAGCCCCAGGATTACTGTGGCCACTGCCACCAATGATTAAAACTGGAGGGGGGAGGGGGGGCACTGCGCCACCAATGTTTTTAATACGGGGGCTGGGGGGCACACTGCGCCACCAATGATTAATACTGGGGGGCTTGGGGGGGGCGCACTGCACCATCAATGAACATAAATCTCTGATTTATTCACATACAGGAGGCAGGAGCTGGCTGCAGAATCACATAGCCGGCTCCCGACCTCTATGAGCGGTAGCTGCGATCCGCGGCACCTGAGGGGTTAACTACCGCAGATCGCAGCTTTTGTCATAGAGGTCGGGAGCCGGCTATGTGATTCTGCAGCCAGCTGCCGCCTCCTTTTCAATTTGAATGAATAAGTTGACATCATTGGTGACGCAGTGGCCAAAGCCCCTCCCCTTCTCATCCGTCTCCTCATTGGCGGCGGCAGCAGCATCACAGGGGGAGGGAGACACTGCTTCCTTCTCCCCTGACAGCAGCGCGATCTGTGTTCCCAATAAGTTATCGGAATATCGGCAAAATAGATGCCGATACCGATCCAAATACTGAATATCGGTAAAACCAATAATCGGTCGATCCCTACTTTTAAACATAACAATATGCTTCATAAAGTGAGCAAACAGTTTTAGCAAATGGTCTAAAAAAGGAGATTTTTGTATAACTTACCAGTTAAATCTCTTTCTCGCTCTTCCTTGGGGGACACAGACCTTGGGTATAGCTCAGCTCCCTAGGAGGCGTGACACTAAGTAAAACTGTTAAGCCCCTCCTCCATCAGCTATACCCTCAGCCTGGAGATAGAGGCTACCAGTTGCGTGTCCAAGTAGTGAAAGGATAACAACCAATAACGGAAACAACCAGCCAGCAACCCAACGGGGCGCCAGACCATAACCCTGTAACAAAAACACAGAAGGGTGGGTGCTGTGTCCCCCAAGGAAGAGCGAGAAAGAGATTTAACTGGTAAGTTATACAAAAATCTCCTTTTCTCGCCCATTTTCCTTGGGGGACACAGACCTTGGGACGTTCAAGAGCAGTCCAAGAAGGGAGGGACCACAAACCCAAGGCGGACCACCACCGGAGCATCAGGAAACCGCTGCCTGCAAAACCAGGCGGCCCAAAGCAGCATCCGCTGATGCATGCGTATGCACTCTATAGAACCTTGTGAAAGTGTGCAGAGAGGACCAAGTGGCTGCTTTGCACAACTGTTCAGCCGAGGCCCGATGCCTCTGCGCCCAGGAAGCTCCGACTGCTCTGGTGGAATGAGCAGTGACGCTGAAAGGCGGAGCTCTACCCTTGGCTCGATAAGCCTCAGACACCGCCAGTTTAATGAAACGGGCAATAGCCACCTTGGAGACCGCCAAACCCTTGCGCGAACCCTCCGGAACCACAAACAGGGAGTCCGTGCGCCGAAAGGATCCGGTGACCTCCAGATAAATCTTCAACGCCCTGACCACATCCAGACGGTGCAGTTCCCGTTCTCTGGGGTGGGAAGGAGAGGGACAGAGCGACGGAAGGACGATGTCCTCATTGATGTGAAAGGCGGAGACCACCTTTGGCAGGAAGGACGGGACAGGCCGAAGCACAACCTTATCCTGGTGGAAGATCAGGAAAGGTTCGGAGCAAGAAAGAGCCGCTAACTCCGACACCCGTCGGAGAGATGTGATGGCCACAAGAAAAATGACCTTGCAGGACAGAAGGCGAAGGGAGACCTCCCGTAAAGGCTCGAAGGGGGCTGATTGGAGCGCCGAGAGCACCACATTCAGGTCCCAGGATGGAACTGGAGGGCGGTACGGCGGAACAGAGTGAGCCACCCCTTGTAAGAAGGTCTTAATTGGCCCCAGAGGGGCCAGGGGACGCTGGAGAAGAATAGACAGCGCCGAAATCTGTCCCTTCAGAGAACTGAGGCTCAGCCCCAGGTCCAGACCCGACTGGAGGAAGGACAGGATCGTGGGAAGAGAAAACCGGAGAGGTGGGATGCTCCGGGACTCACAGAACCCCAGATAGGACCTCCAAACCCGATAGTAGATCCTAGAGGACACGGGCTTACGAGCACGGATCATGGTGCGGACTACGTCCGCGGAGAAACCCCGTCGCGTTAAGACGGCGGTCTCAATAGCCACGCCGTCAAACGTAGCGAGCCTAAATGCTCGTGGAAGATCGGTCCCTGAGAGAGAAGGTCTTCCCTGGAGGGCAGTGGCCACGGTGCGTCTGCCAACAGCAACATTAGGTCGGCGTACCAAGACCGGCGGGGCCAATCCGGGGCGATCAGAATCGCGGGAACGCCCTCTGCCGCGATCCTCCGAAGAACCCGTGGCAGGAGGGGGAAAGGAGGAAAGACGTACAGAAGGGAGAATTCGCGCCACGGAAGGACGAGCGCGTCGGCGCCGTACGCCTTCGGGTCCCGTGCCCTGGCCAGGTATCGGGGGACCTTGTGGTTGAATTTGGAAGCCATGAGGTCCACGTCGGGGCGACCCCAGCGAAGACAAAGGGCTTCGAACACCTCTGGGTGCAGGGACCATTCTCCCGGGTCGATGGTGGACCGGCTCAGGAAATCCGCCGCCCAGTTGTCCACCCCCGGGATGTAAATTGCGGATAAGGCCGGCACATGCGCCTCCGCCCAGAGGAGAATGAGGGTCACCTCTTGCATCGCTGCAGCGCTGCGAGTGCCTCCCTGATGGTTTATGTATGCCACAGCCGTGGCATTGTCCGATTGGATCCGAACAGGGTGGCCCCTCAGTAGATGGGTCCAGTGTCTGAGGGACAGAAGAATCGCCCTCAGTTCCAGAATATTGATTGGAAGTCTGGACTCCGATAGAGACCAAACGCCCTGGACGGACCGGGGAGGGAAAACCCCCCCCCACCCCCGTAAGCTGGCATCGGTGGTAATCACCAGCCAGTTCAGTGGGAGGAAGGACCTCCCCCGTAGAGGGATATGCAACCACCAGCTGAGGGAAGCCCGAGCCAGGGGAGGCAGAAGAAAGGTCCTGTCCAGACTCCTCGGTGATTTGTCCCAGGCCGACAGAATTGCCCTCTGAAAGGTGCGGGATCGGAATTGTGCGAACGGCACCGCTTCGAAACAGGCAACCATCTTCCCCAACAACCGCATGCTGGATCTGAGGGAAGGGCGGTGATGACGGAGGAGACCGCGAACAGACCCGCAAAGGGCCAGACGCTTGTCCGACGGGAGGCGGACCTCCGCCAACTCCGTATCCAGGAGCATCCCCAGGAAGATCAGCCGTCTGGAGGGGGTAAGAGAAGACTTGGGGTGGTTGATGATCCAACCGAACCGCGTCAGGGTCTCCAGAGTGAGTCCCACACTGCCGGATGCCTGAGAGAAGGAGGGTGCCTTGACCAAGA
The DNA here is from genome assembly GCF_014858855.1 of Bufo gargarizans. Lineage (NCBI taxonomy): Eukaryota > Metazoa > Chordata > Amphibia > Anura > Bufonidae > Bufo > Bufo gargarizans. The sequence continues at coordinate 428,133,443 of NC_058084.1, forward strand.
TGTCGTCCAAGTAAGGGAGAAGAAAAACACTTCTTGAACGCAGAAGGGCCAAGACAGGGGCCAGGACCTTGGTGAACACTCGAGGAGCCGTCGCCAGACCAAAGGGAAGGGCGACGAATTGGAAGTGATCGTCCCCCACCGCGAAGCGCAGGAAGCGGTGATGACATGGAGCAACCGGAACGTGGAGGTATGCATCCTGAACGTCGATTGAGGCCATGAAATCCCCTCTTTCCAGGGAGGCCACTGCGGACCTGAGAGACTCCATCCGGAATCTCTGCAGTCGGAGAAAACGGTTCAGGCGCTTTAGGTCCAAGATCGGTCGCACTGAGCCTTCCTTCTTGGGAACCACAAAGAGGTTCGAGTAGAACCCCCTGAACCTTTCCGTCGGAGGCACGGGGGCGACGACACCCTTGTCCATTAGAGAGCGAATGGCCGTGAAGAAGGCGGCCGCTCGTACGGGATCCCGCGGAGGACGGGACCGGAAAAAACGGTCTGGCGGAATGGACGCAAATTCGATCTTGTATCCGCAAGATACAATCTCGAGCGCCCATGCGTCTGAGATGTGGGCCCGCCATACGTTCCTGAACAGTAGAAGGCGGCCCCCCACCCGGGTGGGTGGGGGCGCACCTTCAGGCAGAGGGCTGCTGGCCTGAGGGAGCCCGTGTGGGCTGGGGCTTGCGCCAGGTAGATTGCGTCCGAAAAAACGGCTTCTTGCGTCTATCCTGGGCTGGGCCAGAGGAAGAAGAACCGGCCGCGGGTCTAGACCCGGTGGGCTTGCGAAAGGACCGAAAACGGGACGAACCAGCGCGACCGCGGGGGGCGCCCCTCGGCCTGGACTGGGGGAGGTGAGTACTCTTCCCACCCGTGGCCTCAGATATAAGTTCGTCCAGACGGGTTCCGAACAAGCGGGAACCCGAGAACGGTAGGCCAGCCAAAGAGCGTTTGGAAGCGGCGTCCGCCGCCCAAACCTTCAGCCAGAGTTCCCTCCTGACAGAAACTGCCAGGGCAGAGGAACGGGCAATGAGGGCACCCGCATCAAGAGAGGCCTCACAGACAAATTTTCCGGCCTGGACAATTAGTTGGGCTAAGGAACGGAGGTCCTGTAGAGGGACGTCCGACCCTAACTCCCGTTCCAGTTGCAAACCCCATTCAGAGACCGCTTTACCAGCCCAGGCGGAGGCAAAGACCGGTCTAAGGGCCGAACCAGAGGCAGTAAATATGGCCTTGGAGAGGGATTCCGTACGACGGTCCTCAGCAGACTGGAGGGAAGATCCGTCTTGTACAGGAATAGTAGTGCTTTTGGACAGGCGAGCCACGGGAGGATCAACCTTAGGCGGGGACGTCCACGTGGTCACAGAATCCGCTGGAAAGGGATAACAAATGTCCAGCTTTTTGGGTGTAACAAAGCGGACGTTAGGCCGGGTCCAAGCCTTGGACACCACAGAAGAAAAATCTGCGTGGATGGGAAAGACCTTGGAGGCCTGTCTGGGGCGAAGAAAGGACACGCCGGCCTGTTCAGAGTTGGGGGGGTCATCGTGTATGTGAAAGGTATCACGGATGCTAGTGATAAGATGCCCCACCGCGGACGCCAATTTGGACGGAAGCTCTGAGTCCATGTCCACGTCCGAATCCGCCAGTTCTCCCTCAGAAAGCGTATCCCTTTGAGAGGATAGACTTGACTGAGCTCGCACGCATGGCGGAGAGAGCGAAGCATCTGGAGAAGATGTGCGCTCAACCCTTGAACGTTTCTGAATATGCCGGGCCCTGGAAGATTCGCTGGGAGGCAGGGAATCAGTGGGGGCGGCAGAAACGGTAGTCCCAGCGGGTGCGACAGGGATTGTGGCAGCCTGCGGGAGAGGCGGTCTATCCACGAGACGGCCCACTACGTGTGTAAGGCTTTCCACCGCCTGAGACAGAGACCTAGCCCAGTCAGGGGGTTCAGAGGCACCGGGGGGCGCAGCGGGAAGCGGGCCCTGCACCGGGGCCTGACATGCAAGGCAATGCGGCTCAGATTGCCCCCGCGGAAAAAGTTCCTTACAGGCGGTACAGGCATGGTACCAGGGTTTGGGGGCACCCGTGGGATCTGACATGCTGAAAAAGTGGTCGTACCCCAATACAGAGACCACAAGGGATATAGCAGCTATGACCAGGAGGGGTAGGAGAGGGTTAACTGTCCTACCAGTGCCTCAGAAGAACGTCAGGAGTAGAGAGGATCAGCAGCAGCTGCAGCAGCAGCAGCAGGGAGCAGCAAACAGCAGAGAGCCTGCAGATAGCGCCCACAGAAGCCGAGCGATACACCAGGTGCTCAGAGTCCCCCACGTGTCCCAGCTTCCTGTCTAGGAGTGAGGAAACGCGGGAAGAATTCAGCAGAAGCGCGGGGAACAAGCTCCGCCCCCTCCAGCGCTTGAAATGTCTCCTGTGAAGGAGAACCTAACTCCGCCCCCAAAATGGCGCGCGCGCGCGTAAGCCACGCCCCCTGCTGCCGAAAAACCTCGCAGGGCTAAGAAGAAGCAGGGTGCCATGAAATAAAGGGCCCTCAGGCCCCAAGAGTGCGGCGATTATTCCCAGGTGGGTGACCTTCTGCCACCATTGTCCCCTGCCCCGCCGATGCCGATATGGTCATGTCGGGCATAAGCCCCGCCCCCCGTTCGGAACGGAGCGGGCGGCGGCGGGAGGGAGAGAGGGAGAGATCAGCCGTCTTGAAGAGTAGCCTGAAAATGGGGGAAAACGGCGTGGGGGTGCAGGATACACGGAGGAGAGCTGGGGAGGGTCTGCTGGAGCGCTCAGAATGAGCGACCACGGGTGCCCCCCTTCAAACCCAGAGGGGTACATGCTTGCCGATAGGGACAGGGTATGGGCTGGAAAAGCCATCTCACCTGTCTTCACCCTCAGTTCCTTCCAGCGGGGTCGCCCCTTCAGCTACTGGCACCGCAGTGGCAGGAAGCTGGGAGAGGGGCTTTGCGTGCGGGCGACCCCCTAGCTGGCGGGATGTAGGGGAGCCATTGCTGCCCAGATCCTCCTATTGCTTCTGTGGGGGAGGCAGCAGTGCAGATAAGTTGGCACTGGCGCAGCTCACCCCGGGAGAGCAGAGAGGCCCAATGCGTCTCTGGTATCTCTAGGAAAAAACAAAAATAAAATAAAATTACAACAAGGAGAAAACAGCCCTGCAGTAGCAGGGAGTGTCTTGCCTCCTTGGACACTAAGCTAAAACTGGTAGCCTCTATCTCCAGGCTGAGGGTATAGCTGATGGAGGAGGGGCTTAACAGTTTTACTTAGTGTCACGCCTCCTAGGGAGCTGAGCTATACCCAAGGTCTGTGTCCCCCAAGGAAAATGGGCGAGAAATTATTATTATACAAACTGCTATGATACAAACACATACAAGGACTTCCATCCCTGGAGTGACATCCCCATGTAAACATAATAATAAAAGGCAGCAGACCACATACCAAAGTGTGCTGAACCACTGCTACTTTTACTTGATGTCGAGGTACTGCAATTCTGGGTCCCAGGTTGTGCTGTGCCTGTTCGTGTTATACCCTTGTGAAACGTTCTACAGGAAAAGTCAACAATGTCACTGTCATGTAGGGATGTTGTCCGAGGCCTAAAATGGCGCCACCTACATGATTTTATATTGACTAATATCTGGCTGAGGTCTTTAGAGAAACATTTATCCGAGGTATTCGTTTCTGAGGTATTGGCAAATAAGTTGATTGAAGTGTGTTCTGGAGAGGAAAGCATATCAACATCCAATTGACGAAAAGCACTGTTGTAGTCAGAATGCGCTCTGTCAATAAGTACCCTGAAAATGACAAGGAAAAAAAAAAAAACACATTTAGAACAAAAAGAATACTTAACTGCTTAAATATAGTAATCACAAAATACATTTTATGTAGATTTAAAAAAGTATTCTGTTAAAAATATACATACACATTTGTAGCTACAAAATTTGCCAACAAAAAGAAACACAAACTCACCTTCCTCCACGCCCAACCCGTCTTCGTGCAAACCCAATGCACTTGCGCGGAACAGTGAGGGTAGTGAGGCAGTATCTATAGCGAATGTCTCCTAATCCTCCTTGCTCTGGACTACACCATGGCCAGTTGCCAGTTTGGTCCAAATGTGGCTAAAATAATTATAAAAAAAAAAAATAAGATTAGTTAAGACAAAGTAACAAACAATTCAGTAAAAACTAAAGAAAACTATGGTTTTCTTACTTACAGCATAATATTGACAGCCAGCTTTCCTACGGAAAGAAAAGGGACCATCTGGATCATTCTCTTCCTCAGCTTCTGATGAACCAGACATGACCTAATAAGACAAAAGGTCTGGTATGAAAACAAAATTAAATCCAGCACTAATATATATTACACACACATTTATTCAGATGATACAGCACAGGTAATATATATATATACCTTGCCACTTTTAAATCAGATGAAAAAATAAAACAAAAAACAAACCACACCAGTTTTACTAGTAAAAGATATGCACCCTTAAAGGGGCATACTAGTTACATTAAAAGAGGTATTCCCATCCCAGACAATGGGGGCATAACATAGTTCTAATATGTGCGGGTCCCACCTCTGGGACCCGCACCTACACAGAGAATGGAGCGGGGTAGGTGGTGGCAGAAGGACCCCAGATTTTACGGGGTCCAGCCACCGCCAAGTGCTCTCCCCATAGAGTGAATGGGAGCGCACTGCGCTTGTGCGGCCACAGCTCCCATTTATTTATATGGTGCCAATGAAAATGGCCGGCGCTCTGCTATTTTTGGCAGCCCCATAGAAATGAATGGAGGGCGGCTGTGCATCCTCTGGATAGGAAATAACAATGTAACTGGAATACCCCTTTAACACAAGAGTTCAATGTTGCTAGCATAGTATTGACTATAACCAATAAAGGCATCCAGTGCTTTAAAACACAACAGCACATATACCTGTGAGAGAGGCTCATCATCAGAGCTTGGAAAGTCATACTGATTCAGATCTTTAGCATTGAACACTGGCAGTGCAGCAGGGCTTGTCTGTTGAGCAGCAGGAGATAAGGGTAAGACTTTGGGCTTCTTCTCATATTTCCGTTTCGGTCGTACAACATCAGATTTCTCTGGCTAAAAGACATTCAGGAGGGGAAAAAAAAAACACTAACAATTAAATCGAGCAAACAAAAAGGAACCTATATGGGCATAAAGACTGAGCCTTAATTTCTATGGGACAAGACCCATTTTCATCTTTTCCTCGCCACCTTCTAAGAGGCAGTAGAACTCTTTCTTCATGTTGTTTTTGAGGGACAAATTGTATCTTTTAATGACATTACCACCTCATTCTGTGCGCCAGTACAATTACAGTGACACCAAATTGCATCACCATATTCTAACACCCATTTATTTATTTTTTCTGTCTATAGACAGATCTGTAATTTTTATTGGTCCAAAGATGGGGTACACCCAGCTTTTTGGTCACATTTTATTTCAGGAGCAAGGTGACCAACTTTGTTTTTTTTTTCCGTTACAGTGTTCACCATGCGGTATAAATGCTTTTGCTGATAGTTTGAATATGGTGATAATAATGTTTATTCCTTAATTATTTTTATACTACCAGGACCCGGCTTCTCACGGGTATATTTCATTTAATGTTTTTGTGTGTTGTTAAAAGATATCGACAGTATCCCCCATTACAGTGACCTCTACAGCACCCTGCCCCTTTAACAGTGAACTCCACAGTCCCCCACCCCTCAACACTGACTCTCCAACACCCCCCCCCCACAGTGCCCCGCCACTTTAAAATGGGACCTCCACAGCAGCCCATCCCCTTAACTTTGACCTTTACAGCAGCCCGCCCCTTTAACAGTGAGTTTCACAGCACCCCACTCCCTTGACAGTGACCTCCTCAGGGGCCCGCCCCCTTAACAGTGACCTCCACAGCAGTTGCCCCTTTAATAGTGGCCCCTGCCCCCTTAACAGTGACCTCCACAGCTCCCTGACTCTTTAATGCTAGGGCTACACGACAACACGCAACATTTCTCGCCCATTTTCCTTGGGGGACACAGACCTTGGGTATAGCTCAGCTCCCTAGGAGGCGTGACACTAAGTAAAACTGTTAAGCCCCTCCTCCATCAGCTATACCCTCAGCCTGGAGATAGAGGCTACCAGTTTTAGCTTAGTGTCCAAGGAGGCAAGACACTCCCTGCTACTGCAGGGCTGTTTTCTCCTTGTTATTTTTACTTTTTCTTCTAATTTTGTTATTTTATTTTTTCCTAGGGATACCAGAGGCGCATTAGACCTCTCTGCTCTCCCGGGGTTGAGCTGCGCCAGTGCCAACTTATCTGCACTGCTGCCTCCCCCACAGAAGCAATAGGAGGATCTGGGCAGCAATGGCTCCCCTACATCCCGCCAGCTAGGGGGTCGCCCGCACGCCAAGCCCCTCTTCCAGCTTCCTGCCACTGCGGTGCCAGTGGCTGAAGGGGCGACCCTGCTGGAAAGGACTGAGGGTGAAGACGTCGGACGGTGAGATGGCTATTCCAGCCCATACCCCGTCCCTATCTGCAGCATCTACCCCTCTGGGTAAGGGGGGCACCCGTGGTCGCTCATTCTGAGCGCTCATCTGCAGGACAATGCAGCACAGCAGCATCCTCAGCACCCCCACGCCGTTCCCCCCCACGCTGCTATCTTTCTCCCCCCCCTCCCCCTCATTCGGGGCTGACTCCATTTTTCTCTTCTCTCTCTCCCCCTTCCCGCCGAGAACGGGGGGCGGGGCTTAGCGGTCCCGGCAGGGGGCGGGGCTTACGCGCGCGTCATTTTGGGGGCGGAGCTACGTTCTCCTTCACAGGAGACATTTCAAGCGCTGGAGGGGGCGGAGCTTGTTCCCCGCGCTTTCTGCTGAGGTTTCCCGCGCTTCCTCACTCCTGACAGGAAGCTGGGACACGGTGGGGGACTCTAACCTCCTGTGTACATCGCTCGGCTTCTGTGGGCGCTCTCTGCTGCTCACTGCTGTTCACTGCTTCTCTGCTGCTGCTGATCTGGGCCATCTCCTGACGTTCTTCTGAGGCACTGGTAGGACAGTTAACCCTCTCCTAACCCTCCTGGTCATAGCTGCTATAACCCTTTGTGGTCTCTATATTAGAGTACAACCACACTTCAGCATGTCAGATCCCACAGGTGCCCCCAAACCCTGGTACCATGCCTGTACCGCCTGTAAGGAACTTTTTCCGCGTGGGCAATCTGAGCCGCATTGCCTTGCATGTCAGGCCCCGGTGCAGGGCCCGCTTCCCGCTGCGCCCCCCGGTGCCTCTGAACCCCCTGACTGGGCTAGGTCTCTGTCTCAGGCGGTGGAAAGCCTTACACACGTAGTGGGCCGTCTCGTGGATAGACCGCCTCTCCCGCAGGCTGCCACAATCCCTGTCGCACCCGCTGGGACTACCGTTTCTGCCGCCCCCACTGGTTCCCTGCCTCCCAGCGAATCTTCCAGGGCCCGGCATACTCAGAAACGTTCAAGGGTTGAGCGCACATCTTCTCCAGATGCTTCGCTCTCTCCGCCATGCGTGCGAGCTCAGTCAAGTCTATCCTCTCAAAGGGATACGCTTTCTGAGGGAGAACTGGCGGATTCGGACGTGGACATGGACTCAGAGCTTCCGTCCAAATTGGCGTCCGCGGTGGGGCATCTTGTCACTAGCATCCGTGATACCTTTCAGCTACACGATGACCCCCCCAGCTCTGAACAGGCCGGCGTGTCCTTTCTCCGCCCCAAACAGGCCTCCAAGGTTTTTCCCATACACGCTGATTTTTCTTCTGTGGTATCCAAGGCTTGGACTCGGCCTAACGTCCGCTTTATTACACCCAAAAAGCTGGACATTTGTTATCCCTTTCCAGCGGATTCTGTGACCACGTGGACATCCCCGCCTAAGGTTGATCCTCCCGTGGCTCGCCTGTCCAAAAGCACTACTATTCCTGTACAGGACGGATCTTCCCTCCAGTCTGTTGAGGACCGTCGTACGGAATCCCTCTCCAAGGCCATATTTACTGCCTCTGGTTCGGCCCTTAGACCGGTCTTTGCCTCCGCCTGGGTTGGCAAAGCGGTCTCTGAATGGGGTTTGCAACTGGAACGGGAGTTAGGGTCGGACGTCCCTGTTCAGGACCTCCGTTCCTTAGCCCAACTAATTGTTCAGGCCGGAAAATTCGTCTGTGAGGCCTCCCTTGATGCGGGTGCCCTCATTGCCCGTTCCTCTGCCCTGGCAGTTTCTGTCAGGAGGGAACTCTGGCTGAAGGTTTGGGCGGCGGACGCCGCTTCCAAACGCTCTTTGGCCGGCCTACCATTCACGGGTTCCCGCCTGTTCGGAACCCGTCTGGACGAACTTATATCAGAGGCCACGGGTGGGAAGAGTACTCACCTCCCCCAGTCCAGGCCAATGGGCGCCCCCCGTGGTCGCGCTGGTTCGTCCCGTTTTCGGTCCTTTCGCAAGCCCACCGGGTCTAGACCCGCGGCCAGTTCTTCTTCCTCTGGCCCAGCCCAGGATAGACGCAAGAAGCCGTTTTTTCGGACGCAACCTACCTGGCGCAAGTCCCAGCCTGCACGGGCTCCCACAGGCCAGCAGCCCTCTGCCTGAAGGTGCGCCCCCACCCACCCGGGTGGGGGGCCGCCTTCTCCTATTCAGGAACGTATGGCGGGCCCACATCTCAGACGCATGGGCGCTCGAGATTGTATCTTGCGGATACAAAATCGAATTTGCGTCCATTCCGCCAGACCGTTTCTTCCGATCCCGTCCTCCGCGAGATCCCGTACGAGTGGCCGCCTTCTTCGCGGCCATTCACTCTCTAATGGACAAGGGTGTCGTCGCCCCCGTGCCTCCGACGGAAAGGTTCAGGGGGTTCTACTCGAACCTCTTTGTGGTTCCCAAGAAGGAAGGCTCAGTGCGTCCGATCTTGGACCTAAAACGCCTGAACCGTTTTCTCCGACTGCAGAGATTCCGGATGGAGTCTCTCAGGTCCGCAGTGGCCTCCCTGGAAAGAGGGGATTTCATGGCCTCAATCGACATTCAGGATGCATACCTCCACGTTCCGGTTGCTCCATGTCATCACCGCTTCCTGCGCTTCGCGGTGGGGGACGATCACTTCCAATTCGTCGCCCTTCCCTTTGGTCTGGCGACGGCTCCTCGAGTGTTCACCAAGGTCCTGGCCCCTGTCTTGGCCCTTCTACGTTCAAGAAGTGTTTTTCTTCTCCCATACTTGGACGACATCCTGGTCAAGGCACCCTCCTTCTCTCAGACATCCCGCAGTGTGGAACTCACTCTGGAGACCCTGACGCGGTTCGGTTGGATTATCAACCACCCCAAATCTTCCCTTACCCCCTCCAGACGGCTGATCTTCCTGGGGATGCTCCTGGATACAGAGTTGGCGGAGGTCCGCCTTCCGTCGGACAAGCGTCTGGCCCTTCGCGGGTCGGTTCGCAGTCTCCTCCGTCATCACCGCCCTTCCCTCAGATCCAGCATGCGGTTGTTGGGAAAGATGGTTGCCTGTTTCGAAGCGGTGCCGTTCGCACAATTCCGATCCCGCACCTTTCAGAGGGCAATTCTGTCGGCCTGGGACAAATCACCGAGGAGTCTGGACAGGACCTTTCTTCTGCCTCCCCTGGCTCGGGCTTCCCTCGGCTGGTGGTTGCATATCCCTCTAAGGGGGAAGTCCTTCCTTCCACTGAACTGGCTGGTGATTACCACAGATGCCAGCTTACGGGGGTGGGGGGGGGGGTTTTCCCTCCCCGGTCCGTCCAGGGCGTTTGGTCTCTATCGGAGTCCAGACTTCCAATCAATATTCTGGAACTGAGGGCGATTCTTCTGTCCCTCAGACACTGGACCCATCTGCTGAGGGGCCACCCTGTTCGGATCCAATCGGACAATGCCACGGCTGTGGCATACATAAACCATCAGGGAGGCACTCGCAGCGCTGCAGCGATGCAAGAGGTGACCCTCATTCTCCTCTGGGCGGAGACGCACGTGCCGGCCTTATCTGCGATTTACATCCCGGGGGTGGACAACTGGGCGGCGGATTTCCTCAGCCGGTCCACCATCGACCCGGGAGAATGGTCCCTGCACCCAGAGGTGTTCGAAGCCCTTTGTCTTCGCTGGGGTCGCCCCGACGTGGACCTCATGGCCTCCAAATTCAACCACAAGGTCCCCCTATACCTGGCCAGGGCACGGGACCCGAAGGCATACGGCGCCGACGCGCTCGTCCTTCCGTGGCGCGAATTCTCCCTTCTGTACGTCTTTCCTCCTTTTCCCCTCCTGCCACGGGTTCTTCGGAGGATCGCGGCAGAGGGCGTCCCCGCGATTCTAATCGCCCCGGATTGGCCCCGCCGGTCTTGGTACGCCGACCTAATGTTGCTGTTGGCAGACGCACCGTGGCCACTGCCCTCCAGGGAAGACCTTCTCTCTCAGGGACCGATCTTCCACGAGCATTTAGGCTCGCTACGTTTGACGGCGTGGCTATTGAGACCGCCGTCTTAACGCGACGGGGTTTCTCCGCGGACGTAGTCCGCACCATGATCCGGGCTCGTAAGCCCGTATCCTCTAGGATCTACTATCGGGTTTGGAGGTCCTATCTGGGGTTCTGTGAGTCCCGGAGCATCCCACCTCTCCGGTTTTCTCTTCCCACAATCCTGTCCTTCCTCCAGTCGGGTCTGGACCTGGGGCTGTGCCTCAGTTCTCTGAAGGGTCAGATTTCGGCGCTGTCTATTCTTCTCCAGCGTCCCCTGGCCCCTCTAGGGCCAATTAAGACCTTTTTACAAGGGGTGGCTCACTCTGTTCCGCCGTACCGCCCTCCAGTTCCTTCCTGGGACCTGAATGTGGTGCTCTCGGCGCTCCAATCAGCCCCCTTCGAGCCTTTACGGGAGGTCTCCCTTCGCCTTCTGTCCTGCAAGGTCATCTTTCTTGTGGCCGTCACGTCTCTCCGACGGGTGTCGGAGTTAGCGGCTCTTTCTTGCTCCGAACCTTTCCTGATCTTCCACCAGGATAAGGTTGTGCTTCGGCCTGTCCCGACTTTCCTGCCAAAGGTGGTCTCCGCCTTTCACATCAATGAGGACATCGTCCTTCCGTCGCTCTGTCCCTCTCCTTCCCACCCCAGAGAACGGGAACTGCACCGTCTGGATGTGGTCAGGGCGTTGAGGATTTACTTGGAGGTCACCGGGTCCTTTCGGCGCACGGACTCCCTGTTTGTGGTTCCGGAGGGTTCGCGCAAAGGGTTGGCGGTCTCCAAGGTGGCTATTGCCCGTTTCATTAAACTGGCGGTGTCTGAGGCTTATCGAGCCAAGGGCAGACCTCCGCCTTTCGGCGTCACTGCTCATTCCACCAGAGCAGTCGGAGCTTCCTGGGCGCAGAGGCATCGGGCCTCGGCTGAACAGTTGTGCAAAGCAGCCACTTGGTCCTCTCTGCACACTTTCACAAAGTTCTATAGGGTGCATACGCATGCATCAGCGGATGCTGCTTTGGGCCGCCTGGTTTTGCAGGCAGCGGTTTCCTGATGCTCTGGTGGTGTTCCGCCTTGGGTTTGTGGTCCCTCCCTTCTTGGACTGCTCTTGAACGTCCCAAGGTCTGTGTCCCCCAAGGAAAATGGGCGAGAAAAGGAGATTTTTGTATAACTTACCAGTTAAATCTCTTTCTCGCTCTTCCTTGGGGGACACAGCACCCACCCTTCTGTGTTTGGTTACAGGGTTATGGTCTGGCGCCCCGTTGGGTTGCTGGCTGGTTGTTTCCGTTATTGGTTGTTATCCTTTCACTACTTGGACACGCAACTGGTAGCCTCTATCTCCAGGCTGAGGGTATAGCTGATGGAGGAGGGGCTTAACAGTTTTACTTAGTGTCACGCCTCCTAGGGAGCTGAGCTATACCCAAGGTCTGTGTCCCCCAAGGAAGAGCGAGAAAGAGATTTAACTGGTAAGTTATACAAAAATCTCCTTTTTGTCTCAACAATTTCTATAATGATAGTCTATGGTGTTGCACTGCGACGTGTGACATGCTGCGTCTGCGATACGACAGTTGCAAAAAATCCATCCAAGATGGATTTTTCTGCGATTGTCGCATTGCAGCATGTCACACGTCGCAGTGCAACAACATTGACTATCATATAGTTATAGGTACAAATAAGTAATGGGGATTTGAATTTGTAATTCTTTTTAGTACTTTTTAAAAACATTTCATTTTTTTTAGCTCCCTTGAGAGACTTGAACATGCAATTGTTTCACTGCTAATACAGTAATAGCATGAGGATTCTCCGTACCACCTATTAAGCACTGCCTTAGGCAAATGACTGGCACACAACGGGAATGACAGTCAGAGGTCAGACTAACGTCTCAGATGCTGTGGTCAATACCAGTTGCAGCAACTAAAAGGCTAGTTGACCTCTCATCTGCACCCCTGCAGCTAAATCACAGGGTGCCAATTGGTTGCTATGGAAGTCTGGGGCCTTGAAGTATCAAACACTGTGGGGACTGTCAGATGTATTACACAGCAGAACATATGGAGCTGGCTCACATAGTGAGACCTCTCCATGCTCCCCTTGAGCATCTTGGACGTAGTTGCACGTTATCCTGGTTAAAGAGCACCCATTAACTTGCAAAAAATACTTTTTTTTTCTGTATGCAAACAAGCAATGTAACCAGTTGATAATTATGCTTTCAGTTCCCCATGGCTACAGCCAGGTACATGAATAACTATTAAATTTGTGTTTTATTAGCAATGTATGGTTTACTATAGATCTGTCTTACCTTGTTAATCTTAATCTCTATTGTATCCTGATGTTTAAACGGACTAGAAATAGGGATGATGGGGATGGCATAGGTGGGCTTCAATGGCTGACGTTGTGCCATTACCTCTGACACGATCTCTCCATTATAGTCACCTAGGTTATACCTGCAAGGAAAGAATGAAAGCACTAAATTATTTTGTATGAAAGAAGTGAACAAGTATATAATTTCATCAAACAAAATAAAAAATAGTAGACTATGCCATGCAAATGCTAGCCATCTGAGGCAGTTCCCATAGCAGCATTATAGGAAACTGCCATTTATGTGAACTGCTAATAACGTAGCTTCTGTGGAAAAAATATCCCAAAGGTTGTCAGGAACCCAAAGAATGATGTATCTAAATGTGTCCAAACAGTTTGCTAATGCGTGTTAACCTGAAGAAACAATTAACCCTTGTTTACACACTGCAGTTCCTGCATGTATTTCTCAGTTCAGTGTTCGGATGCATTCCAACAGGCCTTCAAGTATGCGTACCTTGAAAATATGGGACCCAGGAAACTATTGGAACCTAACCAAACTGCTCAAAGTGGTGTGGACAACACTTTTAAAGATGACCTGTCACCAACAAATGCAACGCAATCTGCAGGTTATAGAGCAGGAGGAGCTGAGCAGATTGATATACATTTTTGTGGGAGAAGATTCAGTAAAGCGTGTAATTGATACATTTCTCTCTCTGTTTTTCTTAACTTAAGACCTCCGTCATGAACAACGGAGTACTTGGGGAAGTGGTTATTAGTGATTGATAGCATTCTCTGTATGTGTGTGTATATAAAGATAGCAGTCAGTCACTGAAAATATCTCCCCCATGTACTGAGAGCTGTTCATGAGGATGGTCCCAAGTTAGAAAAAAACAGATATATATGTACCAATTACATATTTTTCCTGAATCTTTTACACAAAAATATATATAAATCTGCTCAGCTTTTTCTGCTCTTTGCTTGCAGATAGCACTGCATTTTGTGGTGACAGATGCTCTTTAACCCCTTCAACCACTGTGTAGTTGAGGGAATGTATGGAGCGCGCTGCTGCAGCGAGGCCACTTTATACTCGGCAGGTAGCAGCTGTATCATACAACAGGCACCCGGCCGATAAGCAGCGATCGCGGCATCTGTGAGGCAAGGCAGAGGAATGTGGCTCCCTCACAGTGAAATTGCGAGGCTCTGATTGGCTACCTTGGCAGCCCAGACTCTTCTGAAACCTTCCATGGCTGCCATGGTAACCTCCCTGCTTAGATGTGCACAAAGCACAGGGCAGCAGGGAGTGTGTGGAAATCCTATTCACCCTAATAGAGCTCTAGGACAAGGGATCAAAAGATCCCAGGTTGTAGCCCTGTGGCACCGCCCCCTGAAATGGACAGAGCTGCTGGTCAAAAAAGTGTGCCGCTGCTCCATTCATTTCTATGGGAGAGCTGAACAGCAGAGTATAGCTGGATTCACTTTCAAACTTTGGCAAAAAAAATAAAACAAACAAAACTGCCACAAAAAGCGGTGTTTAAAACACCCTGAAAGTTCCACAATTAAGTATCTAAAGAGGATTTCCCCAAAACAAAACATAGATGACAGTAGCGGTTTCTAGATGCATTAGCTTAGGGTACTTTCAGACTAGCGGCAGGACGGATCCGACAGGCTGTTCACCCTGTCGGATCCGTCCTGCCGCTGCTCAGTCCCCATTGACTATAATGGGGATGGGGGCGGAGCTCCGGCGCAGCACGGCAGTGCGAGACCGCAGGACTAAAAAGTCGGACATGCAGGACTTTTAGACCGGCTCCGCCCCCGTCCCCATTATAGTCAATGGGGACGGAGCGGTGGTCCGGCGAAATAGCAGCAGGACGGATCCGACAGGGTGAACAGCCTGTCGGATCCGTTCTGCCACTAGTGTAAAAGTAGCCTTACTAGCATCAGTCCAGGTCTGCACACGTAACCACAGCCGCACCACCACTAACTTAAAATAAAATCTTTAATAATAAAGACATAAAAAATGAAAATACAGACCTCTTCTCAATTATTTCCAGTGTTAGATGCAGTAATTCGCGCTTGCTTTTTTCCCGTCGTTTAATCATTTCTAGTATCGTCACCGCTCGACTGAGGTCACGACGTAACTTCAGCATTTTCTCATACGAAGCTTCATCATTCTTTCGATTCTGTATAAAATAGAGTTGCTGCGTTATGGAAACTGTAACAAAACCTAATTTACAAATACTTTGCTAACGTATGCAGGTGACACTGTAGTCAATGTCTATTAAACCAAGTGGCTGTTTTACCAAAACTGGTATAAATGGACAACTGGCTTAGTTGCCCAAATCAACCAATAAGATTCCAATTTTCATTTTTTCCTTGTCTGCATCTTCTCCGTACGTTTTCTGAAAGCGACGCAAGGATCACGGATATATTATTTATATATATATATATATATTATATCTTTTTTTAGTATTGCTGTAATTGTACCAACCCAGAGAACATTATATTAATAACGCCACAAAATTTACATTGTCAAAACTCAAATGTCGATGTCTTACCCCCCCCCCCCCCCCCCCCAAGAAAGAGAGTTAAGAGAAGTTATTCAATGAGTTGTGTATTTATTTTTTTATTTTTTACTACAACTTCTCCACCAAAAACCCTCAAATGGCTACATCAATGGAAAGAAATAATAAAAAAAAAATAATGGTAGTTTGTGGAATGCAGCAATGAAAAAATAAAAATAAATGAAACATTGCTTGGTCACCAACACACAAAACAGGCTGGTCACTAAGGGGTTAATTATGGATTAACCAATGTAAAAAAGTTTTATTGATATTGTATAAGACTACTTTCACATCAGCGTTTTAAATTCCGCTATTGAGACTAGTTATAGGATCTCAATAACGGAAGAAAACACTTGTTTTGCCCCAATTCATTGTCAATGGGGACAAAACTTAACTGAACGAAACAGAAAGCACCAAAATGCATGCCGCTCTGTTTGGTTGCGTCCACATCGCGGACAGAAAAACGACGCAAGCTGTGTTTTTCTGTCCGCGATGTGGTGCAGAGCAAGACGGATCCGTCCTGACACACAATGTACGTCAATGGGGACGGATCAGTTTTCTCTGGACCAACAGAAAACTGATCCGTCCCCCTTTGACTTTCAATGGTGTTCATGACGAATCCGTCATGGCTATAGAAGACATAATACAACCGGATCCGTTCATGATGGATGCATGCGGTTGTATTATTTTAACGGAAGCATTTTTGCAGATCCATGACGGATCCACAAAAACGCTAATGTTAAAGTAGCCTTACAAAGCAAAGCAGCAAACATTTAAAGGGCTATACCTTGAAAATTTATATAGGAGTCGCATGCACGATGCATGTCCTGCCTTCTGTATTGAACGTAACTCTCTAGCAGCACTTTTAAGCTATTTGGCAAGACTATCTAAATGTAGTCTACATGGAGGAAAACAAACTTACTGGGAATGCATTTCTCCTTACTCTTGCATTACAATTTAAAGGTAACCTGCAGGAGCAGCTTAGCAGATTGATATATAGCTTTGCTGGAGATGAGGAATTCAGCAAAACCTGCAGCAATTTATTCATCAATTGTATGCTCTGAGCTTAGTAGTCAGGTGTACAGTCCTATCAGTTGTGAAGGGAAGGCTGTCAGAGATAGCTGGCAACCACTGATAAGCCTGCCTTACTTGTCTACTGACCTCAGAAAGAACAGACATCTTAAAGAATAATTTACAAGTTTTGCTGAATCGTTTCCCACAAAACTATGCTGCCTGCAGATTGCATGTTCATGGTGACAGGTTCTCTATATAATTTTAAGTTAATGGTTTCTAAATCACTGCATAGAACCACAAATTTACTTTTACTTACTTTCCTTGTTTGCATCTTCTCCGTACGTCTTCTGAAAGCGACATAAGGATCACTGGTGCTTGATCCATCCCGCTTCTCCTGTTTCACTGCTGGTATAAGGGAGGAGCCACGACAGTTTTTCCTTTTTTTGATCCAATAGTCGTAAACTTCTGTGATCAAGTCATCATCTTCCTTCAGCAACAGTTTAGCCTCTTGGAGATTAACTGGCTGGAGTAAAAAACAAACAAACCAAGTTTTTAGACATGTACACAAAATCAAAGTATTAGAGAAGAAGGAAAGACATCACATCACTTACCTGCTGTCCACTGCCTTTCTCTAATCGGTCAATCATCTCTTCAAATTGAAGAGGAGAAATCTCAATCTTCTTCTTAAGCTTGTTTACAAAAACCTCGTCTTCAGAATCAATGTCATAATCCGGCTGCTCTGCATCCAAACTAAAAGCTGAAAAAGGATATGCCAGTATAAGAACATATCGATTTTCCCAATGACTATTCTTTTACAGCAATTTGTGCTTTTGATGTCACACAATACAGACCGAAATGGAAATCGGAGCCAAATATAGATGTTAACTCAAATCGTTAAAAACCTCAAATACTAAAACTCACATCAGCAACCTGAACTCGCTCCCTCCCCAAGGCTGCAGGGAATTCAATGTGTGTATACATCCATCTGTACATACACAATCTTTATACGCTCCTTCTCATAATAAATCACCAGTGTGTCCCAAAATGTTATGTTTTAGCCTTGTACAACCCATAGTAAGGAACACCTGCCTGTAACTTTATATAACTGCAACCATTAATGGGGTTGTCCCACTTCTGTAAATAAATGGCAGTTATCATGTAGATAAAGACCCTTACTAGTATGACTAATTTTCACATCACATTTTGCACTTTATCGTTTCCAAGGTTACGACGACATTGTAATCCAGCATCAACGGCCGTGCTTGTACACTAGGAAAAAGTATCAGCCTGTGTGTGCTCCTATGGTCCCCGCCACCAGGAAGGCCGGCACTTTTATAGCGTGCAGCGATCGTATCTAGTGTTGAGCGAACTTGTGTTTTTAAGTTAAGCGTACAATGTTCGGGATATTGAAGAAGTTATGGTCCGTGGTCAAAACTAGCAGTGTATAATGTGATGAATCCCTGAGGAAAACCACAAACTATTGGTCCCTATGGAATTCAAACTATGCAAGTACTATACCAAACTGAACTGTCCCTTATTTATAGATATTCTCCAATGTAACGATATCAATAATTTTATCTTAAATTATACATCTGTATAACTAACCCTTTATTAAAGATCAATGTATGTATAGTCTAACATGAATGTATGGATGTATGTATACATACACACACACACACCTACGCATGCATTTATATATCTAATCATATTTAATGCTTATATTTATATATAAAATAATTATATATTTACCTATTTACTAACTCATACCGGCATGTCCAACCCACCCCTTTTATTAAACTGAATACTACTTGGAGTGGTTGATAACCTATATAATAATTTGTCGCTGATAAAATATAAACAATATACTCACAAAATAAATATATATAGGTATTATAATGACAAATTATTCTTCATATTTACATCATTCACTAATACTCTACAATTTAACTACTCAAATTTACAAATAACGACAATACCAAGAAACTGTTCTAAAACTTCTGTTTATTGACCCATTATTCTATGTATTACATGAAAAGAAAGTAATGTAAATGTAACCTTAAAATATATTATAAGCCAATAAAAATTTACTGATTAGAAAAATATAAATAATGAATCCAGCCAGCAAAGAAGGCAATAAGGACTATTACAATACATCAGTAACATAGCGGCGTCCAGGAGCAGGAGAGGTAAGTGGTTTATTTATTTTGTGACCTAAGGCTGGGGGCTTCTGAATAATGGCTGGGGGGCCGATTAGATATATATAGCTGGGGGCTAATTACATATATATGGCTGGGGGCTAATTACATATATATGGCTGGGGGCTAATTGCTCATAGATTGTAAGCCCTTGTGATCAGGGCCCTGACCCCTACTGTTTCAGTTTCATATTAGTCAGTTACTTTTGTTTTGTACATGAACCCTATGAATTTGTTAAGCGCTGCGGAATATGGTGGCGCTATATAAATAAATTTTATTATTATTATTACTACATATGGTTGGTGGCTGATCATATGTGGCTGGGGGCTGATATGAGACATGGAGGACTGTGAGCTGAGGTCCGATTAATATTGGGGGTCTGACCTGAGGTGTAATGAAAAATATTTTTTTATTATTGTCCTCCTCTAAAACCTAGGTGCGTCATAGGCTGAAAAATATGGTACTTACCGCAGTCTCCGCTTTTCCCTGTACACAGCTGAAAACATCCGGTTTTGGGGGCGGGGACGAGCCTCTCTAGCATCACTCACGGGGGTTCTTCGCCGTCTGCCCCTGGCTGCTCCCCTTCCTGACACCGGATGTTTTTATCCATGTACAGGGAGAAGAAGCAGCAGCGGCGGTGCGGGGACCAGGAGTGGCACAGAAAGCAGGGATTCGGGTAAGTATATTACCTGTGAGGGGCCTTGCACATGGGATGGGGGGGCGCAGGTTATGATATTGGATAACCCATTTAAGTGAAATTTTAAACATTTATTCACTTGTAAAAGGCTAAATCAAATTAACAGACCTTACTTGCAACTGACTTCAGCTCCAAAATGTAGTCAGTAAGAAAGCACATTGAAAATAAAAGTCATCTTACAATATGATTAGAGTGCACTACTTACGCTGTAGGTGAATGAGCTGCTTTGGCATCTTAAATTCCCCTGGGTACACAGATTCATAGTAAGCGATGTTACTTTCTGCCTCTGGGACTGGAATAACCATGTTATCCCGCTTCTCTCCATATACCTGCAGTGCTGAAATGGCTCGCTGGAGATGATGTTCCTGGGAACAGAACAGGTAACATTTATTACCAAATTCTTCACCAAGCACAATTTACAATGGAGACCGGCGCTGACATTATATATGAAGTCTCTTCGCATAGCTAAACAATGTGATTATTGATAGGTCAGCAGTTCTAATTAAAGGGGCTGTGCCACTAATATAAATGTATTCTGCCCAATAGATATCCCTCTTACATCACTTTCCCCAAAACTGCCCTATTCAAAAGTCATTAGATCCTACTATTGCAGCCTGTGGCAAACATGTTTTGATATTCACATGCTGCAGGTTACATCCTGCATTGGACGCACAGGCATCATTGGTGAGAACAAGGGGCGTGGTTAGTGTCACATGATCTGATGTCAGGACACATCTCACTGCCCTAAGGCATGATGGGACAGTGGCCACGTGACAAATCAAAAGCCGGATAAGAGAAAACTGTAAATTAGGTGAATTATAAAAAAAAAAAAAAAAAAAAAAGAATATAAAAATCCAAAGGAGGAATGGGAGCTAGAGCAATTGATGACTTTACAGTGAAAAGTAGTCTATGGCACAAACTTGTGTGTGTGTGTATATATATATATATATATATATATATATATATATATATATATATATATATATATCACCATCTTTTCTGCAAGACACCAGCAGGTTTTGCCTGGTTGCCTGGTCCTCAGACATTAAAAGGTTTGTCCCACCTTGGACGTTTATGGCACATCTACAGCATATGCTATAAACATCTGAAAGGAGAGGTGCCTAGAAGTGGGAGCGCACGTATTCTGTGGATATATGCCGTAAATGTCCAAATGGGACAAACTCTTTTAAACATTTCTATCAAGCAAAATAAACAACTTTTTTTGTGTGGTTTACCTTGGCCTGTACTAAATCATCTTCTGCACTGGAATCATTATTGTCCATGTACAGAGGCTGCATGTAAAGCTAACACAGGGTTTTCTTTTTGGCATACACAATGCACACATATTTGGGATTTCTACGCCAACTTTTGGGTTAAATAGTTATTTAACTATCTTAAAACTGCATAAGGAAATGGGGGAAGTGATGTATTTTCTCCTGTTTCTGATAATTTATCATCCAAATTGGACCTACAAAATTAACCGATATCTACTCCAGTGTCAAAGAAGGAACAGGTGACTGGCAATAAGGCCGATCACGGACATTAATCCATCAGATGCTGTGATCAATTGGTTCCATGGCTCCACCTGTGGTGCTGCAGTCTATGGGACAAGCGATCTAAGACCCCTTGCAGACGAGCGTGTCTGGATTATGTCCGGATGTGTTCAGTGAAACCTTCGCGATCGCCTTCAGTTTTTATCACACGGGTGCAATGCAATTTACTGCGTTTTGCACGTGCGCGATAAAAACTGAATGTTTACAAACAACATCTCTTAGCAACCATCCGTGAAAATCGCATTGCATCTGCACTTTATGCAGCACCATTCACTTCTATCGCAGACTATAGAACATGCTGCGATTTTCACACAATGCAAAAGTGATGCGTGAAAACCACCGCTCATGTACATAGATCTATTTAAATAAATGGGTCCGGATTCCGTGTGGGCGCAATGCATTGGCATCACACATTGCTCCTGTGCGGAAAACTTGCTCGTGTGAAAGGGACCTAAAGATCGCATATTCTAGTCCTCTAGTTATTGCCTTTTTTGCCCACTTGTCCAACTTCAGGAAATGCTATATTAGATATTTTGACACCTAGAGCCATAAGATTGACAGAGGCTGGAGCGTTGGTAAGATGGCACAACACGTCAATAAAATATCTGCTCTGATCGCTGTGGCAATTAATGACAAAGCGGATTCTGCACAGATGGCCTTAACTGCAGCCAGATGCTCTACTAACAAATGGTAATCATCGCATTCTACAAACTGTCGAGCACATACTGTAACCTAATAATATAGACAGTCAATATACTAACAAAATATAGGTCAACCATCAAACAACGTGGATTTTCTCTACCAATTATAGTTCTTCAAAAGGTTTATATTTAAATTCAATTACTAAAAACTCAAACCCAGTACAAAGACTACAGTTCACTCCAGACCTCTGCACTGACAGGGCCGGTTGTGATCACCTTTTCACCGTCTGGTCCTTTCAAAGTGCATAGGGCGCATCAGCTGCAGAGAAAGCAGATCCTCTAGGTATAACGGTAACGTCCCCGTTTCTCCTAGAGGCTCATTTGCATATATAAAACATTTCTCAGCAATGCGGGCACATATGAACATGGGCCAACACAGATGCCTTCAGCTGCCAAGCGCCCATGTAACAGGTCAGCCAGTGTCATAGGGACAAACCTGCTGACAGAGGCCATTTAAAATGTATAAATTGCAAGTTTTACTGAATCTTTTCCCACAAAACTGCAATCTGCTCAGCTCCTCCTGCCTGCAGATTACATTGCATTTTGTGCTGACATATCCTATTTAAATACTTGCCGTGAGCTAAAATAATCAGGGCTGCAGCGTCACAACATTCAGGGCGCAGCATGAAAAGTTCTGCTTCCTGTATTGCCATGTTTCCAGGGAGAGATGCAAGTGGCAAATTTTACTAAAACATTCGTTGACCGATTCGGACATCAGCACCTGGATCACAGAGATTTCTGGTCTATTTAGTTCTTATAAATATGTGCATTTAGGCAGAGCTGACCTCTGCACACCATGAAATGTGTAAGGCTACTTTTACACTGGCGTTTTGGCTTTCCGTTTGTGAGATCCGTTCAGGGCTTTCACAAGCGGTCCAAAACGTATCAGTTTTGCCCTAATGAATTCTGAATGGAAAAGGATCCACTCAGAATGCATCAGTTTGCCTGCTTTCCATCTGCATTCCGCTCTGGAGGCTGCCTGCAGCATTTTGCTGTCCGTCTGACAAAACTGAGCCAAACGGTGACAATAGGAAACTGATCCGTCTCCCACTGATTTTCAATGAAGTTCATGACTGAGTCGTCTTGGCTTTGTTACAGATAATACAAACGGATCGATTCTGAACATATGCAGATGTTTGTATTATCTGAACGGATCCGTTCATGACAGATGCATACGGTTGTTTTATTGCAACTGATCGGTTTTTGCATGATGGATCTGCCCAAAACGCAAGTGTGAAAGTAGCCTTACTTATTAGATGACGTGTCTCAGAGTCTGCTTGAATCAGACTTTTAGCCACAAACAAATCTTTATGCATTTTTTTTTTTAAACTTCATGCTTCAATGCAAAAATGTTAAACCTGACCTGGCAGCAAAAATGGTAAAAGGAGCATCTGGCTTAGGAACTGACCAGACCAATCCTTGGAGCCTGTGCCCACCTGTCTGTAGTCCAGCCGTTTCTGGCCACATTGGTCGTAGCCTTCACTGGACCGAGCCACCCTATCATTAACCTCAGCAGTCACATGCTAGACATCTCGCTGCTGGTGACTGGCAGCAGTCATGGGACCAAGCCACTTCTGAACCGGTTGGCAACAGGAGAAGTTACGGCACAGAAAAGGGCAAAACTGTTTGTTTTTTTTTACATTCGGGTACAGGTCCCGAGGACCAGGTTCGGTTGGACAACCCCTTTAAGATGCTTCTTCTACTGTTTGTATACATTATATAAACCTGTAGTTGATGCTAGGGTTAGACAAGCTTTCTATCTAGCGGTTTTCAGAAAGAACTCCTGACAAGCCCTTTAAAGTCAAATTATAGGTCATTTTCTCTGTCGGAAGAATTGTAAGGACTACTGTTTAATATCACTCAGAAAGAACAGAGATTAAAATGAAAAACAAGGACAGACGAGACAGATCATTCTCTGTAGACTGACAATTCTGAAGCAGAACGAGGGTATCCTGACCGAAACAATATCATGTACGCTGACATAATTAAACTACTTTATTGTGGGTCTTTATAGAAGGAATAGATACTGTGATGCACTAGGAAACAGAAAACTATCAAATACACTTCACCCAAACCTGTAATGATTGCAGTGTGCTGCTTATAGGGACAGCAGCATCACATTTTATAAAAGAAATCTATTCACGCACAAGGAAACACGTGTAGGTGCTCTGAGGCTGCTGTAGTCAGAACATCTGGCTAAGGGTCCATATACACAACTGTATTTTATTTCCGCATCTGATGTACATTTTTGTGGACTGGACGTCCACCCATTAATTTCATGGGGCCACAAAAAATACGTATAGCACACGGTGTGCTGTCTGCATCCATGTGTCCGTTCTGTGGCCCCACAAAAAAGATAGAACATGTCCTATTGTAATCGGTTTTGCAGACAAGAATGGGCACTTTTTACAAGGGGTTCACACAAAAAACCATTCTACACGTCATCCGTATGGTCGTGTGAATACATCCTGAGGCTATGTTCACATATCTGTCAGGTAAATCCGATAGTACTGACCATAATGGGATCAGGGGGGGGTTTTAAGTATAAATGCACGCAGCGATATTTGTCCGGCAGAAAGTTGGCATTTATGCCAGAAAGCAGCCGGATCTCCTTGTAGTCAATGGGGATTTGGCAGTGTGGATGTGAATGTAGCCATGACAAATAATGCTCAGGCTGGGTTCACATCTGCGTCCTTAATTCCGGCAGTCTGTCCAGTTTCTGTTCCCATGCTTGCTGAGTGGTTGTGCTCCTTGTGGTGCAAAAAATCAGAGCTCTTCTATTCCTGGTCTTTCCCCCTTTTACACACAACCCCCCTTCACACTCATTAAGGCTCCTTGCAGACGAGCGTGTTCTCCCAGCCCGACAGGGGGTCACAATGTATTTGATGACACTAACAGCATTATGTCAGTGTCCTCTAATACATTCCAGAACTGTAAGGGCTACATAGCATAGGAGATCAGGCCGGGAGCTGCGCTGTGGACTCGCAGCGTGACACGTGCTTGTCTGCAAGGGGCCCAACAGCCTCACAGACACACTGAGGAGAAGACAAAACTGCAGCTGCACCCTTCCTCTTGATCTTATATTTAGTATTGAACATCTCCAGAAACCTTGCAGTAAAGTAAAGGGGTACAGACAGGCTGCAGGGAAGATAACCCTTTTACCTAATGTAATTTTCACATATCTGTGTTTGAAAATTAAATCACAAACCAATGGATAAAAGTTTCCCAGGGACAGGATTAAAAAAAAAAAAAAATTTTATTTGTGGATAAAAATTGTATCATAACCTAAAACCATTTTTGAACATTTTGTAGTGCCCATAAAACAGAAATCGGTTTCCACCCTGAAGGGGAGAAGAACCAGTTGGAGGGCTAAGCCTTGCTTTGGCTCTCATACATGCATTGTTCTTGATGCAATTATGTACGAGCATACTATTGTGCTGAATTGTGGTATAATTTGTGCCAAAATACATACCGTATTTATGAATTAACTTTACCTTGTTCACAGAGGTTGCATGGCTTACGCCTCATGTACATGACCATATTGTCCGCATTTTTTCAGATAAGCACACTAAGGCTACTTTCACACCTGCGTTCGATCGGATCCGTTCTGAACGGATCAGCTCATATTAATGCAGAAGGTGGCTCCGTTCAGAACGGATCCGTCTGCATTATAACTCAGAAAAATGTTCTAAGTGTGAAAGTAGCCTGAGCGGATCCGTTCAGACTTTACATTGAAAGTCAATGGAGGACGGATCCGCTTGAAGATTGAGCCATATGGTGTCATCTTCAAGCGGATCCGTCCCCATTGACTTACATTGTAAGTTGGAACGGATCCGCTCGCCTCCGCACGGCCAGGCGGACACCCGAACGCTGCTTGCAGCGTTCAGGTGTCCGCTCACTGAGCGGAGCGGAGGCTGAGCGCTGGAAGGCGGATGCATTCTCAGTGGATCCGCCTCCACTGAGAATGCATTAGGGCCAGACGGCTGCGTTCAGGGCCGCTTGTGAGCCCCTTCAAACGGAGCTCACGAGCGGACACCTGAACGCAGGTGTGAAAGGAGCCTAACCCATTACTTTCTATGCACAGGTACGTATTTTGTGGATACATGTGGCCAATCCTCAAATTATCGACCATGTCCTGTTGTGGTCCACACTGTGGACAAGAATATATGAGGACTTTGTGGGAAAGGGGCATGGGGTTTTCCGGTAATAACTATATATTTTATGTAATGTCCCCAGCCAGCTCCTTGAAAAAGAAGATTCATACATACCTGCCACTCTGGTCCTTCGCAGTGCCTCCTTCTTCCTGTCATGCATGGTCACATGCACCACTCCAGCCAATGACCACCAGTGGCCACAAACAGCACATCACCACTGAAGCCAGTCATTGGCTGGAGTGGTGCATCTGACCAACAGTGCGGGGACCAGAAGACAGACAGCGAAGGAGTGGAGCGGCATGGAGAAGGTATGATTAATTTTTTTTAGGAGGCACACTGCAGGCATTACATAAATGACAATTACCAGAAACCCCCTTTAAGCTTAAGGGCATCCCTGCTGCACTATTTTGTCCAGTAAAACGCTGGACTCCCAGATGGTAATAGAGGACAATAGTCCTTGGGGCCTGTTGGGTGGACTTCAATTCTGGCACTTCCATTTCTATCCTGAATGGAGCAGAAAACCGGAAAGACTAGCACACAAGTGAATATATTACAGTATATTCCACTACCCAATTTTCAGGCCAATTACAAGGAAACAAACGTCATGGATCTGCAAAAACGCTTCCGTTACCATAATACAACCACCTGCATCCGTCATGAACAGATCCGGTAGTATTAAGTCATATATAGTCAAGACAGATCCGTCATGAACTCAATTGAAAGTCAATGGGGGACGGATCCGTTTTCTATTGTTTCGGAGAAAACGGATCCGTCTTGCTACACACCACATTGCAGACAGAAAACGCTGCTTGCAGCATTATTCTGTCCACGATGGGAGCGCAACCAAACGGAACGCATTCTGGTGCACTCCGTTTCGTTCAGTTTTGTCCCCATTGACAATGAATGGGGACAAAACAAGCGTTTTCTTCCGCTATTGAGAACCAGCAAATGATAGAAAAAATGTAACCTGTAAAAAGATTCGGATTGCCCGATAAACGAGTGTTTGCCAATTGGCAGGTGTAATACACTCTTTACACAGCATAGTAAACATGTCTTTCTGATCTCTTGCCTGCTGTATGTATTTATGTTTTCTCATCTACACTACTGATACACTAAAGTGAAAAAAAAACACCAAACAAAAAAAAACAAAAACACAACACACCTTCAAAACTTAGAGGTATTCAGATTTTAATGATTACATTTATTTTAGAGAACAGGATGTTGAACAATTTGTTTTAATATACATTAAAAATTTTGCTTGCAGACCTTCATTATAGCTATTGTAACCTCTTCTCGAAGGAAAAAAAAATATATAAAAAAAAGCCCATTTTAGTTATGTAAAATACATCCATAGGATAGCTGGATAGGATTAAACATGGAGTCAGTCATGTGACCCTCACAAGTATCATGCTTCTTGGCTTTCAGTTAACTGACCAGGTGCACCATAGTATTGTACTGAGGAACAGAACATATATAGTATACACAGTATTACTGCCTGCAGCAGTATCTCATCACGTCTGTCAGTGTCTGAGTCAAAAGATCTGTTCTTTATTTATATTTTTTTACACTAAACTTTAACATGACAACATCACCTAGAGACAGGCAGCCATTTGACAAATCACCTACAGACAAGTAGCCCTGTAAATACAAAGTGATGTAGTTACTGTAATAATCACAATAAAAAGCTTGATTCCACCACTAGTCCTATTCAATTATCACACGAATGTGTCCTGTGTGCACACATGTAACGCTGCTGCTTACCGAATATCAAGGATTACATGATGTGAAGAGCGTCATATGACTGATGCCATTTTTGGTAGAACATTGATACATTACACAGGACTGATACATGGGATATACCATTGTACTGCACATAGGGGGCCAACCGCCAGATATAAGAAAGGTATGTGTGCAAAATAAAAAATACATGTATTTGAAAATTGTATGATTTCCTAATATATATATATAAAAAAAAACGTGAATACCCCTTTAATGCAATTGACAAAGTATAAACTGGTAGTGAGTGGTGCTTGGTCAATGATCACACAAAGTGGTTCCCCCCTTATTTTTGGGTTCTACACCAGTGTATATGTGGAGTCAGGGTCACATTAGTACTGGGTGGCTTCTCCCCTTGCTGTGATACAGGATGGCAACCTGGCATGGTAAAGGTCACACAGATGCTGGAGTGGATATCATCCTTTTTTTCATTCCAACTCTTTCAAGTTGGACCTGAAGTGTGGACATGCGTTGGAACGCCACAACTTCTAAAGGAGTCAAAAAAAAAAGGCAGTAGGACTGGTCCCAGACCTACTGCAGACTGGTCACTGTTTACTCCAGAAATAACAGACAGGAATGGCCATGGTAGCTTAAGGCCAAGTCAGATACCAGATATTGGTTCTCCGAGTCTCCACATTATGTATGATGGCAGCAGGCGTTCTTCACTTATCCTGCAAACTCTGATGCGGCACAATTAAAGTGGGAGCTCACCTTAGGACATTTCCCGACTAGTCATGCAGACATGTCAGAAGGCGTCATCAACAGAGGTCTATGAGAACTTGTCAATCCACATAAGGAAACCTGCCACCTGCACTGAGGACAGCATAGTGTACTGACAAACCCACGGATTTCAGAGGTTTGACACTTCTTTCACTTCAGAATTTCTACAGTAGTGATGTGTGAACTCCACAGTGTACACCAGCACTGCTAGTCAGAGGAGTCTCACTGCTAACGCCTTTAGATGATTTTTGTCAGCTCTCTTTTCTGTTACACATAGGAAAGAAACCTCAGACTTGTCTCCCCTGAAGTGTGAGCCAGCTGAGAGTACTCACTGCCACCCCAGAGGCGACAGTCACTACACTATGCTGCCCTCAAAGAGAGCAAAGTGCAGGTAACAGGTCCCTTGAACGTTTCATTTATCAAGAGGAAAAGCCTATTGAAAACCGCTCATCTGAAGGGGATAGGTCCCCAAGGCACAAAGATAGTGGATTCAAATGTAGCAACCTCTCTAGCTTCCGTTGAAGCTGAATTTGGCCCATCTGAAAACATCACCTTAAATTTTAGGACAATCCAAGACATGGAATTGCACAAAACTGAAGTTGTACACATACCATATTATTCTCATATAACAAAAAATACTACTTTAACCTCTATCACATTCATGACAAAGTCTGCCTGGGGAAACGAGCAGGTCTGGTAAGGTCCCTTGCACATAATATTCAGGTTACCTACTGTCTTATATTTTCTTTTTGATCAAAGGGAGGATTAGATCTGAGCACAAGTGAAGAAGAAACATTTGCTAATCATTCATTAGGGAATAAATCCTAAAGTAAATGTGCAGTTCCTGGGACACCGGAGGATGGGGCATGAGCTGTACCTGGGGAAGCACGCTATAGGCCAATTACCAGCATAGCCTACAATCTAAAACAAAGTGATGAAACTGACTGAAATCAGGAGAGGAGGTGAGACCGCTCATTGGGCACTGCTGCGCGGAGACTTGCTTTTCTGTTACTGCAATAAGCATTAGACACAGACTGACTATTGCAGTACAGCACTGCCATCACACCCCATTTTAGAAACATCTTTTGTAGGTGCTCAAGCCAGCCATACAATATCAATAGTTGTCTGCTAGCTGACTACCATCTCTCATGACTCTCCCCCCCCCCCCCTCCCTATGTTTGCCAATGGGAGAGATTTATCAAGACTGGCATTCCCAAAACACGAGTTTATTAAGACACAGGTCTACGTCCGGCAGGGACTACAGCTATAACTTCCAGCAGTTTCTGGCGAAAGTTATAGAAAATCCGGTGGGCCAAGCAAAGGCTTACCTCCTTTTCCTCACCACTTTGGAAAAGTGTCAAGAGACCTAAAAAGTTGCAAATTGTGACGGACTTTGATTTCGTGTGTATGGCTAGCTTTCGAAACAAATCTAAAAGCTTCAAAATTGCAGTTACACCAGCTGTCTGAAAAGACTACTTGTAAGAGAACACTGGCTACAATTTTACTGAGAAATCCGCTTTCATCTAAAACTACTACTTAACCCCTTAAGGACTCCGCCCTATTTCACCTTAAGGACTTGACCATTTTTTGCAAATCTGACCAGTGTCACTTTAAGTGGTGATAACTTTAAAATGCTTTGACTTATCCAGGCCATTCTGAGATCTTTTTTACCAGTTTCATGAAGTACAATATGTGATGGAAAAAACAAAGTAAAAAAAAATAATTTTTATTTATAATAAAAATACCAAATTTACCCAAAATTTGTAAAAAAAAATACCAAGTTTCAATTTCTCTACTTCTATAATACATAGTAATACCTCCAAAAATAGTTACTACTTTACATTCCCCATAGGTCTACTTCATGTTTGGATCATTTTGGGAATGATATTTTATTTTTTGGGGATGTTACAAGGCTTAGAAGTTTAGAAACAAATCTTGAAATTTTTCTGAAATTTTCAAAAACCCAATTTTAGGGACCAGTTCAGGTCTGAAGTCACTTTGCAAGGCTTAAATAATAGAAACCACCCAAAAATGACCCCATCCTATAAACTACACCCCTCAAGGTATTCAAAACTTTAGGTGTTTCACAAGAATTAATGGAAAATAGAGATACAATTTCAAAATTTCACATTTTTGGCAGATTTTCCATTTTAATATTTTTTTTACAGTTACAAAGCAAGGGTTAACAGCCAAACCAAACTCAATATTTATGGCCCTGATTCTGTAGTTTACAGAAACACCCCATATGTGGTCGTAAACTGCTGTACGGGCACACGGCAGCATAGCAGAAGGAAAGGAATGCCATACGGTTTTTGGAAGGCAGATTTTGCTAGACTGTTTTTTTTTTTTACACCATGTCCCATTTGAAGCCCCCCCTGATGCACCCCTAGAGTAGAAACTCCATAAAAGTGACTCCATTTTGGAAACTACGGGATAAGGTGGCAGTTTTGTTGGGACTAGTTTAGGGTACATATGATTTTTGGTTGCTCTATATTACACGTTTTGTGAGGCAAGGTAACAAGAAATAGCTGTTTTGGCACAGTTTTTATTTTTTGTTATTTACAACATTCTTCTGACAGGTTAGATCATGTGATCTTTTATAGACCAGGTTGTCACGGACGCTGCGATACCTAATATGTATACTTTTTTTTTTATATGTAGGTTTTACACAATGATTTCAATTTTGAAGCAAAAAATAAATCATGTTTTAGTGTTTTTATAGTCTGAGAGCCATCATTTGCTAATCACACTTTTTGTGATTAAGGTGACAAAAAATTGTTTTAGCACAGGGTTTTTTTTTTTACGTTGTTCATCTGAGGGGTTAGGTCGTGTGATATTTTTATAGAGACGGTCCATACGGACGCGGTGATACCCAATATATAAATAAATAAAAAGTATACATAAGTTTTACACAATAACAGCTTTTTTTTAAACAATTTAAAAAAATGATGTTTTAGTGTCTCCATATTCTGAGCCATATTTATTTATTTTTTTGGGCGATTGTCTCAGGTAGGGGCTCATTTTTTTGCGGGATGAGGTGACTGTTAGATTGGAACTATTTTGGTGGGCAAACGCCTTTTTGATCGCTTGCTGTTGTACTTTTTGTGATGTAAGGTGACAAAAAAAGTTGTTTATTTAGCCCTTTTTTAAATTATTTTTAGCGTTTATCTGAGGGGTTAGGTCATGATATGTTTATAGAGCTGGTCGATACCCAATATGTATACTCCCCCGGCCCCCCCTATTTTTTACTTGAACTTTTGGGGGTCTAATCCCCTTTACAATGCATTCCAATACTTCTGTATTGGAATGCACTGACTGTATGAGCAATACAGTGTGTATTACTCATACAGCTCACAGGCTCATCACCGGAAGGCAGCACAGATGCCTCAGGAAGGCATCGCACTGCCTTCCATGCCATCGGGTCCCCCCTACAGCCGCATGGGGACCCAATGGCACCGCCGCCCGCCAGATAAGGTAAAACCACAGGTCGGAATTAACCTGCGGTTTGCGGCGATCGCCGCAGCGTTGTGACAGGATGCCCGCTGAACGATTTCAGTGGACATCCTATTCCGATTAACCCCCACCGCAATCGCGTTTTAAAGTTAGGGCGTACCGGTACGTCCTGGTTCCTTAAGGACTCGGCAAACATGGTGTACTGGTACGTCCTAAGTCTCTAAGGGATTAAGGC
Source organism: Bufo gargarizans (assembly GCF_014858855.1). Lineage (NCBI taxonomy): Eukaryota > Metazoa > Chordata > Amphibia > Anura > Bufonidae > Bufo > Bufo gargarizans. Next base: position 428,165,248 of record NC_058084.1, read on the forward strand.
TCCATTCACAAATGGGTCCGCAATTTTGTGGAACGGGTGCGGACCCATTCATTCTCTATGGGGATGGAAGGGATACGGAGAGCACACTATGTGCTCTCCGCATCCGTATTTCTGGAGCGCGGTCCCGATCTTCCAGTCCGCAGCTCCGGAAAAAAAAAATAGAACATGCCCTATTCTTGCGGAAAAGAATAGGCATTTCTCTGGGGGTGCCGGCCGGGTGTGTTGCGGATCTGCAATACACTACGGACGTGCGAATGGACCCTTAATCAGATCTTAAATTTAAAAACCAGTGGCTGAGTTACACAGCTTTTCCATCGATTTTCAAGCCAATTATCTGTAACGAACGTTCATATGAAAGCTCGTTCTTGAGAAGAATCGACTGTGTAAAGGAGCCGCAGATCACCTGATAGATGAGCTAAATGCTTGCTCATCAGGTGAAACAATCTTTTGCGCTGACAGCTCAATTATCATTTCTGGGCAGCAGATCATGATGTATGAACCGCGATTTGCTGCCCAGAAACAATGAATCTGTATGAGGACAAGCGATGGCAGTAGCGATCATTCATTCCCATACAATGGAGGTGATCACTACATGTAAATGCAGCTTTTTACCTCCACAGATGAGCAGCCAATTATCAGGACGGAACACTTAGGGCTCAAGCGGACAAGAATAGGACATGTTCTACTATTTAGTGGGGCCATGGGACGGACAAACAGATGTGGACAGCACTCGTGTGTGCTTTGCGCACTTTTTGAAGCCCCACTAAAGTGAATGGGTCCACATCCAAAAATGCAGATCAGATGCTGACCCAACACATGGCCGTGTGCATGAGCCCTTAAAGGGAATGTGTCATCAGAAGATGACCTGCTGTTTAAATCACTTTTTTATGTTTAATATATATTAAAATGTCATATTTTTATATTTAAATAAGTGGCAGATGGGGTTTAACACTGATAAATGTAAAGTTATGCACATGGGAAGGAAAAATGCAAGTCACCCGTACATACTAAATGGTAAAACACTCGGTAACACTGACATGGAAAAGGATCTAGGAATTTTAATAAACAGCAAACTAAGCTGCAAAAACCAGTGTCAGGCAGCTGCTACCAAGGCCAACAAGATAATGGGTTGCATCAGAAGGGGCATAGATTCCCGTGATAAGAACATAGTCCTACCACTTTACAAATCGCTAGTCAGACCACACATGGAGTACTGTGTACAGTTCTGGGCTCCTGTAAACAAGGCAGACATAGCAGAGCTGGAGAAGGTCCAGAGGAGGGCATCTAAAGTAATAACTGGAATGGGGCAACTACAGTACCCTGAAAGATTATCAAAATTAGGGTTATTCACTTTAGAAAAAAGACGACTGAGGGGAGATCTAATTAATATGTATAAATATATCAGGGGTCAGTACAGAGATCTCTCCCATCATCTATTTATCCCCAGGACTGTGACTGTGACGAGGGGACATCCTCTGCGTCTGGAGGAAAGAAGGTTTGTACACAAACATAGAAGAGGATTCTTTACGGTAAGAGCAGTGAGACTATGGAGCTCTCTGCCTGAGGAGGTGGTGATGGTGAGAACAATAAAGGAATTCAAGAGGGGCCTGGATGTATTTCTGGAGTGTAATAATATTACAGGATATAGCTACTAGAGAGGGGTCGTTGATCCAGGGAGTTATTCTGATTGCTTGATTGGAGTCGGGAAGGAAGTTTATGTTCCCCTAAAGTGAAGAAAATTGGCTTCTACCTCACAGGGTTTTTTTTTTTGCCTTCCTCTGGATCAACTTGCAGGATGACAGGCCGAACTGGATGGACAAATGTCTTTTTTCGGCCTTATGTACTATGTTACTAAACAGACCTAAAATACTGCAGTTTTTGCACTGGCTACTATCTGATAATTGGAGCCACTTTTTGGTCTGTACAGATCACTTTACTGCAGTTAAAGGGGTTCTGCGCTTTCATTTAACGACACCCAGGACACCCGCCGATCAGCTGTTTGAGAAGGCAGCGGCGCTCCAGGCTTCTGTTTATCGCCGGGACGCCGGCCCACTGACGTCACGAATAGTATCAACTAGCGTGGGCGGGGCTAAGCTCTGTTCCATTCAAGTGAACAGAGCTTAGCCGCGCCCACGCTAGTTGATACTAGTCGTGACGTCAGTGGGCCGGCGGCACGGCGGTAAACAGTGAGAAGGCCGCAGCGCTGCTGGAGCGCCGCTGCCTTCTCAAACAGCTGATCAGCTGGGGTCCTGGGTGTCAGACCCCTGCCGATCAGAAGCTGATGATCTATCCAGCATTCCGCTGACTGCAAAACACCCAATGGTCGTGTGGCATGAGCCCTCACTCTGCAGAACTCTCAACTGCTCCTCCAGGGGAGAATTGCCTCATAGGCTTTTTCAAAGGCCTCGTTCACACTGGCAAGTATGGTAGTCTGAATATTCAAGTTCTCCATGAAGAGAAAAAAAGCAAGTACTATAAATCACAAACCAAGACATTTAAAGTGGTTTTCCAGGTACAGAGGTGAACCCGGACGTATCCCCATTTTCACACAGACAGCCCCCCTGACTTGAGCATCGGAACAGTTCATGCTTCGATGCTCTCCTTTGCTCTGCGCTAAATCGCGCAGGTTAAAGGCATTTTCTGGAGTTCCGGTGACGAGCCGGGCTCCCCATAGGGCTGCGAGGCAGAGGCTTTAGCCCAGCAGTGAGCCCGATGACGTCACCGACACTGATGGGCAGGCTTTAGCGCTGACCTAGCCTGTAAATGGCTAAGGCAGCGCTAAAGCCCGCCCATCAGAGCTGGTGACGTCACCAACACACTGCTGGGCAACCACTTGGAACCGAACCAGAGTTCAGGAAAAAAAAAAATTTACAGTAGAAATTGATTTATGAAGTTATTATGCAAAGTTTTGCAAGACTTTGCGAAGTAATAACTTCAGCTCATAGGAGCCAATACATTCTAATACTAGTAGTATTCAAAATATTATGCGAATAGACTTCGGATGTTTCATCCAAAGTCGATTCGCTCATCCGTAGTGTTTATTAAAAAATATGGAGTCCTTTTCTCTGTACAGGGCTGAGATGCTCTACTGGCAGGATCTGAATTCTCAGACATTATAAACACTCAAAGCTCAATTCTTATCTTACTGATAAAAATGTAGATTAAATAAGCGCTTATTAAATAAGTGTTTATGTAAATAAGTGTTTAGGACTGCTCAGTAGTTTAGCGATAAGGGTTATTAGACCAGAACGCTTGCCAGAATGCATTAGTGCCACATTGACGGATCCGGTATTAAGGTTTGCGCATGCGCAGACCTTTAAGAATGTGAAAAAAAAAAAAATACCGGATCTGTTTTGCCTAATGACACCAGAAAAACTGATCCAGTATTGCAATTAGGGATCGACCAATATTGATTTTTTAGGTCCGATACCGATAATTTGTGAACTTTCAGGCCGATAGCCGATAATTTATACCGATATTCTGGGAATTTTCATTTTTGAAAAATAAAATAAAAAATTCCCACAAATCTGCTGAAAATTAATGTTTATTGTTAATGTGTATTTTTTTTTTGTAAATCTCTTTCTTTTTCATTTATACTTAATATTTTGGTGTTTTATTTTTGTAACTTTTTTTTTTTTTTTTTACTAACTTTTAGCCCCCTTAGGGACTAGAACCCTTGTCCTATTCACCCTGATAGATCTCTATCACGGTGAATAAGAGCTCACACTGTCCCTGCTGCTCTGTGCTTTGTGCACACAGCAGCATGGAGCTTACCATGGCAGCCAGGGCTTCAATAGCGTCCTGGCTGCCATGGTAACTGATCGGAGCCCCAGCATTACACTGCTGTGGCTTCGATCGGAGGAGCAGGGGAGAGGGGATCCTGGGGGGGGGGGGCCACCAATGTTTTTAATACTGGGGTGGGGGGGGCGCACTGCGCCACCAATGCTTAATACTTGGGGGGCTTTACTTGGGGGGCTTGGGGGGAGGCGCACTGCGCCACCAATGCTTAATACTGGGGGGGGGTGGTGCGCACTGCGCCACCAATGCTTAATACTGGGGGGGGGGTGCGCACTGCGCCACCCATGCTTAATACTGGGGTTGGGGGGCCGATAATATCGGTAAATCCGATAATCGGTCGATCCCTAATTGCAATGCATTTTTCTGACTGATCAGGCATTTTGCAGACTAATCAGGATCCTGATAAGGCTACAGTCACACTTGCAGCAGAAGAATCCGGCAGGCATTTCAGTCACCGAAACTGCCTGCCGGATCCGGCAATACGTATGGCAACTGATTGCATTTTAAGACTGGTCAGGATCCTGATCCATCTTAAAAATGCATTGCAAGAACCAATCCGTCCATCCGTTTTGATTTTTTTTTCTCTCAAATTTCTACTGGTCTGCGCATGCACAGACCGGAAGAACGGATCCAGCATTCAGGCAAGTGTTCCGTTTTTTTGGCCGGAGATAAGGCTACTTTCACACTTGCGTTTGGAGCGGATCCGCTCCTATAATGCAAACGATGGTATCCGTTCAGACGGAACCGTCTGCATTATATTTTACTAAAAAGTACAATTTGTATTCAGCCGGATCCGTCCAGACTTGCACCATACTGTGTCACCTTCGAACTGATCCGCCCCCATTGACTTCCATTGGTAACTCTGGACGGATCCGTTTGCCTCCGCACGGCTAGGCGGACACCCAAACGCTGCAAGCAGCATTCGGGTGTCCGCCTGCTGAGCGGAGCGGAGGACAGACGGTGCCAGACTGATGCATTCTGAGCGGATCTGCATCCACTCAGAATGCATTAGGGCTGGACAGATCCGTTCGGGGCCGCTTGTGAGAACCTTCAAACGGAACTCACAAGCGGAGCCCCGAACGCTAATGTGAAAGTAGCCTAAAACTGCAGCATGCTGCGGTATTATCTCTGTCAAAAAGACTGAACTGAAGACATCCTGAACAGATTGCTCTCCATTCAGAATCCATGGGGATAAAACTGATCACGTTCTTTTCCGGTATAGAGACCCTAGGACGGAACTCAGTGCCGGAAAAGAAAAAAAATACTTGCGTTTGCATACAGGTTGCCTGCCGGAATCAAACAACGCAAGTGTGAAAGTACCCTAAAAGGGTTCTCCCGATCCCTGCACGGTATTCTTCCAGCGCTGCATGGGCATGGTCACATGCTCCACTGCAGCCAATGACTAGCTTTAGTGGTGATGTGCCACTTGTGGTCAAGGCACCGATGAAGCCAGTCATTGGCTGCAGTGGAGCATGTGACCACGCAGCACCGGAAGAATAGTGCGGGAACCGGAAGATGGAGGCAGCGAGGAGAGCTGGAGTAGCAGGCAGTTATGAATCCTTAGCTCAGAGGGGCAGGCTGTTGGCACTTGGTAAAATGGCATTATTACCAGAGAACCCCCTTTAAATCTCTGCTCTGAATTCAGTTGTACAGGGGGTGTCTTATCAGCGACTGGCACTTCCACAAAGAATGCCAGTCACTACAAGTAAACGCAAAGAGCAGACATTTAAATGTCCAAATTACAGGTTTTACAGAATCCTTTACCACAAATCTATATATCAATCTGCACTAGGGCAGAAACTATTCATCAATCAATTAAATTGAGGCAAAAAAAATTCTCAATGCAGTTTCCCTGCATGGAGGAATCATTTGAATCACATGACCACGGAGCAGGAGTGAAATGGAGCTTCTCGCTCACTGTTCCATGGCCTCCCGCGTCCCGACTCGGCACCGCAGGGCCTTGCGCGCTGGCTGACGAGGTGTGTGACGTAGGGTCCCAGTGCGTGCTGGGATGAAGACGCGTCTCCTGCGGACTCCATGTGCCAGCGCATGCCACACTGCCATTAAAGGTAAGTATAAAGTTAGCAGCACCAGCGGCAGGACAGGGGGGAAACGGGGGCACCTGTGAATTGGCAATGGCATGTTATTGGTGGCGGGGGATGGAGAGGGGTTAATGGGGGGCAAATGTGATTTGGCATGTGTAAATTTATTGGTTTGGAGAGGGATTAATGGGGGCACCTGCGATTTGGCATGGAGGGGCTGATGGCAGTGCCATCATGGGGGCACTGGGGGACATGGCATGGAGGGGCTGCTGATCTGATAGCACTGGGGGAGTGGGGGACATGGCAATGGATGGCATGGGGGTCTGGCTCTGATTGCACTACAGCAAGGGAGGGTGTGATCATGGTGGCATGGGGGACTGATTTGAGGGCAAGGCTTATCTGTGGCTGAGATCTGTGATAGTCTGATTTGGGGGGGGGGGGGGGTGTAGTTTGATCTGATATCTGTTCTGATGAAGATATAATAAATAAAAATATTGTTTTTATAAAGAAATGTTATTTTAAGAAGGTTTTTCTTATTAATTTATTCTATTAATTGTAAGAAATAACTGATAGGATACTCTATTACTAAAATATTCGTTTACTGCAGCCCTAATCTGCACTTTAAGCAGATGGAGACTAGTCATTTCTATTTCACTCAAACTGATGCCAAAATGCTTTACATCAGTTCTGTCAGGAGTAGGTTTAAGATCTGGTTTTGTATCATAGAAGTCAATGGTCGACAGGATGATGTTGGCCTGTAATGATAAACTACACTGATAGCACATCTCAGTCTTATTAAAGGGCTCATTCACACGACTGTATTTGTGTCCGCATCTGTTCTGCAGTTTTGTGGGTTTGATGAGGACCCATTCATTCCAATAGGGCCACTAAAGATCTGGACAGCACACAGGGTGCCGTTCACAATTGTACTTCCGTTCTGCAAAAATGATGGAGCAGGTCTTATTCTTGTACATAATTGTGGACAAGAATAGGCATTTCTATCATAGGGCTGGCTGTGTGCATTCCGGCTGGTATCTTTTTTTCTTGTGGATCTGCAATTTGCAGACCACAAAACACATACGCTCGTCTACTCGTCTATTAAAAGGGTTTTCCAGGATTTTTATACTGATTACCTCTGAGTGCGGTGGCCTGCTCTCAACAATCCGAGCCCAGCGCTGTACATGGTATAGCGGTTGTGCTTGGTATTGGAGTTCAGCTCCTCCTAGACCACAGGGATCAATAAACGTGACATCACAGCTTCCCCTAGGCAAGCGACAAGGCCGGAGTGTCGGACCCCCACCAATCAAATACTGATGAACTATCCAGAGGATAGGTCATCAGTATTAAAAACTCGGAAACCCCTTTAAGGCTTTAGGCCTCATTCACATTTCTGTGTCAGTCTCAATGGGAGTGTTTGGTTTGCATCACGGACCAAAATGGTGCACTGACCCACAGCCAGTAAAGAAAAATACTGATCTGTGCACAGACATTAAAATAAATGGGTACGTGTGCTGTCCGTGGAAAAGGCGGACAGCACACGGCAGTGAAAAACAAATGTAAACGAGGCCTTTTTCACACATCAGTGAAGGCTAGACAGATACAAGGTATAATGACATATTTGCACCTGCCCTGTGTTTTGTACCTGCATCTGGCTTTGTCCCACAATCACTGATGTCTAAGGCTACATGCACACGACCGGTGTGTGTTTTGCAGTCTACAAATCGCGGATCCGAAAAACACAGATGGCCTCCGTGTGCGTTCCACAATTTGCGGAATGGTACAGACAGCCTTTAATATAACTGCCTATTCTTGTCCGCAAAGCGGGGCTACAGAACGGAGCAACGGATGCGGACCAAAACATTGGCTGTGTGCATGAGGCCTAACACTGACAAGTGAATAAGGCCTGAAAGGGTCTGTGCAGCCAGTACGTATTGATGACCTATCCTCAGGATAGGTGATCAATATCTGATTGGTGGGGGTCTGACACTGAAGAGGGAAGCAGTGCTTGCACACTGTCTCCCTTGCAGCGGTGGTGCAGTGTAATTACAAGTGCTCATCCCATTCTACTGACTGGAACAAGCACTTGTAATCACACTGCGACGCAGAGGCTTGCGCCAGCACCACTTTCCTCTTCAAACAGCTGATCAGCGGGGGTCCTGGGAGTCGGACCTCCACCGATCAGATATTGATGACCTACCCTGAGGATAGGTCATCAATATGTACTGGCTGCACAACCCCTGTAGGCTTCTATGGCTTATATGTGGGGCCAACTGAAGAGGAAAAACCTCCCGATAAACACTCATTTCCAAGAACTGTCCCATGTAAATGTGCCCCTGATCACCCTGCAATCAAGCAACCACTAAGGCCCCTTTCACACGGGCGAGTATTCCGCGCTGAATCCTGACCCATTCGTTTCTATGGGGCTGTTCACACGAGCGGTGATTTTCACGCATCACTTATGCGTTGCGTGAAAATCGCAGCATGCTCCTCTTTGTGCGTTGCGATAATCCACGCAATGCAGGCCCTATAGAAGTGAATGGGGTTGCGTGAAAATCGCAAGCATCCGCAAGCAAGTGCGGATGCGGTGCGATTTTCACGCATGGGTTCTAGGTGACAGTCTATTCACTGTATTATTTTCCCTTATAACATGGTTATAAGGGAAAATAATAGCATTCTGACTACAGAATGCCTAGTATAATAGTGCTGGAAGAGTTAAAAAAAAAAAAGTTAACTCACCTTATCCTCTTGATCGCGTAGTTCTCGATCTGTGCTTTACTAGCTGTGGGCTAAATGACCTGTGGTGATGTCAGATCACATGCTCCATCACCATGGTGATGGACCATGTGATTGGAGCATGTGATCTGACATCACCACAGGTCATTTAGCCCACAGCTAGTAAAGCACAGACCGGGAACTACGCGATCAAGAGGATAAGGTGAGTTAACTTTTTTATTTTTTTTAACCCTTCCAGCACTATTATACTCTGCATTCTGTAATCATAATGCTATTATTTTCCCTTATAACCATGTTATAAGGGAAAATAATACAATCTTCAGAACATCAATCCCAAGCCCGAACTTCTGTGAAGAAGTTCGGGTTTGGGTACCAAACATGCGCGATTTTTCTCACGCGAGTGCAAAACGCATTACAATGTTTTGCACTCGCGCGAAAAAAAATCTTGCATTTTCCCGCAACGCACCTGCCTCTTATCCGGGCAAAAAACGTGACGCCCGTGTGAAAGAGGCCTAAGGCTACTTTTACACTTGCATTTTGGGCGGATCCGTCATGGATCTGCAAAAATGGATCCGTTACAATAATACAACTGCATGCATCCGTTATGAACAGATTTGTTTGTATTATCTTTAACATAGTCAAGACGGATCAGTCATGAACTCCATTAAAAGTCAATGGGGACGGATCAGTTTTCTATTGTGCCAGAGAAAACGGAACCGTCCCCATTGACTTACATTGTGTGTCAGAACGGATCCGTTTGGGTCAGTTTTATCAGACGGACTGATCCGTTTTGGACCGCTTGTGAGAGCCCTGAACGGATCTCACAAACGGAAAGCCAAAACGCCAGTGTGAAAGTAGCCTTATTCTCCAGATTATCGCATCTTTCATGTGGTACTAAAAATCCTCATTAGTCAGCAGCACATTTCAAAAGTAAAGATAGAAACAACCATTTAATGCACAGCTACAATGATGTCTGTCTATAAAAAGAGGATGGCACGAATGGGAACGTTTCAAAACCGGCACGGAAGCACCCCAACTACTGGGACCCAGTTACAACTTCTGGTAGGAATAACTGAGGAACTGATCGGAAACCACGATTTTTAATCCTGTTGACTTGGATTGCCCAATAAACAAGTGTTTGCTTCGTGGTGCATGATATCTGTTTGAGATCCTGGGAGAAGCCATGACACCAGTGTGAACACAGCTCTGCTTGCAAAATGTTCTTCTGCTGATCTAAATTCACTTCTTCCTGCCATTAATCGCTGTGTATACAGGACCTGTAGTGACCAAACCTCTGTTTTGTCGGAGTCCAGCTCGGGCAGTGGGAAAAGTAGCTGACTGCTTTAGATAGTTATACCTCCTGAATGGTAGCAGCTAGAAACATGCAACTGGTCTCGTTTGAAGGCTGGCCAGAATGACGGCATTATCTTCAGTACAGGGAAAGATATCACTGATAGAAATCTGGATGCAGTGAATGAAGCTGAAAGTGAAAGTAAAAGTAGGTTTTACCCATGATTATTAGGGACTCGATTTCTTAGGCTAGTTTCACATTAGTGGCAGGGGAGTCCGGCAGGTTAACAACCTGTTGGATCTGTCCTGCCGCTAGTTCACGTGTGCCCCCGGACTGCCGCTCTGTCTCCATTTACTATAATGGAGGTGGGGACGGAGTTCCGGCAGCGCACGCCGAGAGGCGGCCGGACTAAAAGTATTGCATGAGGTACTCTTTGTCCGGCTGCTTCTCGGCGTGCGCTGCCGCCAGAACTGCGCCCCTACCCCTATTATATAGTCAATGGGGATGAAGCGGCAGTCTGGGGGCACACGTGACTCTAGTGACATGACGGATCCAACAGGATGTTCACCTGCCGGAACAGCCTGCCGGGGTCGCCTGCCGCTAGTGTGAAAGTAGCCTAAGGCTCCATTCACACGTCCGCAATTCTGAATTGCGGACCCATTCATTCCTATGGGGCAGCACAATGTGCTGCCCGGACACGGAATTGTGGATCCGCACTTCCGTTCCGCAAAAAAATAGAACATGTCCCATTCTTGTCCGCAATTGCGGACAAGAACAGGCATATTCTATTAGTACCGGCAATGTGCTGTCCGCAAAATGCGGAACGCACATTGCCGCTTTCCGTGTTTTGCGGTTCCGCAAGACACGTTCCGGACATGTGAATGGAGCCTAACAGTGATTTCTCCTCTGTTGCTTGGACTTTAGCTGTCATTGTGTATGAGCCTAAATGCCAGCTTTCAAACAAGACCAGTTGCATGTTTCTAGCCTCTACCTTTCAGGAGATAGCAGCATCTAAAGCAGCCCCCCCCCCTCCCCCTAGCTACTTTTCCCACTGGCTGAGCTGGACTGTGGCAGTACAATTTGGTGGCTAAAGGCTGACAGTTACCATTGTAATTGGATTCTATTTTACCAGCAATTGTGGAAAGGCGTTGAAAAATTGTAGATTTCCACCCATCAGATCCTATAGTCACCCCCTTCCCCAATAAACAGATGCCTCAGATATGACTGACAGCCATTTATTGTGCGTACATGATAGAAATACCACGATCATTGGACAGATCTGAAGAGCCATTACGGAGGAGACCGCTGCTGGTCAATCACACATTCTGTACCAGTAAAGGGACCAGGCCTGGCTGAGAACTACACAATGGATGAAAACCACACATTACAGGGACAAAACTGGCAAACGTGGTGTTGATGCCCCCGGCAGCCAGTCAGCCCACACTCATTCTTACAGGCCTTTCCTTAAAGGGGTGGTCCCACAATGACCATTAGATAATAAATGTCTGATGGACGGCGGCCCCACAACCACAGCGAGGAGAGCTTTAAATGGAGTAAGGCTTGTGTCCTGTCACTAGGACTAAGGCTACACTCACACAACCGTAGTGTTTAGCGGATCCGCAAAACACGGACCCATGTGCACTCTGCGCACCGCATATGGCCGCTGCCATCATAGAAAATGCCTATTCTTGTCCGCAGTTGTGAAGAATAGCACGTGCTCTATATTTTTTGTGGGATCGCGGAACAGAACTACGGATGTGGACAGCACACAGTCTGCTCTCGGCATCTTTTGTGGCCTCATTGAAATGAATGGGTCCGCAACCATTCCGCAAAATTGCAGACTCATTCATACGGTCGCGTGAATGAGCCCTAAGATAGATAGCGGAGTACTGCTCCGGTCATCCCCTAGATACTGAATGGAGCAGCATCATGTGTGCTTGACCTCCACTCACAGCTCTCCTCACTGCGGTTGCGGGGCCCCCAGAGATCAGGCATTTATCAGCCATCGTGTAGAGACATTTATTAAAACTGGTGAAAAGGAAAACTGACCAATCAGATTCCACCTTTCATTTTCCAAAGGAGCCCTGAAAAATGAAAGCTGGAATCTGATTGGTTGCTATGGGCAACTAAGCTAGTTCTACTTTACACCAGCTTTGATAAATCTCCCTCGCTGTCCGTTATGGCATAACCCCTTTAAATCGGAAGATGCAATCTGAGGAACAGTTTTCCCATCACAAACTTTTCTGGCATATGGATGGGATAACTTAAAAATATATGATCGGGGGGGGGGCCTGGGACGGACCTCCCAGCTGTGCTTGACATTGGATCAAATACACCATGGTTGGTCCTATGACTATAAAGCCTCATTCACATGTCAGTGTTCCACGGACAGCACACATCCACATTCATTTTAATGTATTTACACATCAGTGTTTTACCGCTATCCGTGTTTACGGCACGGATGCATGCTCTATTTTTCAGCTGTGTGGGGTCAGTGAAACACGGACAGCAAAAAACAGACCCTCAACCCCATACGGATGCATCACTGACCACCTGCTCACAGATTTGAGCACGGACGTGTGAATGAGGCTTAACCGGTCCATCCGTTGCCTTTTTGGAAATGTCAAGCGCAGCCGATACATACGCCGGAGGTGCGGGCTGAGCGGGAGAGACCTCAGATGTCAGATCCCAACTCATACATTTAGGGCATATTCCATCAATGGTAGGAAACCTTGCCGAAATGTAACGAGTTACACGCTGTAACAGTATCATAAGACAGAGGTGGATACAGATGTGCTACCTAGGAAAGGCCTTGCACCTTGTGCATTGCCCCACATAGATACAAGCAGATAACTCAAAGACATAATATATTCTAATGCAATTTTATTTCATATACCATTAGGGCAGTTTACACAGAAATCAGCAGCACACCACAGGGCAGCATATATTATATAGGAGGCTATGATCAGCTACAACTCCTATAGAAGGCCCCTGCAGAAACGCTGACTTTACATTATGCCAGTTTAATTCCACTAAGAACATAAGGCAATCATTTAGCCCGATCACTTTTCATTCAGTCGCATCGTCCCCATAAATGATCCCTCCATTGAACCTCTTCACAAACCCCCATCATCCAGGAGGAGGAGGAGGCGGCCAGGCCTCAGCTGTCAAGCCTGGATGTACACAAACAATCCCACAAGGTGAGCACCGAGCGTTCTCGGGCTCCCCCCGGCGGCCTCTAGCCGCTACTGCACGCCCCTCAACAAAACAGCGAGAAACAGGCCCAGCCCAAAGACAGGAACCCACACAACAAAATGGCGGACCGCGGCCCCGTCACGTGACCCCCTTTGTGCCTTTCGGCTCGGAATTCACCCCAATAAAACGGTCGGTCACCACAACGAAAGGCACGTGTACGTTATAGAGGAGCCAGGCTAACGGAGGCCGGTGCTGGCGGGCCGGTAGACACAAGCAGAGCGGCAGCTGCGCCACCCTCGCCTCCCCCCTCCTCCTCAGGCGGCCGTGAGGAGAAAATGGCGGCCATTTTGTGCAAGCTTGCGCAGAGCCGATACCGGGGTACGGCAGTAAAGAAAATGAGAATTATTACCGACTCCTCTTCCTTCTCCATGCCCGTGGGCATTTGGGGCACGGCCCGGTTGATGGAGGCATATTCGTGCAGGTCCGGGAGATCCTCACAGCGGAAGACGGGTAACGGTTTGGACGCATCCAGCGCCCGAGCCCGGAACGATAATTTGCTCATTTTCTGTCTACCACAACAAAGCCATGCGACCGACGAGCGGGGAAATCCTCCCGTGCCGCGATGCTCTCATGGGGGGTCTCCGTGCTCTGCCGCCGCTTTCCCACCAGCCGCCGTGATCAAAATGGCGCCTTTCCCGGTGCTCCGGGTTATCCGTAGCTCGGTTCGGGTGTTATTTTGTGGGGTTCTATGCGCTCCGGTGTCTCTCTTTCTCCCTCCCTCTTCAATACGCCATGGCCAACATGGCGGACATTAAAACTCCGCTGTCTGCTCCCCCAGCCAACCCGAGCTGCGCAGCCATTCCCAGAGTGCATAGCGCGCCTGCGCGTCCGCCGGGCCCGGGCCAGCCGCAGAGCCCGGGAGCGCGCAGCGGACAGGCGGGGGCGCGCCTCATACTAGAGCCTGGACTGTGAGGTGATGGATGGAGGACGGCAGCTCTCCTCCGGTAACGTGTCAGCCTTCTCCTCAGAGCCCCTGTCCAGGGATCCTAAACACATCTACACCGTATCTTACATTCTCAACGCTGGCAGCATCTCTGCTTGCTGTCAGTGAATGGAAGCATGGGTAGTTTTACAGCCAGAGGTTGTATATTGGTCTTGATTGCATCCATCTAGTCCAGCACTGTTTAAAGGGGTTGTCAGAGACATAAAAAGGTTAGGGGGTTGGGGATGCACTTAAAAAAAAACCTCACCTTGCCAGCGAGAAGTGTGGCGTGGCATGCCATCTACATGCGCTTCCCTTCTACCGCCCAATAAATGGCCTCAGCAGTGACGGGCATGGCGACAGCACCTCACGGTGCGGAGCTAGAACCAGGTGTGTGGTTTTAACCCATGCCTGGTTACCCCTTACATTGTGTAGGTATCAAACAAGCCATTTAAAGGGGTTGTCTAGTTTCAGGAGGAATACAGACAACCCTGCCTGCAATAAATAAGTGTTAAAGGGGTTGTCCCACTTCAGCAAATGGCATTTATCATGTACAGAAAGGTAATACAAGGCTCTGACTAATGTATTGTGATTGTCCATGTTCCCTCCTTTGCTGGCTGTATTCATTTTTCTATCACATTATACACTGCTCGTTTCCATGGTTACGGCCACTCTGCAATCCAGCAGTGGTGGTTGTGCTTGCACGCTATAGGAGAAAGTGCTGGCCTCTCTAGTGGCCGGGAGTGCGCATCAGCCAGTGATTTTTCCTATAGTGTGCAAGCACAGCCACCACTGATGGATTGCACGGTGGTCGTAACCATGGAAACGAGCAGTGTATAATGTGATAGAAAAATGAATACAGCCAGCAAAGGAGGCAACATGGACAATCGCAATACATTAGTTAAGTGCCTGGTAGTAACTTTTTCTATGTGATAAAGGCAATTTGCTGAAGAGAGACAACCCCTTTAAGTACTTACCTGACAGATCCCACTTTGGTTCTCCCGGCCAAGCTATTTACCCAGCTGCACCAGTGACGTCACATCAACAACACGTGACCGCTGCAGCCAATTTCTGGCTTCATCAGCTGCACTGTTGAAGCCAGCGATTGGCTGCAGCAGTCACGTGTCATTGACATGTTGTTAGCACTGCGGCTGGGCAAACTGAGCGGCATCTGTCAAGTAAGTACTTGCCACTTCTTTATTGCAGGTTCTCTGGGATGTTGATATTGATGACCTATCCCCAGTATGGGTCATTAATATCAGATTGGCGGGGGTCTGACTCCTGCCACCCCCACTATCACTCCGTGAACGCTGCGGCCTCTTCCTGGGTCAGTGACGTCACATGGCCTAGTCCAGGCATACTCAACCTGCGGCCCTCCAGCTGTTGTAAAACTACAACTCCCACAATGCCCTGCTGTAGGCTGTTCGGGCATGCTGGGAGTTGTAGTTTTGCAACAGCTGGAGGGCCGCAGGTTGAGCATGCCCGCCTAGTCCAACAGTATGAAAATCCTGGAGAACTTCTTTAGGGCATATTCACTTACAACTAGCAAAGATCTTGAAAACAGCAAGGAATTAGAAAACCAAAGAACTTTTCAGCATACAGCAAATAAAACACCGTGCAGTCCCTGGATCGGATTCACTGAGCGCTGCGGTCTGGATGCGGCGTCCTCCTGGACAGTGTTGGGGGACCCATGTTCTCAGACATGTATGGCCTGTTGTGTGGATGAGGCTCCATACACACTGTATTTTTCATCTGCATTTTTTGCAGATCAGATGAGGATTCATTCATTTCAATGGGGGGCCACAAAAACAATGTGTATTTCCGTTCCTACATCCCCCCCCCAAAAAAAAATAATTCCTAGGCATTTTAACACAGGGCGGGATGTGCAGAACAGGAAAGTGCAGGGAGCACACGGCTGGGATACAGGTCACAGGTGAGAATAACCTTTTAAAAGGGGTTGTCTGGGTTCTTTAAAGTGGTATTCTCATCTAGACATATATGGCATATCCACAGCCATAGTGCACTCGCACACCAGCCCTGCTACAGAGACGACTCCTGATCGGGCGTGCGCATTAGAGAGGACTCCCGATCGGGCGTGCGCATTAGAGAGGACTCCTGATCGGGCGCGCGCATTAGAGAGGACTCCGATCGGGCGTGCGCATTAGAGAGGACTCCCGATCGGGCGTGCGCATTAGAGAGGACTCCCGATGGCGCGGCATTAGAGAGGACTCCTGATCGGGCGCGCATTAGAGAGGACTCCTGATCGGGCGCGCGCATTAGAGAGGACTCCCGATCGGGCGCGCGCATTAGAGAGGACTCCTGATCGGGCGCGCGCATTAGAGAGCCCCCGATCGTGCCGCGCATTAGAGAGACCCCCGATCGCGCGCGCATTAGAGAGGACCCCCGATCGGGCGCGCGCATTAGAGAGCCCCCGATCGGGGCGCGCATTAGAGAGGACCCCCGATCGGGCGCGCGCATTAGAGAGGACCCCCGATCGGGCGCGCGCATTAGAGAGGACTCCCGATCGGCGCGCGCATTAGAGACTCCCGATCGGGCGCGCGCATTAGAGAGGACTCCCGATCGGGCGCGCATTAGAGAGGACTCCCGATCGGGCGCGCGCATTAGAGAGGACTCCCGATCGGCGCGCGCATTAGAGAGGACTCCCGATCGGGCGCGCGCATTAGAGAGGACTCCCGATCGGGCGCGCGCATTAGAGAGGACTCCCGCTCGGGCGCGCGCATTAGAGAGGACTCCCGATCGGGCGCGCATTAGAGAGGACTCCCGATCGGGCGCGCGCATAGAGAGGACTCCCGATCGGGCGCGCGCATTAGAGAGGACTCCCGATCGGGCGCGCGCATTAGAGAGGACTCCCGATCGGGCGCGCGGCATTAGAGAGGACCCCGATCGGCGCGCGCATTAGAGAGGACTCCCGATCGGGCGCGCGCATTAGAGAGGACTCCCGATCGGGCGCGCGCATTAGAGAGGACTCCCGATCGGGCGCGCGCATTAGAGAGGACTCCCGATCGGGCGCGCGCATTAGAGAGGACTCCGATCGGGCGCGCGCGCATTAGAGAGGACTCCCGATCGGGCGCGCGCATTAGAGAGGACTCCTGAAACCTTAGGATTCCTTCTGGTAAACCTGGGTACAACCCAATACGGCCACCATTACGTGTCCCACAGTTTCCCAGTGCTCCTGAACTTACCTAGTTGTACAGGATAGGTCCATACTCCTCCTATGACTTTGGGAGGGTTCTCCTAGCTCTCTCAGAAGCTGGTACTATGCACTGTGGTACTTATTGCGGTATATGCCGCGTCTTTTCAGCAGCGATTAATCTCCTTGACAAATGGGACTTCATTAAAGGCATATTTGTTGCCTACACACAGGATAGGTGATAACGTCCCTGGGGGCCCCACCGGTCACTACAACAGGGTCCCAAGACCCCGTGTTCCTCCTCACAGGATAAGTTTGAATGGAGCGGCAATCGGGCATGTGTACTGGTCTATGGAGCCAGCGGATAGAGCCGAGGACTGCTCTTTGGGAACCTCATCTACTGGGACAATGGGGTTCTGGTGACCCCTGATTCCCAGCCACTGCCTTCTCCATTCACAATAGTATTAAAAAAGTTGCCTGACATTCTAAAACTGAAGTATAACTAGAGTGTAAGCCCCACTGGGGACAGTGAATGATGATAATGTCTATAAGGTTTGGCAGAATAAGTATAATATACAGTATATAGATATTAGATATAATGTAATAAGTATAAATATAATATAAACTTTATATAAGTGTGTAAAATAAAAAAAACAAATGACCACCACTGCACCTGTCCACCTTGTTGATGGTTCCTTGGTCCCCTCGTTGGTCTTTACTCCTAGCGACGGAAATCATTCCCCTCATATAACTGGCAGGGAACCAACAGTTCAGACATCTCCTCTGTGTCCAGCGACTGGTTGGGCAGGCCTGGCATGTCAAAATAGGAAGTGGAGGTCACTGGGAACTGGAGCAGCTTCAGAATGGTAGCGGTGGGCGATGGGTTTAGGCGAGTAATGCTTCTTTTTGATTTTATAGCCTCCCCCCACCCCTTTTTTAAATCTCCTTGGAAAACCCCTTTAAGGGCTCATTCACACGAACGTAAGGGCTCCGTGCCCATGCTGCGGACCGCATACGGTGGTTCCGCAATACACGGGTCACCAGCCGTGTGCATTCCGCATCACGGATGCGGACCCATTAAAATCCGGAGATGCGGAACGGAAGCACTACGGAGTGCTCCTTTGGTGTTCCATTCCGCAAAAATATAGAACTTGTTTTATCTTTTTGCGGAACGGATGGATTGCGGACCCGATTCAAGTTAATGGGTCTGCGATCCGCATGTGGCTGCCCCACGGTCAGTGCCCGTGTATTGCGGTCCGCAGCACGGGCCCCATACGTTCGTGTGAATGAACCCTAAGGCCTCATCCACACGAACGTTGTTCGGGTCCGCATCCGAGCCGCAGTTTTTGCGACTCGGGTGCGGATCCATTCACTTCAATGGGGCCTCAAAAGATGCGGACAGCACTCCGTGTGCTGTCCGCATCAGTTGCTCCGTTCCGAGGCCCCGCAAAAAAAATATAGCATGTCATATTCTTGTCCGTTTTGCGGACAAGAATAGGCATGTCTACAATGGGCCGCCCATTCCATAAATTGCGGAACGCACATGGGTGGCTTCCGTTTTTTGCGGATCCGTGGTTTGCGGTCAGCAAAAAACAGCACGGTCGTGTGCATGAGGCCTAAGACTGTCTTGCAGAAATTTCACACAATTTTCAATACAGAATTCTGTGCGTTTCTGCACCAAATCCACACCAAAAAACACGTGGATTGATGAGATGGATGAGACTTTTCTAATCTTATACATTGCGGGTACACCGTGCTGTGCGCACCCATATGCCCATTCCTCAGTCCTGCAAAAACAGAACATATTCTATACTCGTCCGTTTTGCGGACAACGGTGGGACAATTCTGCAGGAGTCAAGAAATGGCAGCAAGTGCTCGGCCCGTATCCGCGATTTGTGGATCGCAAAATGGTTACGGTTATGTGCATGAGACCTAAGTGACCCTCACACAATATAATGCGCCCGTAAAATGGACCCCCCCAAAGAGTGATGCCCCGTATTAGCTCTAATTTGAATACTCATCTACCCCCCCATTCCACCGACGAGTGGATCAGCTCATACATTACAGTGAACAGATAACTATAGAGATGTAATTCCTCATGTTTCCATACATTACAGCTGTTCAGTTCCACAAAATACGGAATGCACGCAGACGTCATCCCTATTTTTTGCGGACCACAAAACGCATACGGTCGTGTGCAAGAGGCCTTTGGGGGAGATTTGTCATCAGGGAATTTTTTAAGTCAGTTTTTTCCAGAGCCTGCATTGTCATTTGTACCAAATTTTTCAAATGTCACACAATTTTTGAAACATTTGGCGCCTCTTTAAGTCTAAGGGCCAGTTAGCATAACAGATTTTGAAAAACACGGTTAAAAAACATTTTCAGGACAAAAACAACTTATTTTTTCATGCGATTTTTGATGCATTTTTTTAACCAGTGGGTTCAATACATAGCTGAGTTTTCAGATTGAAGTTTTTGAAGCAGATCTGCACCAAAAAATGCTCGGAAAATGCACTAAAACGCATGGACTTTTATGGAGCCGTTTTTTTCTGCTTCATATTCATTTCAATGGGAAATTCAGCGCTGAGTCTGCCTCAAGATAGGACATGCTGCTTCTTTTAAAAAAAACAAGTGCTGCTCCCCCCAGTTTAAATGAATTGAATGAAATGAATACAATGGAGTACATTCTTTTTTTTTTTGCCGATCCATTGAAATGAATGGTTCCGTATACGGTCCATATAAGGAATGCAAAAAATGGAACGTAAACGGGAAGAAAAAAAAAAAAAAAAAACAGTGCGCAGGAGGCCTAAGGGTCCATTCACATGTCCACAAATGGGTCCGTATCCGTTCTGCAATATCGGGAACGGGTGCGGACCCATTCATTCTCAATGGGGCAGGAATGGATGCAGAGAGCACACTATGTGCTCTCCGCATTTCCGGAGCTCGGCCCCGAACTTCCGGGCCACGGCTCTGCAAAAAATAGAACATGTCCGTTTCTTGTCCGCAATTGTCTTGTCCGGACAAGGATAGGCAGTTCTATGGGGGGGTGCCAGCCAGGTGTATTGCGGATCCGCAATACATCACGGACGTGTGAATGGACCCTAAGGGTACTTTCACACTTGCGTTGTGAAGATCCAGCAGGCAGTTTCCGGATCCGGCATTCCGGTAAGTGTTCCGGAATTTTGGACGGAGAAAATACCGCAGCATCTCCTCTGTGTCCAGTGCCACTAGCAAGCCGCAACGGGAACGAGCCTCCCTATTGTAACCCGCGAGGGAGGGAACAGGGCAGTATAACCTGTATGAGGTGCCCGGGCATTTTGGGGGACATTATATGTGTTGGATAACCCCTTTAACTTGAGGGTCTTAGTTAGTACGGATAACTACTAACTTTACATATGGTTTCTGATGGGCCATTATTAAACATTAATTGACACTTAGGCTACTTTCGCACCTGCGTTAGGTGTGGATCCGTCTAGTATCTGCACAGACGGATCCGCACCTATAAATGCAAACGCTGGGATCCGTTCAGTACGGATCCGTCTGCATAACTAAGTAAAAAAAAAGTCTAAGTGTAAGTCAAACGGATCCGTCCTGACTACATTTAAAGTCAATGGGGGACGGATCCGTTTACAATTGCACCAATATTGTGGCAATGTAAACGGATCCGTCCCCATTGACTTACACTGTAAGTCAGGACGGATCCGTTTGGCTCTGCACAGTCAGGCGGACACCAAAACGCTAGAGCGGAATGGAGGCGGAACGGAGCCAAACTGATGCATTCTGAGCGGATCCTTATCCATTCAGAATGCATTGGCGCTAAACTGATCCGTTTGGGGCCACTTGTGAGAGCCTTGAAACGGATCTCACAGGCGGACCCAGAAACGGCAGTGTGAAAGTAGCCTTGGGTGCCAAGTATTTTCTCAGCAGTCTCAGAGACTCAGTAGTTTCTTGTCAGATTCTTGCCGTTTTGCGGACATGTTCTATCACTTTGAAATGTATGGCTCTGCATCTATTCCGGAAAAAATGCGGATCGGATGCAGAACAGAAATACGGTCGTACTCACTCTACGAATATTCCAAGAACCTCTCATTTATGCGTATAGTGATTGTAACATTATACAGTATATTCTGTGTGCTGTTGCGTTGTATGAAGCTTTATATTCATGTGTGCTGCACCTGCTCGCTGTATCCAGAGAAGACGACTGCTAAAATAAAGCAACACAACAGTGCCCCCCTGTGGCAGAGAGCTGCAGGCACATACTGTCTCCGCAGAGCATCTTGAAATAAAAAAGTAACCCCTGGAAGATTTAGCATACCTCTCCACTTTATAGAGTAAACTGGTGCCAGTTCATCTCCCAGTAGGCCAACCCCTTCCCACATGGCCCCATAGGTTCACATGTGTCTAATCTCTAGTATTCTATTCCAGTATTGAAAGAGAATAACGGATCTGGCATATGCCTGTGCCGGACGGATCCCATTCACTATAATGGGGATCCATAAGGTGTTTGGCGTGAATACCAGCATTCTGCTGGACATTATACCATTACATGCAGCGTATCCCGCAATCTGTGAAGGAGGATACTGCCAGAACATCTGCTGCCGATGTGAATTTAGCCCTAGGTCAGGGATGGCCAACCTGAGGCTCTCTAGCTGTTGCAAAACTACAACTCCCATCATGCCCAGACTGCCAACAGCTATCAGCTTACAGCAGGGCATTGTGGGAGTTGTAGTTTCAGAACAGCTGGAGAGCCTCAGGTTGGCCATGCCTGCCCTAGGTGGTGTCTATTCTGTTTGTACAAGTACGGTATATTTTATTTCCATCAATGGGGACAGGGGCGTCGTTAGGTCAAAACATTCGGGTCTTGATTCCCCGATGTTTTGTCCAGTGCCCCGAATGTTATGCTGGCCTGGTAGCATTTTTTTAAATTTATTTGGCTATTTCCCACCCCCCTTGTACTTGTTCCGCTACTTGAGGGGCTGCGCGGGCATGAGTTCAGTCACTTTGGTGCGCAATCCCGTCCTGCGGCGCGTGATCCCGGGATCACGCGCCGCAGGATGGAATTGCGCACCGAATTGACTGAACTCATGCCCACGCAGCCCGCAAGTAGCGGATAAGCGGAACAAGTACAAGTGGGGTGGGGTGGGGGGGGGGGATGATCTGTGGGGTTGCCAAGACGGCTAGGCCCTTCACAGTAGGTATTAACCCCTTTCAACAGTCCCCCATTCACTGAAGGGTGGGGGCGTGGCACAGTGGGCTTGTGCCCCTGATGGCGGATAATAAAGAAGAACTGATGATCTGGCACCTATCAGTTACAGTTGGCTGGATGAGTCGGTTCCATGCTTAGTGTCATAACCGGGACCGATGGACTGACCTTCCTGTTTGCAGGGTTACATAAGACATTAGTTTTGCTGAATACAGCACATTGTATACATAGTTTAATTGGAATCGGTCGCCACAATCTTGGATTATTACACATGAGGAGTCCAGATCATTCCCCTCCTCCCATTCCCCCACTGTCAGGTCTCAAAGCTGTGCTGAAATACATGGTCTGGACTGCTGTACTAACGAGGGGACTCGTCCATGCACTGCAGTCCTGACAACTTATTTCAGGGCAAATCTGAGCACTGATCTAGAGAGGGGGAGAGAGAATAGTTGGACTACTAACTGGGGAAATACTGGAGTAGTATTCCATATATGGAGCCCAGATAGCACTATTTTTCCCCCCCTAGTTTCCTACTTCCTCAGTGGTCAGCGCTGTGTGTGTATATATATATATATATATATATAACTTTGCACGGGTATGATTGATCTATTTCATTTAATGTTTGTGTGTGTCCTTAAAAGATAGACAGTATCCACTATAACAGTGACCTCCACAGCCCCCCACCCCTTAACACTGACCCCCTTCCACAGTGCCCCGTCTCCTTAAAATGGGACCTCCACAGCAGCCTACCCCCTTAACTTTGACCTTCACAGCAGCCTGCCCCTTTAACAGCGAGTTCCACTGCACCCCACCCCCTTGACAGCGACATCCACCGGGGCCCGCCCCCTTAACACTGACCATAGGTTACAGTCTCCTTAACTGTGACCTCCACCATTCCCGGCCCCCTTCACAGCGACTGCCCCTTTAACAGTGATTGACACATTACCCCACTCCCTTAACAGTGACCTCACAGTACCCCGCTGCCCCTTTTATAGTGGCCTCCACAGTCCCTTTCTCCCTTAACAGTGATCTTCACAGTGCCCGCCCCTTTAACATTGACCTCCACAGTGGCTTCCCCCTTAGCAGAAACATTCACGGCACCCTCTCCTTTAAAAGTGACCTGCACAGCGGCTGCCCTTTTATTAGTGACCTCCACAGTACCCCGCATCTCTAACAGTCATCTTTAACAGTCATTTACTCAATAACCCGCCCCCTTAACAGTGACCTCCACAGAGCTCTGTTCACTTAAAATTTGACCTCTACAACACCCCACCCCCTTAACAGTAACCTCTACAGCACCCCGCCCCTTAACACTGACCTGCATAGCGGACCGTCCCCTTAACAGTGACCTCCACCAGTCCCTGCCCCCTTAACAGTGACCTCCACAGTGTCCGTCCCTTTATTAGTGACCTCCACAATACCCTGTCTCCTTAACAGTGACCTCTACAGCAATCTGCCCCTTAACACTGACCTCCATAGCAGACCGTCCCCTTAATTGTGACCTCCACAGCAGCCTGCCCCTAGGGTGGCCAGAGGTCCGGTTTTAGGCAGGACAGGCCGGCTTTCAGACTCCCTGTCCTCCGTAGGGCCTGGATGGACACAGGGATGTCCTTTTGAACAGCTCACTCTCAGACAGCAGCACTGTGCTGTCTGAGTGTGAGCTGCAGGGGTGGGAGGAAGGGTGACTGACAGAAGTTGATTTTTACCTTCATTTTTTTAATCCCCATCGGCTGCAGAGTGGGAAGGGGGCGTGTCTTGTTGAGACCTGGGGGCGGGGTTTTTGAGGGTGGTCTGAATGGCCACCCTACCTGCCCCCTGAACTGTGACCTCCACAGCACTCCACGCCCTTAACCGTGTCATCCACAGCAGCCTGCCCCTTGAAAGGAAATCTGTCACCAGGATAATCACTATTGCAGTAAAGCCATGGCCTAATAGCACTTAGTACCTTATTTCCAGATCTGCCTTTGTTCCAGCAATAGATGTTTTCTATCTTCTGATAATCCAGTTTATCAAAACGTATGCCAACTGATGGCATATGTAAGACTGATCAGGATCATGATCCGGCATTTCAATGCATTTGTAAGACGGATCAGTCTTTCCGGTGTCATCCGGAAAAATGGATCTGGCATTTTTTTTAATTTTTTTTTTTCGTTCTGCGCATAAAGGATGGATCCGGCATTGCAGTATTTTGAATGCCGAATCAGGCACTAATACATTCCTATCGGAAAAAATGCCGGATCCGGCATTCAGGCAAGTGTTCCGGATTTTTGGTTGGAGATAAAACCGTAGCATGCTGCGGTATTATCTCCGTCCTGAACAGTCAAAAAGACTGAACTGAAGACATCCTGAACGGATTACTCTCCATTCAGAATGCATGGGGAGAAAACTGATCAGTTATTTTCCGGTATTGGGCCCCTAGGACGGAACTCTATGCCGGAAAAGAATAACGCTAGTGTGAAAGGACCCTAAAACATAAAATAAAACCCTTAAAATCACTTTTCCTACATATAAAAAATGAGGTGGCAGTAGCACTAAATGAAAAAAGCTAGTATTCTGTTAGATGTCCTTTAGGCCTCATGCACACGACCGTAGTTCTAGTCCGCATCCGAGCCACAGTTGTTGCGGCTCGGGTGCGGACCTATTCACTTCAATGGGGCCGCAAAAGATGCGGACAGCACTCCGTGTGCTGTCCGCATCCATTGCTCCGTTCCGTAGCCCCACAAAAAAAACTGAACGGTCGTGTGCTTGAGGCCTTAGGATGAGTTCACATCTCTGTTGCAGGCTCCTCTTGGGGTTCTTGTCATATATTTCATCAGTCAAAATATCGGAAAAAAGTTCTGCATGGAGGATTATTTGGTCCGGTAAAATGACAGATCTCCTTGGTCGATGCCTCTTAATAAATTAGTCACATCTCAGGCAATCCATGTGCCAGAAACTGAAGTCTACGCCAACCCCTACCCAAGTGAACCTTAATAATGACCCTTAGGCCTCCTGCACACAAACGTGTGCTTCCCATTGCCGGATTTCGGACCGCATTTGTGGCTCCGCAATACACGGGCGCCGTTCCGTGGCCATTCCGCATCACGGATGCGGACGCATTCACTTCAATAGATCCGCAAATCCGGAGATGCAGAATGGTGTGGAACGGAAGCACGAAACGGAACCCTACGGGAGCACTACCGAGTTCTTCCATGGGGTTTCGTCCCGAACGTCCGTTCCACAAAAAGACAGAACATGTCCTATCTTTTTGCGGAACGGCCGGTGAAAAAAGTGAATGGGTCCGCGATCCACTGCGGCTGCTCCATGGACGGTGTTCGTGCATTGCACACCATGACCACGGGGCGCACACGGCAGTGTGGCCTTTTCAGTCTTTTGCGTCCGTTTTTCACGGATCCGTTGTTCCGTTTTTTGTTTCCGTTCTGTTTTTCCATATGGCATATACAGTAATTACATAGAAACAATTGGGCTGGGCATAACATTTTCAATAGATGGTTCCGCAAAAAAGAGAACGGATCCGGAAGACATACGGAGTACATTCCGTATGTGTTCCGTTTTTTTTGCGGACCAATTGACTTGAATGGAGCCATGGAACATGATTTGCGGGCAATAATAGGACATGTTCTATTTTTCAACAGAATGGAAACGGAATGCATACGGAGTATATTTTAGTTTTTTTGCGGAACCATTGAAATGAATAGTTCCGTATATGGACCGTATACAGAACGCAAAAAATGCCCTGTAAATGGGGGGAAAAAATGGTTGTGTGCAGGAGGCCTTATTGTGTGAGGTTTGATAAATCTGGAGGGTAGATAACACTCTGGAGGGTCCCATAGAGTTGAATGAAGTGGCAGCAGACAAGTATACCCACTGCTCCATTCAAACTGGGGAACACGGGATCTTCCCTTCTCATGACCAGTGGTGGTCCCAGCTGTCAGACACTGATCCCCATCCTGTTGATCACGGATAACTAAAATTAGTGGAAAAACTTTTTAATGTTTACAAATAAAATAGTTATAGTGTAAGTGGCCGGTACGGCAGCAGAATACTGACTGGAGTCTGAGCACATTTTTGGTGGTGGGGTTCCCAGTGGTTAGACACATTAAGGCTAGGTCTACACGACGACATTTGTCGCGCGACAAAAAGTCGCGCGACAGATAGGGCGCAACAGTTGTCGCGCGACATTTTGTTGCACTAATGTCGCGCGACAATTTTTATAATGGCAGTCTATGGTGTCGCACTGCAACATGCGACATGTTGCGACTGCGACGCGACAGTCGCATAAAAATCCATCTTGAATGGATTTTCTGCGACTGTCGCGTCGCAGTCGCAGCATGTTGCATGTTGCAGTGCGACACCATAGACTGCCATTATAAAAATTGTCGCGCGACATTGGTGCAACAAAATGTCGCGCGACAAATGTCGTCGTGTAGACCTAGCCTAAAGGGGTTCACCAAGCTTTTAATATTGATGACCTATCCTCAGGATATGTCATCAATATCAGATCGGCCGTCACCCCCACCAATCAGCTGTATGAAGGGAAGGTGCGCGCAGGGCCGTCTCCCTTCTCTCTTCCTGCTCACCATAGACATAGCAGCAACGACCTGGAAGAGAGACGGGAGACAGCTGATCGGCCGGGCGCGCTGGGTGTCGAACCTCCACCGATCTAATATAATTGACCTATCCAGAGAACCCATTTAAATGCACAACTTGTATATTTCATTTCATAGGGATTTAGAAAAGTTTAGAAAAATATATTATTCCAGTTGCCTGATCCACCGCATGCAGCGTTTTTTGTCTAGCCAAAACACAGCTTTTACGCGGGATCGTAGCCGGACCTCATGGCAGTCAATGTGGATTCGGCGCTGAAGTAGAGGATCTGGCAGGCTGCTCTGTGCTGGAGTAGCCTACTGGATTTCCAAACGGAGATGTGAACGAAGCCCAAGACCGCCAATTTATCAAAAAACAGTGATGACCACTATCTCTTCCAATCCTCCCATACATTTGTATGCTCAGCCAAGCATGAATATGTAATGAATAGGAGAGTGGAGAATGCCTGCTTAATAAAAGGATCAGACAGTTGAATCCAACATGCCCAATCTAACGTGTGCGGCCAGATCATGTATCTTCATGCTGCACAGTCTCAGTAATGAAGTTCCTCCTCTGAAGGCCACAGGAGGACGTTCACCGCTGAGCAGTAACCTCAGAACCGCCAGAGAGAACAGGAAGAATATCATCATTTAGAAAAGTTTTTTTGTTCGAATATTGTATAGCAGTAAACATTTTATGATCCAAGTAGCTTGATTATTTAGGCCTCTTTCACACAAGCGAGATTTCTGTCTGGATGTGATGGGTGTTGTGATCGGACAACATCTGGTCTGAATCCCGACTCATTCACCTCAATGGGTCTGTGTAGATGATCGTTTTTCACGCATCATCTCTGCGTTCAGGAGAAATTGCACCATCTTCTATATTCTGCGTTTTTCACGCAACCCTGGCTCCATAGAAGTGAATGGGGCTTGTGTGAAAAACGGAAGGCCTCCAGATGCAATGTGTTTTCCACTGATGGTCGCTAGGAGATGTAGATTGTTATGCTTCAGTTTTTCTTCCCGCTCGTGAAAAACACATGCAATCCGGACAGAAAAACGCACACACTGAACACAATTGCAGACAGAACTGATTGAACTTGTGTGCAAAGCCATTAGTTTTAGGCCTCATGCACACGACCGTCGTTGTGTCCGTTGTTCCGTTTTCCGTGATATTCTGCGGACCCATTGACTTTCAATGGGTCCGTGAAAAACTCGGCTGATGCACCGTTTGTCATCCGCATCAGTCATCCGTGTTTCCAGTCCGTGAAAAAAATATAACCTGTCCTATTTTTTTTCACGGAAAACGGTTCGCGGACCCATTTAAGTCAATGGGTCTGTGAAAAAACGCAGAGGCACACAAGATTGTCATCCGCGTCCGTTTTCTTCCTATCATTTGCATGGCAAACTTGACTTAGATTTTTTTTTTTACTTTCCTTCATGTCTGGTGATCCTCCAAAAATAAAGACACACAGAAACAAAAACGGAACCCCTTTTTGCGGACCGCAAAAAAAAAATACTGTCGTTCGCACGAGGCCTTATTCTGTACAGATCCTGACACCATCCGTATCGCTTGTGTGAAAGAGACCTATGCTGATGTTACCATTGTACTACAGTACATTTATTACTAGTTAGTATACATAAGGTTAGGGTCACATCTCAATTTTCCAGCTATGTTAGGGTTCATGGCCATGAACTTATTTTTTTACCCGTGTCCGTTTGTTGTTTTTTTTGCGGCCTGTATGCGGAACCACTCCAATAGGTACGCAAAAGACTCGGTGTCCATTGCATTTCACAAAAAAGATAGAACATGTCCTATTCTTGTCCGTTTGGAGGACAGAGATCAGCATAGTTACAATGGATCCACAATAAAACGCATGCAATACGGATGTCATCCATATTTTTGGCGGATCTGTGTTTTGCAGGCCGCAAAATACATACGTTTGTGTTCATGAGCCCTTAGTCTGTCTCGGCACACAGCAGAAAGCAGGCACTGTTGCTGGAAATCAGCTGGCTCCCATTATAGTGGATCCAGCGGTGCCTGGCGGTGTCCGATTATGGTAAATACAGTAACTCCGGTAGTCTGTTACTTTGCCGGAACACACCTGATTTACTGACCATAGATGTGAACAAACCCACGGCATCAGTGGTGCGTCCGCTTTTCCCGAAGAAAGAAAATGCTCTTGAAAATTTAATTTTCAGCTGAGCAACATCCGTGGATTAGGTCCCTTTCACACGAACGAGTTTTCCGTGCGGGTGCAATGCGTGACATGAACGCATAGCACCCGCACTGAATCCTGACCCATTCATTTCAATGGGGTCTGTGCACTGTTTTTTTTTCACTCATCGGTTCTGCGTTGCGTGAAAAATGCAGCATGTTCTATATTCAGCGTTTTTCACGCAGCCCAGGCCCCATAGAAGTGAATGGGGCTGCTTAAAAAACGCATTGCATCCGGAAGCAAGTACGAATGCAATGCGCTTTTTCACTGATGGTTGCTAAGAGAGGTTGTTTGTAAACCTTCAATTTTTTTATCACGCACGTGCGGAAATAACTGAACGCAATCGCAGACAAAACTGACTGAACTTGCTTGCAAAATGGTGCGAGGTTCACTGAACGCACCCAGAGCCAATCCGTCACGCTCGTGTGAAAGAGGCCTACAGATGATACACGGAGGGTAAAAACGGACACACTGACCATCCACGTATCTGTCACTGATTAAATAAGGACGCTTTTTTCACGTACACGTGAACGAGGCCTAATGCAGACCCCCTGACGTCATATCTGTATCAGCACAATATGACTGTATGTAGTGCTATAATACACAGACTACCTGCAACAGCACAGATTGTATCCTATACTGAATGAGAAGAATACATCTATTGCTAAAGAGTAGAATTAGAGGAATACGATATAATCTCTGCATGGCCGCCAGACGTCTTCCAAGGCAGTTGTCTGACATTTTATTTGTCTGCTGATAATGCCATTTTACTAAATATGAGAAGTTTTCCCATCAAAGGAAAAAGTAAATTCTTCTTCCTCCCACAACGACCAGAAAAATGGTCACATGAACAATATAGTAAAAGCATTGAAGCACCAAGGCCATCCTGATATCTGCAGTTGCATATGCTGCCAAAATGTGCCGCTGGCAGCAGGAGATGCGATATCAGGAAGATCCGGTTTCCCATGTGGCCAGAGATTGTCTGTCGCATGACGTGTGTGTGACGGCTGCTGTATATGCCTCTGTGGTGAGAGGGGCGGCGAGAGCGCAGTCTTCAAGAATATAGCAGACTCCATGTATGCACCTGCACCATATGGTGACCGATCCACTTTAAGGGCTCATACACAGGAGCGTGTGTGCCCCGTGCCTGTATTGCGGACACAAAGAGCGGATCCGCATTAGGCTACTTTCACATTAGCGTTCGGGGCTCCGCTTGTGAGTTCCGTTTGAAGGCTCTCACAAGCTGCCCCGAACGCATCCGTACTGCCCCAATGCATTCTGAGTGGATGCGGATCCGCTCAGAATGCATCAGTCTGGCACCGTCTGTCCTCCGCTCAGCAGGCGGAGGCAAACGGATCCGTCCAGAATGGAAGTCAATGGGGGCGGAAGGTGACACAATATGGTGCATTTTTCAAACGGATCCGTCCCCCATTGACTTTCAATGTAAAGTCTGGACGGATCCGTCTGAATACAAATTGTACTTAGACTTTTTTAGTAAAATATAATGCAAACGGGTCCGTCTGAACGGATACCATCGTTTGCATTATAGGAGCGGATCCGTCTGTACAAATACCAGACGGATCCGCTCAGAACGCAAGTGTGAAAGTAGCCTATATGGGCACCAGACGTATGCGCTCCATGTCATGGGTGCAGACCCACGGACTTGAATGGGTCTGCAGTCTGTAAGATATGGAGCGGAGGCACGGATCGGAAGAACTACGAAGCCCTTCTGTGAGATTTTAGTTTGTGCCTCCGCATTGACCCAAAAAAATAGAACATGTTCTATTTTTTTGTGGTGCTGAACGTATCTTGCAGACCGAGGACCATTCAAGTGAATGGGTCCGCAAACGGCGTGCACGCAGACAGTGCTTGTGCATTGCGGACTGCTATTTGTGTGCATGTGCCCTTAGTCTGTTCTAGAGTAGTGTGAAAGTTGGGAGCTATATGGCAACACAATGGGGGTCATTTTACAGCTGGTGCTGCGTCAGTTTTTGCCCTAAAAAAGTCACAAGACCCCTTTTTGCGACTTTTTAAATGCCAGTGCAAAAATATTTTGTAGCAGGGTGTTTTTGTGCTGTGCTCGCCACTTAGGAGTGGTGGGGGTCTGAGCCAGCACCCCTGACACATTTAGGCCTGGAAACAAACATAAAAGCGGGGTAAAAATGACTCCAGTCAGGGCTTTTTACTCCAGGTGCACAGACTGCCGGCAGTGCACCTAATTTTATTACAAGCCTGATCCTCGTCAAATTAGGCGCATTCTCTACAAGCGCTGGGGGAGGAAACAACGCTGGTCTTTGTAAATAACCCCAAATATCTTCCGCCATTATAGTATTTCCCTATGATCTGAGCTTCTGTCTGTCAGATTGATATATTCTTACTTATTCTGCCATAACATGCATTGCTTATTGTGCTATGCTCTATGTATAAACCCAAGAGACGTACTTGTAATATGTCACCTGTTATGTGAATTTTTCATGTAATTGCTTTCCTTTTTATTGTGCAAAAACCCCAAATAAATGTTTTTTGAAACTAAATATCTACCGCCATTAGGTAACAATATCTTATCCAGGTGATTGCATTGCAATACATCTGTCTGCAAAACTGGTAAGATGCAAAGTGGCTGAGTCAAGGACCCACGGTATTATTTTCACTAGTGATGACTGTGGCAGCCACGTTACCAACAAGGCTTCAGGCAACTGTACTGTACTATGTACTCCCAATCCAAACACTGCGGACTTTGCCCGGGAGTTTTTTTTTTTTTTTGTTTGTTTTTCAGTGGGGGAGATTTAGCAAAACTGGCTTAGGCCTCATGCACACGTTCCGTTCTGCAAAATGGGGTTCCGTTGTTCCGTGATCCGTTTCCGTTTTTGTTTCCGTGTGTCTTCCTTTATTTTTGGAGGACCACCAGACATAAAAAGGAAGTAAAAAAAAGTCTAAGGCAGGATTGGCATGCAAATGATAGGAAAAAAAACGGACGCGGACGACAATCTTGTGTGCCTCCGCGTTTTTTTTAACGGTCCGATTGACTTGAATGGGTCCGCAAACCGTTTTCCGCAAAAATAATAGGACAGGTTATATTTTTTTGACGGACTGGAACCATGGATCACGAACGCGGATGGCAAACGGTGCATTAGCCGAGTTTTGAACGGACCCATTGAAAGTCAATGGGTCCACAGAAAATCACGAAAAACGGCACAACAGACACGGAATAAAACAACGGTCGTGTGCATGAGGCCTTAAGGTGGCTGATTTCGACAATGCTGGCCGACTGTCGTTTGAAAAAACAGCGCAAACAAATATTCGCAATTGTCAACGGCCATGCTGAAAACTTCGGCCGTTCATCAGCTTATGCAATACAGTAATACACTGGTACGATCTATACCAGTGTATTACTGTACTGTGCCGGCAGCAGGGAGCGCACGGCGTCATAGCAACCAGTGACGCCGTGCGCTCCTGCTCTCAGGAGGGATCCAGGCCGCGGTTCCACGGCCCGCACACGGCTGTGAAACACGGCCGTGTGCATGGGGCCTAAACTGCATGTTGATGGCATGATTGGGTGAATTCAGCCGATCACTTGCCATTGTGCTCAAGCATCAGGGAGTCAGTTTAAAAAAAAAAGAATAATGATTCCCTGGTCTGGCAGTTTATTTCGTGGGATCATTCGTACGAACAATCCCACGGACGACTGATCGGCCGCAGTGCGGTTGATCATTATCTCCAATGTATGGCCAACCACTCGGATTCCACTTGTCATTTTTCAGAACTCCTTTACACCAGGGCAGTATGTGATAGATTTAGCAATGGGGCGTACTCTGCGCCTTATTGTTAAATCTGTCATTGTGTCCCTAATAAATAAGGCTGCGTTCACATTTGCAGCACAGCATCCCGGGAGGCTGGTCCGGCAGAGAACAGCCTGCTTGAGCTCTCTGTATACGTCATTGCCGGATACTACCGGAATGCCTGGCGGCCCCATTAACTATGATTGGGTTTGGCAGAGATCCAGCTGCAAGTATGCCGAGAATCGGCTGTGTTTTGTCCAGTTGATTCCCGGCATTCTATGCAGGAACAGTCTGGCCTTTGCGAAATGGACATCCCAACTATTTTTCATGACACTATACTATAATATTGGTCAGAGAAAGTAGCACAGGGCTTCATAAGTATGACTCGCCATGCAGTTGTCATGTCATGATAACAAATTTTTTTTTTATTAGTACTATACCAAACTTATGTATTTTTGATGTTTTACTACTTTTACATCATAAAATCCACCTTTTTTTTTGTCCCCAATCGAAAAACATTTTTATTTTTCTGAGGTGGAGCGGTGTGTTGGTTCTTTCAGATGCATGACACTTTTAATCGCCATTCTTTATGGGATGACCATAAACTGCAATTCTGTCACTGTGTTTTTTATTTTAATTTTTTTACTGCATTCAGTGTGTGAGATAACTAACATGATTATTGTATAGAAAGGGTCGGATACCACCTAGATGCAATGATACCAGTTATGAGTAGTATATTACTTTTATTCAATTTTTCCAAATAATAAAAGAACCAGATAAGAGTAAAAGTTTCTATTCTTTTAAAAAAAAATAAAAAACATTTTTTACTTCTTTTTAAAAGGGGTTGTCCCACGAAAAATGTTCTACAATTTTCAAACCAGCACCTGCATCTGAATACTTTTGTAATTACATTTAGTATAGCCGAGTTATTTAATAAAATGTATCTTTATAGCGCCAACTGCTGTTTGTTTATTTTCTTATGTCTTTGTCCTACTTACTGAGAAGGTCGCACATGCTCAGTTTTAGGGTACATTCACACTTGCGTTAAACTTTTCCGTCATAGAGTTCTGTCCTAGGGGCTCAATAGTGGGAAAAAACTGATCAGTTTTATCCTAATGCATTCTGAATGGAGAGCAATCCGTGCAGTATGCATCAGGATGTCTTCAGTTCAGTCACTGTTTTTGGATAGAGAAAATACCGCAGCATGCTGCGGTATGTTCTCCGTCCAAAATTCCGGAACACTTGCCGGATCTGACATTATTTTACATTGAAATGCATTAATGCTGGATCCGGCCCTAAGTGTTCCGGAAAAACTGATCCTTTTTTCCAGATGACAACCAGAGAGACGGATCCGGCATTTTCAATGCATTTGTGAGACTGATCCGCATCCGTCTACAAATGCTGTCCGTTTGCATACAGATTGCCGGATCCGACAGGCAGTTCCGGCGACGGAACTGCCTGCCGGAATCTAGCAACGCAAGTGTGAAAGTACCCTTAGGCCTCTTTCACACTTGCGTTGTCCGGATCAGTCGTGTACTCCATTTGCCGGAATTACACGCCGGATCTGGAAAAACGCAAGTGAACTGAAAGCATTTGAAGACGGATCCGTCCTCAAAATGCATTCAGTATTACTATGGCAGCCAGGACGCTACTAAAGTCCTGGTTACCATAGTAGTAGTGGGGAGCAGTATACTTACCATCCGTGCGGCTCCCGGGGCGCTCCAGAATGACGTCAGAACGCCCCATGCGCATGGATGACGTGTCCATGTGATCACGTCATCCATGCGCGTGGGGCGCCCTGACGTCACTCTGGAGCGCCCTGGGAGCCGCACGGATGGTAAGTATACTGCTCCCCCGCTCCCCACTACACTTTATCATGGCTGCCAGGACTTTAGCGTCCCGGCAGCCATGGTAACCATTCAGAAAAAGCTAAACGTCGGATCCGGTAATGCGCCGAAACGACGTTTAGCTTAAGGCCGGATCCGGATTAATGCCTTTCAATGGGCATTCATTCCGGATCCGGCCTTGCGGCAAGTGTTCAGGATTTTTGGCCGGAGCAAAAAGCGCAGCATGCTGCGGTATTTTCTCCGGCCAAAAAACGTTCCGGTCCTGAACTGAAGACATACTGAACGGATTTCTCTCCATTCAGAATGCATGGGGATAATCCTGATCAGGATTCTTCCGGCATAGAGCCCCGACGACGGAACTCTATGCCGGAACAAAAGAACGCAAGCGTGAAAGAGCCCTTATCCTTCAACTGATAGGGAGAGAGCTACAGCAAAATTTGCACCTCCCGCCCCGGGAAAGGACACTCCCCTTGAGCTGCCAGGGATTGTTCTGATGCAACAACCTGTTTGTGTGCTGCCACACCATTTAGTTTCTTTTTGTTTGGTAACACCCAGCAGTACCTTGACTGCTGCCAATGTATTTGTTAACTTCTAGCAGGAATAATGCAGGTGTAGCACAGCATAGAGCTATAAGAATATGTGCTACAGAAGTTATTACATGGGGAATACAAGTAGTTACTAAACCAGACATGTCAGGAGAGGTGACAGGTCCTCTTCAAAATTACAGCAAAATGTTGTGATTTGACCATACCGCCTGCATAATCCTTACAGGGGTCAAGATGTTTGTGTGCAAGCCCAGATTTGGCTTTTGAGGGGAGGGGTGGGGATGGCAAAAGGAGTATCCTGGGGTTCTAATAGCTATGGCCACTATCCAACTTTATCATGGGGCTATGTGACGATTATGATCGCGATACCAGTCGTGTGAGCAGCGATTGCCATGTAGCACTGCACTTGTTCCTGTAGACCGAGCCTAAGGCCGAATGCACATGGCGGTGGTATGCCGGGCTGGATTCCTGTTCAGAGCAGGAGCGCACGGCGTCATTGGTTGCTATGACGCCGTGCGCTTCATGTCGCCGCTGCTCTACAGTAATACACTATACGAGTGTATTACTGTAGTGCAGCGGCGGCATGAAGCGCACGGCATCATAGCAACCAATGACGCCGTGCGCTCCTGCTCTGAACAGGAATCCAGCCCGGCATACCACAGACCGCTTTCGGCCGCGGACATGGCCGCGTGCATTCGGCTTTACTCGCATGAAGCTTGGTGGGTTTTTTT
This sequence comes from Bufo gargarizans, assembly GCF_014858855.1. Lineage (NCBI taxonomy): Eukaryota > Metazoa > Chordata > Amphibia > Anura > Bufonidae > Bufo > Bufo gargarizans. The sequence goes on from NC_058084.1 coordinate 428,201,347, forward strand.
TGCAAAAAAACTAAATGAACCGCACTAATGTATGAACCTCCAGACAGCGAATCACACCACTTTGGGGCCCATTTATGGGCAAAGATCAGATGCTTGCCTGCTCATTTAGCTGCACTTACAGGTCAGTTGATCAGCAGAACATTTCCATAAACGTTCGTTACCAATAATTAGCCTGATAATCTGCCTATTTAAATGAGCCCTTAAAGGGCATCAGTCAGCAGATTTGTCCCTATAACACTGGCTGACCTGTTACTTGTGCGCTTGGCAGCAGAAGGCCTCTGTGTTGGTCCCATGTTCATATGTGCCCGCACTGTGGAGAAAAAGGATGTTTTAATATATGCAAATGATCCTCTAGGAGCAACAGGGCGTTGCTGTTACACCTAGAGGCTCTGCTCTCTCTGGAACTGCTGCGTCCTCTCCACATTGATTGACAGGGAGAGGCAGTGAAAAAGTCATCACGTCAATCAAAGTGGAGAGGGCATGGTAGTTGCAGAGAGAGCAGAGCCTCTAGGTGTAATGGCGACGCCCTCGTTGCTCCTAGAGGCTTATCTGAATATATTAAAACATCATGTTTCTCAGCAATGCGGACACATATGAACATGGGACCAACACAGATGCCTTCAGCTGCCAAGTGCACATGTAACAGGTCAGCCAGTGTCATAGGGACAAATCTGCTGGCAAAAGGCTCGTTCAGCTGGCATCTGTCTGTCCTGCATACATAGTCAGGGGAGAGCCACTGACCCTTGGGCGGCAGCTTATCTCCTGGGAGAACAAAAAGGATTGGGCGGTGAAATGCAAGGTTTTCTCCCCTGTTGGGGGAGTTTCAGGAGCCCCCCATACACAATAGATTTTTGGCTAGACCTGCTAAAAATGGCCAGATCAGTCCACGATACTCTGTGTATGGGGACCTTCAGATTTGTATCTCAGCAAAGCAGAATCCCATTACTTCATCATAAGGGCTACAAAATGCTGCTAAAAAATCCATGTGTGACCCCAATCCTAACACTGTATTCACCTGGGCCACACAGGGAGCGTCAAGCTCGTGACAACCAGCACGTGGCCCTTGGCCAAAGGAGCAGCCTATCTTATGTGATTTGCTTCAGAGAGTTTTAAAAACGGATATAGGATATGATGTGGCGATACATACTTACCATTAGTGTAGTTGGTAAATTAGAGACATGTAAGCTCGTCTGGGAAAAACGCCCAAATCCCACCAGGACTGCCCACTTATGGGCGAGGCTTTTACAAGCCCCGTACGCTTTTGGCCTGGGACAGCTTTCATTTGCAGGGACAGGCTCTGAAAATTAAGGACAGTCCCTGCAAATTGGACTGTTGGCACCATGGTGATATGAAGCTGAAGCTCCAGGCACAATATCTGAAAGATACGTGGTAACAAAAAACATGTATAGAATAAATCACCAATAAATCTATGGTCATACATAGATCAGACACACAATATGTATTACAAGGTAGATGTAGAAAACAACAGACGGCGACTGAATCCACCCAATGTCTCCAGAACAAGACTGCAGGAGACAGAAATCAGAAGGTAACATTACCGGTCCCTCAGTAGTGCAGCCTCAGGCTTTGGGCCTGTAACCTCCAGTAATCATATGTCAGTGTATTTTATTTTTTTCTACATTTCTTCGCACACTAGAGAGCCTTATATAAACTTCTCTGGTGCATCACATTTTAGGTTGGCGGTACACACACACACACACACCACACACACACACCATTTCAAAAGTAGAAACAATTATTTAGGTCAAAGTATACTTTTTAGTACGTAGACAGCGGTATATATCGTCATGTTTTGTGTCTGCAGGATTCTTTAACAACCCTGACATTTTTCTTTACTGTTTTGGGTAGTACAATGGACGACACCGTTATGGGGACGCTGTGGACGACACCGTTATGGGGACGCTGTGGACGACACCGTTATGGGGACGCTGTGGACGACACCGTTATGGGGACGACACCGTTATGGGGACGACACCGTTATGGGGACGACACCGTTATGGGGACGACACCGTTATGGGGACGCTGGGGACGACACTGTTATGGGGACGCTGGGGACGACACTGTTATGGGGGTCATTCTGCTAGTATTTAATAAATTGTATATAGCCCTGCAGTTTTCACACTGGCCAATAGGTTTTGATTTCCTTCTGTACAGGTAAGGCTATGTTCACACCTCTATTAGGAAATCTGGCATGCTGTTGCGGCGCACAGCAGCCTGCCGGATCCTCTACTTTACCGCTGGATCGCTATCGACTGCAATGAGGTCCAGCGGTAATCCAGACAATTTCTGGCATAATTGACGTTTGGGCCTGACAAAATCCAGGCAGCTGGATCCCCTAAACAGTCTAACTTTTTCAGTAGCTATTATCACCACAGGCAGGATTACAATGTCAAGTAACACATCTGTACAGATAACACAGGATCCACCATTCACAATAGGCGATATCACAGCTTATCTACTCCCTCCTGACCTCTGCACAGGTCACAGAACATGCCCAGAAAACTCTTCCATAGAAGTCATTGGGTCCCATCCAGACTATTGTGTCTATGGCCCATGTGGCTCCTCTCAAAAGACAGGAAGTCCTAACATTTTTTAGACCTTGTGGCCAGTGTGAATTTTATACATTTTTAAAAATATAGATGGTGACATGGATTATAATTTTTTTTAAACTGCAAAAATTCTAATAATAAAAAAGTTTAACATAAAAACGTGATTTAAGGCCCCTTTCACCCAAACTAGTATTTTGAAAGGGTGCGATGCGAACGCATTGAGCCCAAACGGAATCCGGACCCATTTATTTCAATGGGGCTGTATACACGTGCATTGGTTTTCACGCATCAGGCTACTTTCACACTAGCGTTCGATCGGATCCGTTCTGAACGGATCCGCTCATATTAATGCAGACGGAGGCTGTATTATAACTTAGAAAAATTTTCTAAGTGTGAAAGTAGCCTGAGCGGATCCGTTCAGACTTTACATTAAAAGTCAATGGGGGACGGATCCGCTTGAAGATTGAGCCATATGGTGTCACCTTCAAGCAGATCCGTCCCCATTGACTTCCATTATAAGTCGGAACGGATCCGCTCGCCTCCGCACGGCCAGGCGGACACCCGAACGCTGCTTGCAGCGTTCAGGTGTCCGCTCACTGAGCGGAGCGGAGGCTGAGCGCTGGCAGGCGGATGCATTCTCAGTAGATCCGCCTCCACTGAGAATGCATTAGGGCCAGACGGCTGCGTTCAGGGCCGCTTGTGAGCCCCTTCAAACAGAGCTCACGAGCGGACACCTGAACGCAGGTGTGAAAGGAGCCTCACTTGTGCGTTGCGTGAAAATCGCAGCATGTTCTATATTCTGCGATTTTCACACAACACTGGCCCCATAGAAGTGAATAAAGCTGCGTGAAAAATCGCATCTGCAAGCAAGTGCGGATGTGATGCGTTTTTCACGGATGGTTGCTAAGAGATGTTGTTTGTAAACATTACGTTTTTTTATCACGCGCGTGCAAAACGCATTAAATCACATTTCCCCTGTTCTAAAAAAAAAAAGAACTGAACGCGATCGCAAACAAAACTGAATGAAATTACAAAATCGCGCAGTTTTCACTGAACGCCTCCGCAACGCATTTGGACACGCTTGTCTGCAAGGGGCCTAAATAATAGGTCATCTTCTGAGTAAACATTTCCTTAACGACCATATTTTTGGTCCGCGCCCGATCCAGATTTTTTGCGGATCGCACTCTATGGGGCTGCAAAAAATGCAGACAGCAAATCATACAACACGTCCTACTCTTGTCCATTTTGTGGACAACAACAGGCATTTTGACAATGGGGCTCATGAAAAGTACGGGATGCACGCAGTCCGTATCTGCATTTTGCTGACCGCAAAATGGACACGGTCGTGTTAACGTAGCCTCAAAGAGATTCTATAGGTACCGTATATTGAGTGATGGCATATTCTTAGACTATGCTATCAACATGAGACTGATGGTATATCAACTGATGGGATCCCCACCGATCACAAGAACAAAGGAGGCACTGTGCCTGGAGGCGAGCCGAGACATCTTGAAATTCACCGTGCAAGTCCCTCTTTTGCCTCGAGGAAAGTTAGGAGATCCCCATACACTTTAGAAAGTTGGACGAACCAGAGTTGAACCAACATGTGTGTCATGTGTATGGTTGTCAAGCTTCGATCAGTAGATGCTAGTTTTTTTTTCTAATTTAAAATTAAAACATTTGTATCCTTGCAGTGAAGATAGATAGATGATAGATAGAATTCGTGAACATGGGGTAGATTTTTTTTCTTGGAATTAATCACCAGTGATTTTAAATTAGCGAGCGATTAACGAAAAATACGCAATCTAATTTACCAAAAGCTACAAAACACCAGTGTTTTCCAGTCCTCCGATTGTCTCAAATTAATCTGAGGATTACGCTGGGTAGAGAACTCTCACATAGAGGATTCCAATTAAGTGAACAGCCATTTTGTCAGCAGAAGGGGGAGGGGGCAGAATACAAAAAAATGCAGTTTAATATATCACATCGGGCTTCAGTGTTTTTTGAATAAAGGAAACCTGCAGTGCACCAAATACACACACACACACACACATATATATATACACACACACACACACACACACATACATATATACTGTATGCATAAAACTGAACGTTGCAAATAACTAGGGATTTGGGTGCTTTGTCCCCAGCATTAGATATTGCAACTTTTATTTTTTTTAAAAAGCGGATGCCTTGCCTGCCTGTTCTTTGAGGGGAGGGGTCACCAGACAGATTACCCATGTAGCTTTTCAAAAACGCCAAACAAACAAAAAAAAAAACTTTTTTTTTTTTTTTGCCTTTTGCTGGAATTTTCCACCAATAGCCACTTTTACCCACACAAAGTGAGAACTTTTTGAAAGGCACTTTACATCAGAGCACTTTCTAAAGAAAGCATCCTTTTTTTTATTATCACATATATACACTCAGCATATGCATTTATAGCAACATAGTACAACTAGACAATAAAATGTGAAATATATATATCATATATACACATTTATATCAATCACTTGACCTAGCCCGTAATGGCGAGCTACAAAATGGACCAGACTGTTCTTGTTGTCCTAGCATTGTCTGGACAGAAATACCGATTAGATCAGGTTTTGTATTAGAATCCCAGATAAAAATATAGTTTTTTTTACAAAAATGCAATCATTAATAGGAAATATAATGTATATACCGGTACTTTCTATGGTTATGACGAAGACACAATGACATATCTTTAGCACATAATGTACACTGAACAGATCAAGCCTTGCCCCACCTCTCTACCCTTTCTCTTAGTGTAACTGACATATAAAATTGGTTAAGAGCACCACAGCGCCACCAACACAGATCAATGTATTAAAAAAAAAAAAAACTCCCACCGTGTGCAAAAAAAATTATTACAAAAAGCAACATTAAAAACCTACAATATATTCCTAATTGTCTCCGGCTGAATGACAATCAGGCCTAGAGGGGAGTATATATTAATATATCATCCCCCTCCAGTGTCATTCTACACCCAGTCATCGCCATAGAGGGAGTTGATCTTCACAAATAAGAACAGCCACCATTTAGTACCAGCCATAACTTAGAATATAATAAACCTCTTGTGTCACTGTCTCCTCCTTCCTTCCACTTTGCATTGAACAAACGATTCAGATCATTTAACGCCATGTACATACAGCAGATGTGCCCAGCAGAAAATGTATTAATCTGTTGATACGTTCATTTAGAAATAAAAAAAAGTATATATGTTATATCTATATACCCAAGGTTGAGGAAGGTTTTTATGTACTGTATTACGGTGTAGGCTGCAAAATGCAGAGCAGAATAGTCTAATATTAAAAAGGTAGTAGATATTTACAGACATGGGTGTAATATTTCCACAGGATGAAGGCTTGAAGAAATAAAATAGGAAAAATACAGGTACATTGTATAACAGCACGCTAATGTAAAATATACACAATGTAACAAGACGTCGCTGTTTATCAACACAATATAACAATCTGCATTGTGGGAGTTACAAAAAGTATATATACAGTTTTTAAAAAAAAAAAATTTTCCTAGGACACCCACCCACTTTTTACTAACAGTTTGGCGAGAACTTGAATTAAAATTCACAATGAACTCACCTCTTTGCCAGGCGGCGAGAAGCCATCGGGAGAAATTATTAAAACAATATAAGATGATGATGACCTGGGTTCTATCAAACAATTTCCAAGCAGCAGATGGCTTTTCAAACGTCTCGAAATGGCAAGGCAGGGAGAAGTCCTACTTAGTTCCATGATGTCTGATTACACAGGGGTTTTCTTCCTCAATCTTCAAGCTTTGTAAGAAGAAGAAGAAGAAGAAAAAAAAAAAAGCCAAAGAAGATTATAGAAGCAGAGGCATAACCACAAGACTCTGGGGTTAACAACTTTGCAATGGCAAACAGGCGGATTGTGATTGGATGGGAGGGCAGTGTCCCTCCAGTCTGCACTATCCTCCTCCTCCTCCCCCCTCCTCCTTCTGCAGCCTGGAAAAAAGGCAGTGTGCCATTTTAAAACTCCTATCATACGAACACCAACCTGCTTTCATGTGAAAGCCAAACTATGGCACCTACTGTGCTCACAACCTTTGTTCACGATACGATCTGCCCCAGCAGATTGATCTGTTGACATAACGCCTGAATCAATCACACTTCCACCATTTAATCAGATTGCAGTGATGTCATCATGGAGGAGGGGGGGAAAAAGACAAGTTGTTACAATGTAACAATATCTGATGCGTTGCCCGGGTATTGTTTATTATTTGATACATGAGCCTTTGAGAAGGGAATGCTGACTTACCTTTCCCTCTGGATTGGAACACTAACCTGCTCCTGGGGTCAAATCTAAAGGATATGGTGCACCAAGCTTTTAGTTTTCACTTACTGGCAAGATAATAACATGCTGCCCACAAACAAAATGGCCATGGTAGTGAGTTGTACAAACCCTCCCCCTGCCCCTCCCTTCTCTCCCTGGGAAGTGGTGAAGATCAACAATGTGGATCAGCCCCCTCCACCTAGAGAGGAACAAAAAAAAGGAACACAAAAAAGTGCAAAAAGGAACACAAAAAAAAAAAAATCCTCCATTCTGGTGACAAGAGCTGAAACTTTCCAGAGGCAGACCATTGTTCTAGGAATGTGATCAGCTGCCAGTCATGGCGGATTTACATGAATATGCTAGGCGAAAAACTTCCTGCTTTGCATATGTATGAGGTCTTTCACCTACCTTGGCAGGGCTTCAAATCAAGTGGGCTGGTGTAATGTGACGCCTGTGCCTTCTCAGTGCAGCGCTGACTCAGGGGCTTGTGTGCAGTGCACTGGCTGAGCTGCTGCTAGGTCCTCACACTGCAGACTGAAAAGGACAGCAGTTCTAATATGTTGTTTTTTTTAACTTATATATTTATTTATTGTGCTCAATTAGCAATTATTTTAAAACACATAGCGGTTGAGGTGCAGCTAAAATAGGATTGGAAAAACAGCATTGTGGTTTTGATGGTGGTGTTTTTTTATTTTGCTCACTTATATAGTGCTCCTATATTCCACAGCACTTTACACTGTCCCCCAATGGGGCTCACAATCTAAGGTCCCTATCAGTATGTCTTTGGAGTGTGGGAGGAAACTGTCACAAACACGGGGAGAACATACAAACCATGTAGATGTTGTCCTTGGTTGGATTCAAACCTAGGACCCCAGTTCTGCAAGGCAGCAGTGCTAACCACTGAGCCACCATGCTGCCCCTTTTTACAGCAGAAACACTTGTCATGTTTATTAATAATGTTTATCAAAGCGACAAACATGTTGAATTTTGCATTGC